>NC_061510.1:330495750-330709583 GCF_022539505.1 Lolium rigidum
TCCTTTGTGCTAAAAAGGATTGGGCCACTCGCTGCAATTATTACTCTCGCATTTTACTTACTTGTACTTTATTTATCTCGTTATATTAAAACCCTCGAATACTTGTTTGTGAGCATTTACAGTGAATCCTTCATCGAAACTTCTTGTCAACACCTTCTGCTCCTCGTTGGGTTCGACACTCTTATTTATCGAAAGTACTACGATACACCCCCTATACTTGTGGGTCATCAGGCGGCGGCGTAGCAGGCCTAGCAGCTGACAGAGCAAGCGGTGGCAAATGAGGCTGCCGCGGCGGCAATGCGTGCCGAATGCCACGACGCGGCCATAACACTCTTGGGGTCTACGACGCGCAATGCCGCCACCATCATCGTCCAAGAGCGACGACGCGCCGCGGCGGTCACCAGAGAGTTGACGGCAACATCGACGGAGGCGGTGGCGGTCGATGCAGCCGCCAATGCGGAGAAGGCGGAGCGCGACAAGGCGTACTGCGCCGCCGACGATGCAACGCAGGAGGACCGCGAGGCAGAGGCGGCGGCCTTAGCCATGGCTTGTTCTCTCCTCGGCAAGGAGGAGGGGGAGGAGGAGGAGGAGGACTGGCAGGTGCGCAAGACGCACCGCAGGTCTTCAACAAGAGACCTCGGCCACAAGAACACGACGAGGAATCATCCGCGGCGATGGAGGCGAGGGCAGAGACGATGGCGGCGATGTTGTGCGAAGCTGTGCGGCAGGCGGTGAAGGCAGCAACGGAGGAGGCGGTGTGGGCAGCGGAGGAGGCAGCGCAGGCGGCGGCGAAGGAGGAGTGGAGGGCGCACTGGGCTGCCGACCTCAATGCCGCTTTGGCCCATCGTGAGGACGAGCGCCGCCGGGAGACCCAGCGCAGGGAGAACGGCCACCGGGCACGCCGCTAGGAAGCAGCGATTTGGGCTACGCGTGCGCATTGAACGAGGACGACGTTGTCGGCGGGGAGGTGTAGACGTGTACGGCCGACGTAGTGTAGCGGCCATTTATTTTCAGTTTATGCGAACTTTTTTGTAAAACTGGCCGTAGGTTGCTAATGAACAATTAACTAGCCTTATGTGACACTTATATAACAGGCCAAACGGGCTGATTGCCGAACGCCCGTTTTCCATGCAGCGTCCGTGCTGACGCATCTATTTCCCAAATTTGGTGAACGTATATATCAGGTGGACAGATTGATCCATTGGGGTCGCCCGGATAGAGCGTGTGTGGCCTGTCTGATAGTCCGCGCAGGCAGAAACAGACAACTCAGAACTAGATAGGTCGGCCCGTTAAAGATGCCCTAAGAGAAACTGTATCTCTATATATCCGTGGTGGAAAATGCAGATGGAGTACCTCAAAACCATTTTTGTTTGGCTCGATCCCGTAAAGTCATACCAGGAATTATTTACGATACGATTTTAGGCGTTTGGTTGCCTGAGCGCCCAGCGAACCAAACGGCCCAAAATTTGTTGTTTCCTGGCTATGGATTTCGATATGAGATTCACATACGTGCTTGCAGGGTGGGAGGGTTCAGCTCATGATGCGAGCATGCTGGCCGACAGCTTGTCAAGGCCTGATGGGTTGTAAATCCCTGACGGTAAGTTCTACCTTGGAGATGTTGGATATGCATGCTGACCTGGAATTCTACCTCCCTTCAGGAAAACAAGGTACCAACTCAACGAGTTCTCTGCGAAGCACCAACCTCTGAATGCGAGAGAGTTGTTCAATCTCAGACACTCAAGCTTTAGAGTCACCATTGAGAGCCCTTTGCTGCATTGAAGAACATGTTCAAGGTCCTTGACCAGAAACCGTTCCACACGTTTGACACTCAGGTAAAGCTGGTCCTTGCCTGCTGCATTCTTCACAACTGGATCCTAGGTTGGGGCGAGGATGAGTTCTTCGAAGAGGTTGTCACCTTTGATGAATTAGAGACCGGCCATGGCGTGGACGCATGCGACAATGATGCCTGGAAGGTGAAGAGGCAAGAGTGGGAAGATGCAATGTGGGAAGCCAGAGGCAACACCACCATCTGAGAAGAAGTGAAGAAGAAGTGAAGAAGAAGAAGAAGTGAAGAAGAATAAGAACCCCCCTATGATCCCTTGTCTCTCGAATGAATTTTCGATCCCCGTATGTTGAACTACCCCATTATGATAAACTGCAATTCATAGTAGCTAGGGAGCATCGTGTTATGAACTACCATTCGTAGTAGCTAGGGATGATTTCATGAACTGCTTATGCTTTGTAAGTTTGCAACTATCATGAACTATGATTTCTGTGTGATGGGAGGTGAGAGCATGGTAAAGCTACCCGTCGTAGAGAAGAGGTAACATTAGGCATGCCTGGATGGTACCAAACAAGCCTAATATCATCTCCATCGAGATTTGGGCTTGGCTGCAGGCAAACAAACAGAAAATCCTTTTTGGCCCAGGCGATGCAGCCCGACCTATCAAACAACAGGCCAATTTCGGCCCGTGGCCGTTCTGAACGTGAAAGTGTGCTTGCACCGCTACGCCAGTGAGCCACGAATTAGGCCCAGGAAACCAAACGCGCCCTATAGGATCTCTTCCACGTCCTGAACCCGTGCGGCTCTGCAAATTAGGACTAAGGGTTAGTCCATATTTTTTCATTTCAAACAATAGAATGTCAATGTAATCTTTACTATTAAAGTAAAACATGCGCATGTCACACTTCTCATGATGTCACACTTCACACTATTTACATAGCAAATGCTACCTCACAACAACTTATCCTTGAAAATAGCCACCGAATGTGATAAATATGAGGCCTAACAACCAGCCCATAAAGAAACCAAAGCACACCGCCCGCACCCGGATATCTCACCTAACAACCAATGATATCACACCTTTTTTATTAATTAACCAAGGATATCACGCCTAACAACCATGGACGCGGCTTGCCTGCGCCCAAGCCATGCGCCCACGAGGAGTGTCCCGAGGCGTCACAGAGCGTGAGCGTCGTCAACGTCCGCGACGGCAACAAGTTGAGTTTTGTGAACGTCGGTCGCGGCCCGCTGTTGGTCTTCAGCCTCACCGTATGTCTCAACAGTCAACACTGAACAATGCGCCGGACGACAACATGGAGCGGGAGAAGGAAGGCGAGTTCTGTCTTCCGTGTGGCCGATCTCTGGGCCTTCTCCGACTATTGTTCGACTTAACCTTGCCATCTTGTATTATTGTAGGGATTCGTAGCATAGAAAACAAAAAATTCCTACCGCAAGAACGAATAACAAGCCAAGATCTAATCTAGTAGATGGTAGCAACGAGGTGAAGATCAACATACCCTTGAAGATCGCTAAGCGTTAATGAGATTAGATCTCGTGATTGATGTAGTTGATCACTTGCTGCTAGCAAAAGCGCGTAGAAGATCTTGACGGTGCCACAATCGGACATCACCTCCGTACTCGGTCACACGTTCGGTGTTGATGACGACGTCCTTCTCCCCGTTCCAGAGGGCAGCGGATGTAGTAGATCCTCCTCAGAATCCCGACAGCACGACGATGTGGTGGCGGTGGTGGTGGAGATCTCCGGCAGGGCTTCGCCTAAGCACCGCGGGAGTAACGGGAGGAGGGGTGGCTAGGGTTTGGGGAGAGGGGGCACTTGGGGCGCCGGCCTTGGGTGCCCTTGGGTGGTGCGGCTCAAGTGGTGGCCGGCCCCTCCCTCTCCTCCTCATTATATAGGTGGAAACCCTAGGGTTTGCCCAAAGATTCGAATAAGAGTCCAACTCAAAAACTTACCATATGGTGAAACCTAGGGGAAGTGAGACTCCTCCCTTTCCTTCCCCTATGGCCGGCCATGGTGGTGGAGTCCACCATGGACTCCACCTTCCCCTTTGGCTGGCCGGCTAGGGTTGGTGGAGTCCAATCGGGACTCCACCTTCCATGGTGATTTCTTCCAGAAGGTTCTAGAACATTCTAGCGCCTTCCATAAATGCACCGGATCATTTCCAAACTTGTAAAGTGACTTCCTATATATGAATATTATTCTCCGGACCATTCCGGAACTCCTCGTGATGTCCTGGATCCCACCCGAGACTCCGAACAACATTCGAACTCCATCCCATATTCCATATCTACTTAAAACGACATCAAACCTTAAGTGTGTCACCCTACGGTTCGAGAACTATGCGGACACGATCGAGACCCCTCTCCAATCAATAACTAATAGCGGGACCTGGATATCCTTAATAGCTCCCACATATTCAACGATGAATTTGTGATCGAAAGAACCATTCACATAAAATAATAATTCCCTTTGTGTCGCGATATTTTACTTATCCGAAGTTTGATCGTCGGTATCTCCATACCTAGTTCAACATCATTACGCATAAGTACTCTTTACTCGTATAGTGATATGATATCTCTTGTGAACCAGTCACATGCTTGCAAGCTAATCAGATATCATTCCACCGAGAGGGCCCAGAGTATATCTATCCGTCATTAGGATGGACAAATCCCACTATTGATACAAGTGCCTCAACCCCATACTTTCCGAACACTTAATGCCACCTTTATAACAACCCATTTACGCAGTAGTGTTTGGTGTCATCAAAGCATCCATCCGGTGTAGGTGATTAACAAGATCTCATGGTCGAGGGATTAAGTTACTATGCATATTAAAGCTTGAAGCATAAAGAACTAAATGACTTGATCATATGCTACGCTTACTATGGGTGTATGTCCATCACATCATTCACCTAATGATATGACCTTGTTATTAATAATATCCAATGTTCATGATCATGAAACTATGATCATCTATTAATCAACAAGCTAGTTTAACAAGAGGCTTACTAGGGACTCTTTTATATTTACAGAACACACATGTATTAATGTTTCAGGTTAATACAATTATAGCATGAGATGCAAACTATTATCATAAACACAAAGATATAATAATAACCACTTTATTATTACCTCTTGGGCATATCTCCAACACTCTCCCACTTGCACTAGAGTCAATAATCTAGATTACATAGTAATGTACCTAACACCCATGGCGTTTTGGTGTAGGTCATGTTTCGCTCTAGGGTGAGCTTTAGTCAACGGATCTGACACATTCAGATCAGTGTGTACTTTGCAAATCTTTAAGTCACCATCTTCGATGTACTCGCGAATAGAATGAAAACGTAGCTTTATATGCTTCAGCTTCTTGTGTGACCTTGGCTCCTGTGCATTGGCTATGGCACCCATGTTGTCACAATAGATGTTCATCTGGTCCAACGCACTAGGAACCACACCAAGCTCAGTAATGAAACACTTCATCCGTATCACCTTTGATGAAGCCTCCGAAGTAGCTATGTATTCCGATTCAGTTGAAGATTTCACCATAACGCTTTGCTTAGCACTCCTCCAGCTTACTGCTGCACCATTCAAAATAAATACTTATCCGGATTGAGACTTAGTGTAATATACCAGGTTTAGAGGCTACAAAATGAGAACACACCAAAGTGTGCATTGCATTCATGCATAGAAAATCCGGGAAATTTTCGCGCTTCAAATAAAACTTACCACAGTAACTGAAGTTTCACTTGACTTGCTGGAATTGAAGTAGATCATCAAGTCAAGCGCTATAAACTTCACTGTGATCTTTGTTAAAACCTTGTTTTGGGTAGAGATGATTTGATCTATGGACTAGATCAAATGAATTAGTTTTACAACAAACAACACCTTAAGTAAGGATCAACTACAAGATCTTATAAAGGATCTCAACATGCCATTCCTTACCACAACACATGAATAATTATTCAACCATAAATCCAAGAACACAAATAATTAAGAAACTATTCTTTACTTATCTTTTCAATGTCTTCTACTAAATAAATGTTCCTACCATGAGTCACATGGTATATATTTTTTCAACCACAATAATTGAATCCATGTCAAGGACATTCAAATTTATTCTTAATTAACTTTGACATTCCAACTTTGTTTCCCAACTCCTACCATTAAACTTAGAGAAAGGAGAGAACTATTCATATGCTTATGTTATGCATTCAATAGAACCAAACTAAATATTTAAACCTTGTCCAAGGGAGGTAATTGTTGATACTAATTAATGATACAAGAAATAAAGTCAAGTATTAAACCCTACTTGACCTAGCTAACACTTGATGGTAAGCAAGAACCTATTCTTCTAGTAATTATAGAGAGGCAAGTGTTGTGATCATTACAACTTGGTAATGATCATAAACCCTAGGGGAACCCTACCTATTCAAGAGAGTTTAACCTAAAGAGGTATACTCAAGTATATGGACTTGTACTTGATCTTGGATAAAGAACCATGATTTACTAATGAATTATTATGAGGCCAATACTTTGATCATTACAAATTGGGTAATGATCATAAATCCTAGAGAATCCTACCTTATGAATTGAGTGATGATCATAAACCTTAAGAATCTAAGTGAGGGTGTTGAGAGAAGTATTAAAGAAGAGAGATTAGTGAGGAATAAGTGAATCATGTATGATGCATGATCTTGCTTGATAAATATAGATGATAAGTTCAACCTATATATGTGATCCATAGATCTCATTCTTCTCATGAAATAATAAGCAACTCATTAGTAATTAACCAAACCAATACTCATGCCTTGTATAGAGTAGTAATGATATTGTATTTAAACCTTGCCTATCCAAACACTTGAGACAAACCTAGCATTGCCTTGATACAACAATTCCACCTAAGTGAGGAGAATAACCCTAGCCAATTAAACATAACCAAGCTTATGCTCATACCTAATCCTAGTGGTGTATCACATTGGTGATCACTACTTAAACCTAAACTACATTTGAATTCCAATCCATGGATTAACTTGGATTATAATTACAACCCTGCCATACCTCATGCCTATTTCATACTTCAAATAGTGAAATATTTCCAGAAACCATAAACCTTGTCATATGGAATCAATTCCACATGAAATGTTGTCCTAACTTGTGTATCATGTATCACAAGTATAAATTAAGCTATATACCTAAGCATAAATGTTATTGAAGTAAGTAAATTGAACAATGATAAGCTTGGGAATTATATTAACAAGTTCAAGCCAGAATTTGCTAAGCAAGATTAGTGAATATAGTGTTTATTCAACTATTTTCTTAAACCCTTAGAGGTAATTCTCTACATAAAATCATGATTCATCTTATTCTCAACACCATTTAATTTAAACTCTAGCCATAAGGAGAATTATAAGTGAACCATCCATATTGTTAAGAACCCTAGTAAAATTTAGTAATATGCTTACCATGCACCTATTATAAAATTCAAACCATTTAAATATATTTGGTTCCTAAATTAAAAGGCAATTGAGATAAACACATAAACCATATCTATTTTAAATTTAAAATGCACTTCACAAGAACACCAATTAATCACCCATCAAATAATTGTTTAAACAATAGAACTAAGCAAGTAAGTATTTTTATGAAGTGATATTGATATTTAATATTTTAGAACCTGCAAAAATAAACAGAAATCAAATTGGAATTTAAATAACAAGTTTAAAATAGAAAATAAAAAGAGAAAAGGAGAGGGGAGAGGACTTACCAGGCTTACCTCTTCGGCCGAAGCCTAACAGCAGCCCAGCACCGTAGCAGGCCGTCGCAGCCCGGAACCAGCCCAGCCCGCGAACGAAGTCAGCCCACACCACTTACCGTTTCGCTTGCTTTAGAAATCGTGCGAAGAGAGACGTCCCTCTCGTCTTCTTCCTCAACGACGACGAGCGCGTCGGAGCCGTAGGGCCACGACCTCGGCGGCGATAAGGATGGCCCCGGACGCCGCAGACCAGCCTCGGAGCCACGCCCAACTCTTCTCGCGTCCGAGTCTATCCGTTCGCGTCAAGATTCACGCCCACACCCGCACACCATCGCCGTTGCATCTCCACCTGCGTCGCCGGCGAGCCGACGAACCGGACCACCTCGAGAGCTATAAAACCACCGAGAGCACCGCGTTGAAACCCTAATCCTTTGCCGCTCATCCATTTCTCCTCGGAACCATTCTAGCTTCCGATTTCTTCCTCTACCGGTCGCCGGTGACCATCATGGCGCCGTCGACCGGAACCACCCCGAGTCCACCGTTAGGCCGAGGAGGTGCGCCTCGGTGCGTAGAGCATCTGGGAGCAATCAGGCATCGAGGGGAGCTCGGAGCCAGGCGGATTTCACCGTTCCCTTTCACTCGGGTTCGCCGAAAAATGATCTATCGCCGTCGTCTCCGGCGATCATCGACGCCATCGACCACACCAGCATATTCAGGGTGAGTCTGCGCGTCTGTTGGACCAACTCTCGCTTCCTAGCTCGCATCCTAGCTTCGTTTCGAGGTTTGGCCGGAGTGCGCCGCCGCAGCACATGGTTGCCGGTGATGCTCCGGCGAGTTTCTCGGCAAACCACCGCTACCATCGTGTTCCGCAGGGACGTGGGGATCCAGAAAAGTATACTCGCGCATCCCGGGAGGCCAGAAACCGGCGTCGCCGTCGCGTTCTGACCCGCCGGCGTCAAGTCGCCGGTGGTGTCGACGTGGAGGTGGACCCGCTGGTCATGTTGACTTGGTCAGCTGCCAACGAGGCAGGAGACTAGTCAAAGGACCCCACCCGGCCGTTGTCTCGACTAGAAACGAACCTGGTACGTTTAGTATTTTCACTTTATTTCAAATTCCAGAAAATAGCTGAAACTTTACAGAAATAGATTAAATTCATTTCAACTCAGAAAAATATAAATAATATATCAAAATTCTCACAAAAATAAACTCTATTCAAATAAAATATAAAACAAAAATGTGTGTCAAAATAAAATTTCACTTATTTTTAACCTTATAAATTATGCCATTTCATTTATTCAAAATATAATTTGAATTCAATAATTAGTGAAGTTTCAAAATTAAATATTAGTTATTCAGTAACTAAGTAAAATGTTAGGATTAATTTTCTTTATCATATTTGCATTAACTTAATTATTAGTGGTAATTCATAAACCCTAATTTGCAAAGTACTATTTTCTATTTCCTTTAAATAATAATAACTCAAGAAAATATTATAATCCAATATTATTTGATAAATCAAAACTTATTTACTTAAACATCTTTAGTTAACAAGTTAATTATTTTAAACCCTAATAACAATTATTAAACCCTGATTCTTAATTAAACCTAAATAAGAATTACCAAAATATTAATTCTTGTAAAAATTAATAAAATGTTAAACCATTATTAATTTTGTTTCAAAGTAATTAGTTACCACACCTTTATTGCCAATTATAATTTTAGGAGATGTAACATAATTTAGAAACCCTAGTTTCAATTTGAGTAAGACCTTGATCTCATTATTTCATGTGATCACCCTAAATTAGAAGCAACTTCAAAACCCTAGTTATATGTTACATGTGATCATGTGAATTTCACCTTACATAGAGAACCTTATTATGTGACCAACAAATACAAGTCAGGATCTACCAACATAGAACCAATTCACATGAGTCATCATTTCATGTCTCTAATTCCAATTTAAAACCTATATGATCCACTAGTGCCACCTAAATATAAACCCTAGCTTGTTAATTGGATTAGTACCATTAATTACCACTCCATTATACCACACCATTATACCACACCATTAGGATAAACCTTAACCATCAAAACCTAGTAGAACTATAATGATGAACCCTAGTATCAACCTTGTGTAGTAATTCACAACCCATGCTCCTATTCCACTCAACCCTACTTAGGAAATGATAAACCACTTAGCTGGGCAACCATTAGAGATTACTTAGTAAGTAGTTGTGAAACCATAGTAAACCCTAATAGCTAATTTATAGAACCATCTTAAACAACCATCCTTTGATATGATGCTTAGAAGAAACCATAGCAATAAAACTACCAATACTTGCTATATAGAAACCCATTCCAAGTTAAGAACCAACTAGTTCCTATTAGTGGAACTAAATGAATTCAATAGTAAACCCTAGAAAGCCATAGCTCCTATATATGTATAGTTCATATTCTTATTTAACCTCGTTCTTCAAAAGTTATTCTTTTGAAGTACAAATGTTAATCAAACCTTAGAAGCCTTAATCCTTCTTTGAAATACTAAATATTTCTTAAACAACATGTTCTTCAAAAGTTATTCCTTTAAAGTATAGTAGAAGTAATCATCAATCATGTTCTTTAGAACTTAAAAATGGACAACTGTTCTTTACATATTATTCCACCACTATTCTTTATGTGTATGATTGTTATGATGTCTTATATCACTTGATTATGATGCTAATATAACCAAAACCTAATAATAACCTTGTTTGAGAACCATTCTAAAAGTGCAACCAACCCTAAAGAAATCTTTCCAACTCATACATCCTAAATCTTCGAGGTTAGGTTACGCTCGGGACGATTGCATCTCATACTATGCATTATAGCATCTTTGCCAGCTTCTTTAAACATTGTCCTTACCGGACGATGATGGTATTTCAAGCATTTGGAGTTCTCACGTATCGAAGCTTTTGCCCGCATAATCTTGCAGTCAAGAAAGGCAAGTTCATCGCTTGCTCATGTCATTTGATTATTTTTATCAAACTATATGCAAAGTACTATACTTATCACTCATGCATTGAAAAGCAAAGTATTATTTTACAATTATGAATATGACTATGTGGTGGGCAATGGAACCATGGTATGTGTTGATATGGTGGAGGTTCCATTGCATGGGTTATATCACCCTAGGATTAATTACCAATGCCGTCCAGATGATTCTAGCGCCGTACATATCGCGTTGACCATAAGATCTATAATGGCTCCGGGAAGTCAGCCGTATCTTTTCCCTTACGCACGCCAACGGATTGGTAGAGACGGTGGGGTGTTGGAGGCACCGCCGCAATAGGTTGGGATATCCTTTTAAATCCCCATCCATTAGTGATGTTAATCTCTACCATCTATGATGGATTGTCCGAGTACACCATGAGTAAAGCCGTATTATCGGGGGAAGTCTACCGGAGGTGTACGGTTGGACAAAAGGGTGGGTTTGCGAGGGTCGCGGAGAAGGCAGTGATTGGCTTGGATCTTACACCTGGCCCCACACCAAGGAAGTGTGGACGAGCATGCATCTCGGAAAGGTATCAAGGATAAGGTCTCTTATGGGAAAAGTAACGCACCTCTGCAGAGGATACTGAATTGTGACTGTCACTCCCTGTTCCGGGAAGGGAACTGCGAACGCGTGATGGCGTGTAACTCACACGTTCGTTGGGAACCCCAAGAGGAAGGTATGATGCGCACAGCAGCAAGTTTTCCCTCAGAAAGAAACCAAGGTTTATCGAACCAGGAGGAGCCAAGAAGCACGTTGAAGGTTGATGGCGGCGGGATGTAGTGCGGCGCAACACCAGGGATTCCGGCGCCAACGTGGAACCTACACAACACAACCAAAGTACTTTGCCCCAACGAAACAGTGAGGTTGTCAATCTCACCGGCTTGCTGTAACAAAGGATTAACCGTATTGTGTGGAAGATGATTGTTTGCAGAAAACAGTAAAACAAGTATTGCAGGAGATTGTATTTCAAGAAAGAGAATTGGACCGGGGTCCACAGTTCACTAGAGGTGTCTCTCCCATAAGATAAACAAGCATGTTGGGTGAACAAATTACAGCTTGGGCAATTGACAAATAAAGAGGGCATGACCATGCACATACATATCATGATGAGTATAGTGAGATTTAATTGGGCATTACGACAAAGTACATAGACCGCCATCCAACTGCATCTATGCCTAAAAAGTCCACCTTCGAGTTATCATCCGAACCCCTTCCAGCATTAAGTTGCAAAGCAACGGACAATTGCATTAAGTATGGTGCGTAATGTAATCAACAACTACATCCTTAGACATAGCATCAATGTTTTATCCCTAGTGGCAACAAGCACAACACAACCTTAGAACTTTCTCATCATCGTCCTGGTGTCAATGCAGCATGAACCCACTATCGAGCATAAATACTCCCTCTTGGAGTTACAAGCATCTACTTGGCCGCAGCATCTACTAGTAACGGAGAGCATGCAAGATCATAAACAACACATAGATATAACTTTGATAATCAACATAACAAGTATTCTCTATTCATCGGATCCCAACAAACGCAACATATAGAATTACGGATAGATGATCTTGATCATGTTAGGCAGCTCACAAGATCCGACAATGATAGCACAATGGGGAGAAGACAACCATCTAGCTACTGCTATGGACCCATAGTCCAGGGGTAGACTACTCACACATCACACCGGAGGCGACCATGGCGGCGTAGAGTCCTCCGGGAGATGATTCCCCTCTCCGGCAGGGTGCCGGA
The DNA here is from genome assembly GCF_022539505.1 of Lolium rigidum. NCBI lineage: Eukaryota > Viridiplantae > Streptophyta > Magnoliopsida > Poales > Poaceae > Lolium > Lolium rigidum. The sequence goes on from NC_061510.1 coordinate 330,508,084, forward strand.
GGCGATCTCCTGGATCCCCCGAGATGGGATCGGCGGCGGCGGCGTCTCTGGAAGGTTTTCCGTATCGTGGCTCTCGGTACTGGGGGTTTCGTCACGGAGGCTTTAAGTAGGCGGAAGGGCAAGTCAGGAGGGGGCACAGGGGCCCCACACCATAGGCCGGCGCGGCCAGGGGGGGCCGCGCCGCCCTAGGGTTTGGGCACCCTGTGGCCCCACTTCGTTTCGTCTTCGGACTTCTGGAAGCTTCGTGGCAAAATAGGCCCCTGGGCGTTGATTTCGTCCAATTCCGAGAATATTTCCTTACTAGGATTTCTGAAACCAAAAACAGCGAGAAAACAAAGAATCGGCACTTCGGCATCTTGTTAATAGGTTAGTTCCGGAAAATGCACGAATATGACATAAAGTGTGCATAAAACATGTAGATAACATCAATAATGTGGCATGGAACATAAGAAATTATCGATACGTCGGAGACGTATCAGCATCCCCAAGCTTAGTTCTGCTCGTCCCGAGCAGGTAAAACGATAACACAGATAATTTCTGGAGTGACATGCCATCATAATCTTGATTATACTATTTGTAAAGCATATGTAGTGAATGCAGCGATCAAAACAATGTATATGACATGAGTAAACAAGTGAATCATATAGCAAAGACTTTTCATGAATAGCACTTCAAGACAAGCATCAATAAGTCTTGCATAAGAGTTAACTCATAAAGCAATAATTCAAAGTAAAGGCATTGAAGCAACACAAAAGAAGATTAAGTTTCAGCGGTTGCTTTCAACTTGTAACATGTATATCTCATGGATATTGTCAACATAGAGTAATATAATAAGTGCAATAAGCAAGTATGTAGGAATCAATGCACAGTTCACACAAGTGTTTGCCTCTTGAGGTGGAGAGAAATAGGTGAACTGACTCAACATGAAAGTAAAAGAATGGTCCTCATAGAGGAAAAACATCGATTGCTATATTTGTGCTAGAGCTTTGATTTTGAAAACATGAAACAATTTTGTCAACGGTAGTAATAAAGCATATGTATCATGTAAATTATATCTTACAAGTTGCAAGCCTCATGCATAGTGTACTAATAGTGCCCGCACCTTGTCCTAATTAGCTTGGACTACCGGATCATCACAATGCACATGTTTTGACCAAGTGTCACAAAGGGGTACCTCTATGCCGCCTGTACAAAGGTCTAAGGAGAAAGCTCGCATTGGATTTCTCGCTATTGATTATTCTTCAACTTAGACATCCATACCGGGACAACATAGACAACAGATAATGGACTCCTCTTTTATGCATAAGCATGTAACAACAATTAATAATTTTCTCATTTGAGATTGAGGATATATGTCCAAAACTGAAACTTCCACCATGGATCATGGCTTTAGTTAGCGGCCCAATGTTCTTCTCTAACAATATGCATGCTTAACCATAAGGTGGTAGATCTCTCTTACTTCAGACAAGAAGGACATGCATAGCAACTCACATGAAATTCAACAAAGAGTAGTTGATGGCGTCCCCAGTGAACATGGTTATCGCACAACAAGCAACTTAATAAGAGATAAAGTGCATAATTACATATTCAATACCACAATAGTTTTTAAGCTATTTGTCCCATGAGCTATATATTGCAAAGGTGAATGATGGAATTTTAAAGGTAGCACTCAAGCAATTTACTTTGGAATGGCAGAAAATACCATGTAGTAGGTAAGTATGGTGGACACAAATGGCATAGTGGTTGGCTCAAGTATTTTGGATGCATGAGAAGTAATCCCTCTCGATACAAGGTTTAGGCTAGCAAGGCTTATTTGAAACAAACACAAGGATGAACCGGTGCAGCAAAACTCACATAAAAGACATATTGAAAACATTATAAGACTCTACACCATCTTCTTTGTTGTTCAAACTCAATACTAGAAATTATCTAGACCTTAGAGAAACCAAATATGCAAACCAAATTTTAGCATGCTCTATGTATTTCTTCATTAATAGGTGCAAAGCATATGATGCAAGAGCTTAATCATGAGCACAACAATTGCCAAGTATCACATTACCCAAGACATTTATAGCAATTACTACATGTATCATTTTCCAATTCCAACCATATAACAATTTAACGAAGGAGAAACTTCGCCATGAATACTATGAGTAGAAACCAAGGACATACTTGTCCATATGCTACAGCGGAGCGTGTCTCTCTCCCATAAAGTGAATGCTAGGATCCATTTTATTCAAACAAAACAAAAAACAAAAACAAACCGACGCTCCAAGCAAAGCACATAAGATGTGATGGAATAAAAATATAGTTTCAGGGGAGGAACCCGATAATGTTGTCGATGAAGAAGGGGATGCCTTGGGCATCCCCAAGCTTAGACGCTTGAGTCTTCTTAGAATATGCAGGGGTGAACCACCGGGGCATCCCCAAGCTTAGAGCTTTCACTCTCCTTGATCATGTTGCATCATACTCCTCTCTTGATCCTTGAAAACTTCCTCCACACCAAACTCGAAACAACTTATTAGAGGGTTAGTGCATAATAAAAATTAACATATTCAGAGGTGACACAATCATTCTTAACACTTCTGGACATTGCATAATGCTACTGGACATTAGTGGATCAAAGAAATTCATCCAACATAGCAAAAGAGGCAATGCGAAATAAAAGGCAGAATCTGTCAAAACAGAACAGTTCGTATTGACGAATTTTAAAATGGCACCAGAATTGCTCAAATGAAAATTCTCAAATTGAATGAAAGTTGCGTACATATCTGAGGATCATGTACGTAAATTGGCATAATTTTCTGAGCTACCTACAGGGAGGTGGACCCAGATTCGTGACAGCAAAGAAATCTGGAACTGCGCAGTAATCCAAATCTAGTACTTACTTTTCTATCAACGGCTTAACTTGGCACAACAAAACACAAAACTAAGATAAGGAGAGGTTGCTACAGTAGTAAAAAACTTCCAAGACACAAAATAAAAACAAAGTACTGTAGGTAAAAACATGGGTTGTCTCCCATAAGCGCTTTCTTTAACGCCTTTCAGCTAGGCGCGAAAGTGTGTATCAAGTATTATCAAGAGACGAAGTGTCAACATCATAATTTGTTCTAATAATAGAATCAAAAGGTAACTTCATTCTATTTCTAGGGAAGTGTTCCATACCTTTCTTGAGAGGAAATTGATATTTTATATTACCTTCCTTCATATCAATGATAGCACCAACAGTTCGAAGAAAAGGTCTTCCCAATATAATGGGACAAGATGCATTGCATTCAATATCCAAGACAACAAAATCAACGGGAACAAGGTTATTGTTAACGGTAATGCAAACATTATCAACTTTACCCAAAGGTTTCTTTGTAGAATGATCAGCAAGATTAACATCCAAATAACAATTTTTCAGCGGTGGCAAGTCAAGCATATCATAAATTTTCTTAGGCATAACAGAAATACTTGCACCAAGATCACATAAAGCATTACAATCAAAATCTTTAAACTTCATCTTAATGATGGGCTCCCAACCATCCTCTAGCTTTTTAGGAATAGAGGCTTCGCGCTCTAGTTTCTCTTCTCTAGCTTTTATGAGAGCATTTGTAATATGATATGTGAAAGCCAAATTTATAGCACTAGCATTAGGACTTTTAGCAAGTTTTTGCAAGAACTTTATAACTTCAGAGATGTGGCAATCATCAAAATTCAAACCATTATAATCTAAAGCAATGGGATCATCATCCCCAATGTTGGAAAAAAATTCAGCAGCTTTATCACAAGCAGTTTCAGCAGTTTTAGCAGTTCGAGCAGTTTCTCGCGCTTTGCATTAGAAGTGGAAACATTGCTAACACCAATTCTTTTATTATTATTAGTAGGAGGTGCAGCAACATGTGTAGCATTAGCATTACTAGTGGTGGTAATAGTCCAAACTTTAGCTACATTCTTCTCTTTAGCTAGTTTTTCATTTTCTTCTCTATCCCACCTAGCACGCAGTTCAGCCATTAATCTTATATTCTCATTAATTCTAACTTGGATGGCATTTGCTGTAGTAGTAATTTTATCATCTAAATCCTCAGGTTTAGCAGCCATTTTATTAATTAAAGAAGATTGTGATGCAGACATGTATGAGATTCGGGTTTCAGCATTAGCAAGTTTAGTTTGCAACCCCGAGATCTCCCTATTCAGATTTTCAAGTTGATTCCCTATATTCTTCAACAAGGTAGATTGCTCATTCATAGTTTTAGTAAACAATTTATTTTGCTCATATTGTGATTGCATAAAGCTCTTGGTGGATCTTTCAATTTCTAGCATCTTTTCTTCATTAGGTGAAGCATATCTACCATAAGAATTACCATTAGCGGGGTATGGCCTAGAATCATTGTGATTGTTATTTTTAATGAAATTCACATCAACATATTCTTTTTGAGCAACTAATGACGCTAACGGAACATTATTAGAATTAACATTAGGCCTACCATTCACAAGCATAGACATAATAGCATCAATCTTATCACTCAAGGAAGAGGTTTCTTCGACAGAATTTACCTTCTTACCTTGTGGAGCTCTTTCCGTGTGCCATTCAGAGTAGTTGATCATCATATTATCAAGAAGCTTTGTTGCTTCACCAAGAGTGATGGACATAAAGGTACCTCCAGCAGCTGAATCCAATAAATTCCGTGAAGAAAAATTTAGTCCCGCATAGAAGGTTTGGATGATCATCCAAGTAGTCAGTCCATGGGTTGGGCAATTTTTAACCAAAGATTTCATTCTTTCCCAAGCTTGAGCAACATGTTCAGTATCTAATTGTTTAAAATTCATTATGCTACTCCTCAAAGATATAATTTTAGCAGGGGGATAATATCTACCAATAAAAGCATCCTTGCATTTAGTCCATGAATCAATACTATTCTTAGGCAGAGATAGCAACCAATCTTTAGCTCTTCCTCTTAATGAGAAAGGAAACAATTTTAATTTAATAATATCACCATCTACATCTTTATATTTTTGCATTTCACATAGTTCAACAAAATTATTAAGATGGGCAGCAGCATCATCAGAACTAACACTGAGAAAATTGCTCTCGCATAACAAGATTCAAGTAAAGCAGTGTTTAATTTCAAAGAATTCTGCTGTAGTAGCAGGTGGAGCAATAGGTGTGCATAAGAAATCATTATTATTTGTGGTTGTGAAGTCACACAACTTAGTATTTTCAGGGTTGGCCATTTTAGCAACAGTAAATAAAGCAAACTAAATAAAGTAAATGCAAGTAACTAATTTTTTTGTGTTTTTGATATAGCAAACAAGATAGCAAATAAAGTAAAACTAGCAACTAATTTTTTTGTATTTTGATTTAGTGCAGCAAACAAAGTAGTAAATAAAACTAAGCAAGACAAAAACAAAGTAAAGAGATTGAGAAGTGGAGACTCCCCTTGCAGCGTGTCTTGATCTCCCGGCAACGGCGCCGTAAATCTAGCTTGATGGCGTGTAACTCACACGTTCGTTGGGAACCCCAAGAGGAAGGTATGATGCGCACAAGCAGCAAGTTTTCCCTCGAAAGAAACCAAGGTTTATCGAACCAGGAGGAGCCAAGAAGCACGTTGAAGGTTGATGGCGGCGGGATGTAGTGCGGCGCAACACCAGGGATTCCGGCGCCAACGTGGAACCTACACAACACAACCAAAGTACTTTGCCCCAACGAAACAGTGAGGTTGTCAATCTCACCGGCTTGCTATAACAAAGGATTAACCGTATTGTGTGGAAGATGATTGTTTGCAGAAAACAGTAAAACACTATTGCAGTAGATTGTATTTCAGTAAAGAGAATTGGACCGGGGTCCACAGTTCACTAGAGGTGTCTCTCCCATAAGATAAACAGCATGTTGGGTGAACAAATTACAGTTGGGAAATTGACAAATAAAGAGGGCATGACCATGCACATACATATCATGATGAGTATAGTGAGATTTAATTGGGCATTACGACAAAGTACATAGACCTCCATCCAACTGCATCTATGCCTAAAAAGTCCACCTTCAGGTTATCATCCGAACCCCTTCCAGTATTAAGTTGCAAAGCAACCGACAATTGCATTAAGTATGGTGCGTAATGTAATCAACAACTACATCCTTAGACATAGCATCAATGTTTTATCCCTAGTGGCAACAGCACAACACAACCTTAGAACTTTCTGTCACTGTCCTGGTGTCAATGCGGGCATGAACCCACTATCGAGCATAAATACTCCCTCTTGGAGTTACAAGCATCTACTTGGCCGGAGCATCTACTAGTAACGGAGAGCATGCAAGATCATAAACAACACATAGATATAACTTTGATAATCAACATAACAAGTATTCTCTATTCATCGGATCCCAACAAACGCAACATATAGAATTACGTATAGATGATCTTGATCATGTTAGGCAGCTCACAAGATCCGACAATGATAGCACAATGGGGAGAAGACAACCATCTAGCTACTGCTATGGACCCATAGTCCAGGGGTAGACTACTCACACATCACACCGGAGGCGACCATGGCGGCGTAGAGTCCTCCGGGAGATGATTCCCCTCTCCGGCAGGGTGCCGGAGGCGATCTCCTGGATCCCCCGAGATGGGATCGGCGGCGGTGGCGTCTCTGGAAGGTTTTCCGTATCGTGGCTCTCGGTGTTGGGGGTTTCGTCACGGAGGCTTTAAGTAGGCGGAAGGGCAAGTCAGGAGGGGGCACAGGGGCCCCACACCATAGGCCGGCGCGGCCAAGGGGGAGGCCGCGCCGCCCTAGGGTTTGGGCACCCTGTGGCCCCACTTCGTTTCGTCTTCAGACTTCTGGAAGCTTCGTGGCAAAATAGGCCCCTGGGCATTGATTTCGTCCAATTCCGAGAATATTTCCTTACTAGGATTTCTGAAACCAAAAACAGCAGAAAACAAGAATCGGCACTTCGGCATCTTGTTAATAGGTTAGTTCCAGAAAATGCACGAATATGACATAAAGTGTGCATAAAACATGTAGATAACATCAATAATGTGGCATGGAACATAAGAAATTATCGATACGTCGGAGACGTATCAACGCGGCAGGAAAGGAACTCCACGAAGTTCTGTTCAACCTGTGAAGACTGACGGGCATAGTTTTCAGAATAAAATAAACCTTTTGAAGAAATGTTTACAAAAACTTGCATTGGCCTATGACTTTCTGGTCTGTGGCTGTAGCTAGTGCATGATACACCTATTTCCTAATATGAACTTGCCGAGTACGCTCGTACTCATTCTATCTCATTTGAACCCCCTTCTTAGATCAATGCACCGAAGGAGAAACTACCGTGGAACTCGAAGACAAAGGAGTCAACTGCAACGAGATGAAGAATCCAATCAAAGAAGTCAATGGAGTCAACTTCTGCATCAGCTATAATGGAAACCTAGACTAGCAATAGAAGGGGACCTTTCCCTAATCCTAGCACCTAAGTAGCTAGAATTCTATAGCAAGCCAAGTAGCTCTTAAACTTGAGTTAGCAATAAGATAGACTACGAGTCGTTCTTCTGGAGCTTTATTTGAAGTTTTACCTCACTGTAAAGTAGGAGGTTGTGTTGATCTTATGTAAACAGTTTGTGTGTATTTCTATAGACATACCTTGGACTCGCATATGTTTCTGTTGTACCACTCTGAGAGATGTAATATGAGTGGAACGGTGTTTCACTTGTGTTATGTCAACGACTTGTGTACTACACCATGCAGTGGTACGCTGGGTCACCACAGCTGGTATCAGAGCAAATGCTTTGACCTTAGGATTAAAACCCTTTAAAGGAGACCTATAGGTTTGGTAGTGTCTATAGGAAGTTGTCTTAGCCAAACCAACTACTCTTTTGACTTGAGATGGGTATTCACTTGAGAATAATCCTGACACACTTGAGTCAATCTTTCTTATCTATCTTTCTTTAGTAAAGTTAATTAGTTATCTTGCTTCATTCCAAATAATTAGAACACCATTGAAGCTTAAGATAATGGGTGGTAGTAGACCACAGTTGGTATACAATACATGGTAGTCCAAAGAGAGGATACAACCATAAGGAAGATATCCTATTGGAAGAAGTATACCAACACAAGTTATGGTTAAGTAAGAGTCATTTAAAATGCCAAATGACTAATGTTAAGTAATGTAGATAAGTAATATGAGGTAGTATGTACCTATGATGAGTCAATCATAGGAGGTAAGGAAGAGAGATAGGAGTATTTAAGTCTACTTTTCATGGTAGAGTTGGTAATCATATATGATTCACTTGAGAATCATGATGTGAGGGAGTAGAACATCACAAGTGAATTAACAGAAGTATGATGAGGAGTAGGATTTAAGGAATAGTTCGAAAGCTTAGGCCTTAAAATCCTAATAACTGTACCAAGTATGTTAGAACCATAGTCCTTAATTCAAAGAAGGCTTATTTAGAGCATATCACATAGAGAAATCCTAGAGTTATAGGTGGTATATTCTAAACAATCATGTGTTTAGAGTAGACATGTTAGAACTAATTGTATTATAGGAAGTAGTCTTCAATAGCACATATATATAGTATTCTATTTTGTTAGTACTTCCAAAGAAAACTAGGTTAACTTCAACTATCCCAAGCCATTTTGTTTCAAGTTTGTCTCATTGCAAATGTGCAATTAAGATAAATGTTGAGACAAATAGTAGAAATTCACGTATTGTGCTAAGTATCACAACCTAAACCTATCTTATGTGGTGTTTTATACTACACATCTGATCCTGATGTTTAGGGATGTCTTACCCAATTATTATATTCAGGCATATAAGGATGTGTATTATAAGCACAAAGTCTGGATCTTCTTGGATTTTCTTGAATCTTCATTGATTGACTAGATCCATACATGAAGTTTGACTTTGATATGCAAATGCATGTTGCAATATCAAGCTCTTACTTGATGTTATAGGTCTAGAGGGTCAAGGTATTCGTGTGAGGAAGTGACGAATTCTGAAGATTTTGAAGATAATATGAAGGTTCACTAGAAGAAAGAAGTCAAATTGTGGGAAGCAACCACAATACTCTACAGGAAGGACCAATAAAACTTACTTCTATCCTTAATCAAGGAGTACTTCAATAAAAGTACCATGGAAGTGAGAAAAATAGTGAATATGAAGCAGAAGAAGTAGAGCTGTATTCATTATGGAAGAAGGGAATGCAAGTGAAGTCACTTACAATACTATTTTCATAGTGTCAACAAGTGGTTTTCTTGCAAAACAAACCCGAGAAGAAGGAAAATAGACAAGTGAAGTCGTAGCTGGTATAATAAGACCGCAGCTGATATAGGATAATCATGAAGAGAAAGAATGTAAAGTGAGGTATATCTTAACTAAAACTATGTAAGTAGCCACAACTCGGTAGGTAGATACTGACTAGACCTAACAACCATAGTATCATAGCCACATCGGTACTAGGAGTCCGTATCGATACCCAATTTCTTTACCCTAAAAGAAAGGGGGATTCCGCAGCTAGTATTTCACAGCTGGTATCTCGTAGTTGGTAAATATTTAGTCGGAGGATTCATAATGGATACCCACAACTGTGTGGATACACCGCAAAGAATTCTTCATGAGACTCTAGAAAAGTACAAACTATAAGCTAGACCAAGACTAATCTTCTAACCTTGGAGTTTAATGATTAGAAGAAAGGAAGTTGAAAGATCATTAGTAAACTCCAAGGGGAAGAGGAAGGCTGAATGAGAAGTATTAAGATATAATATTTGGAGTATGATAGATGGAGAAAAAGGTCTGAACTGAGAGGAAGTCCGATCTTATTTTTATAAGGTTGTTGGGAACTACTCATATAATAGTACTCTCAGGAGGTTGTCAGACCAGAAGCCGAGATTCATATCTCGAGGAAGTAAGGGTTAGACCTTAACTTGAGTGGGTAATTATAATTACTCGAAACCAAGAGAACTCAAGTAAGTTTAAGATGATGAAGTTGGATGAAGAAAATGTCGGAGGACAATCCAAGCTTAAGAAGATACTATACGAAGAAGTTTGACCATACTAAAACATACGCCTAGTAGAAAGATTCCTTACATGGAACCTAAAGAAACCAAAAAGAGGATAACTAGTATAAACTAGAAGCCATGATTGGATGGATTAAATGAGTCTAATCCATTCGTAGGACTAAACAACTAGGACCACACCTATTGTAAATACCTTACCAAGTACCATTACTTTCGTTATGGTAGTAAGGGAAAACAATACCCTACCTTAAATAAATCTTTTAGAATTAAGGTTTGGACATCGCAGTTGGTACCCCATAGTGCCATATTACATCGCAGCTGGATTACCACAGCTGGTAGAACCAAGTTTTTAGTACCCAAATAGGAAGATGTCACCACAACCATTAGTAAAGACCATTAACACAATAAGACGTCCTAATCCAAGAATCTTTGGAGAGTAAGCCTATAAGTTTAGAGTGTTGGAAGAAATCATAGAATTGAAGAAAGTATCAGTGCCAGACATCAGAAGACTTCCGGAAGGATCTGGACAAGGGATATAATCAATTATATCTAATGTGATCACCATGGAGTTGAAGGATGGTGATCTGTTCAACACATTTCAACATTCCGAAACATGAGAGCGTTCGAACTTCGGGACGAAGTTCAGTTTAAGGGGGAGAGGCTGTAATATCCCAGGTTTAGAGGCTACAAAATGAGAACACACCAAAGTGTGCATTGCATTCATGCATAGAAAATCCGGGAAATTTTCGCGCTTCAAATAAAACTTACCACAGTAACTGAAGTTTCACTTGACTTGCTGGAATTGAAGTAGATCATCAAGTCAAGCGCTATAAACTTCACGGTGATCTTTGTTAAAACCTTGTTTTGGGTAGAGATGATTTGATCTATGGACTAGATCAAATAGAATTAGGTTTTACAACAAACAACACCTTAAGTAAGGATCAACTACAAGATCTTATAAAGGATCTCAACATGCCATTCCTTACCACAACACATGAATAATTATTCAACCATAAATCCAAGAACACAAATAATTAAGAAACTATTCTTTACTTATCTTTTCAATGTCTTCTACTAAATAAATGTTCCTACCATGAGTCACATGGTATATATATTTTCAACCACAATAATTGAATCCATGTCAAGGACATTCAAATTTATTCTTAATTAACCTTTGACCATTCCAACTTTGTTTCCCAACTCCTACCATTAAACTTAGAGAAAGGAGAGAACTATTCATATGCTTATGTTATGCATTCAATAGAACCAAACTAAATATTTAAACCTTGTCCAAGGGAGGTAGATTGTTGATACTAATTAATGATACAAGAAATACAAGTCAAGTATTAAACCCTACTTGACCTAGCTAACACTTGATGGTAAGCAAGAACCTATTCTTCTAGTAATTATAGAGAGGCAAGTGTTGTGATCATTACAACTTGGTAATGATCATAAACCCTAGAGGAACCCTACCTATTCAGAAGAGTTTAACCTAAAGAGGTATACTCAAGTATATGGACTTGTACTTGATCTTGGATAGAGAACCATGATTTACTAATGAATTATTATGAGGCCAATACTTTGATCATTACAAATTGGGTAATGATCATAAATCCTAGAGAATCCTACCTTATGAATTGAGTGATGATCATAAACCTTAAGAATCTAAGTGAGGGTGTTGAGAGAAGTATTAAAGAAGAGAGATTAGTGAGGAATAAGTGAATCATGTATGATGCATGATCTTGCTTGATAAATATGAGATGATAAGTTCAACCTATATATGTGATCCATAGATCTCATTCTTCTCATGAAATAATAAGCAACTCATTGGTAGTTCATCCAGACCAATACTCATGCCTTGTATAGAGTAGTAATGATATTGTATTTAAACCTTACCTATCCAAACACTTGAGACAAACCTAGCATTGCCTTGATACAACAATTCCACCTAAGTAAGGAGAATAACCCTAGCCAATTAAACATAACCAAGCTTATGCTCATACCTAATCCTAGTGGTGTATCACATAGGTGATCACTACTTAAACCCTAAACTACATTTGAATTCCAACCCATGGATTAACTTGGATTATAATTACAACCCTGCCATGCCTCATGCCTATTACATACTTCAAATAGTGAAATATTCCAAAACCATAAACCTTGTCATATGGAATCAATTCCACATGAAATATTGTCCTAACTTGTGTATCATGTATCACAAGTATAAATTAAGCTATATACCTAAGCTTAAATGTTATTGAAGTAAGTAAATTGAACAATGATAAGCTTGGGAATTATATTAACAAGTTCAAGCCAGAATTTGCTAAGCAAGATTAGTGAATATAGTGTTTATTCAACTATTTTCTTAAACCCTTAGAGGTAATTCTCTACATAAAATCATGATTCATCTTATTCTCAACACCATTTAATTTAAACTCTAGCCATAAGGAGAATTATAAGTGAACCATCCATATTGTTAAGAACCCTAGTAAAATTTAGTAATATGCTTACCATGCACCTATTATAAAATTCAAACCATTTAAATATATCTGGTTCCTAAATTAAAAGGCAATTGAGATAAACACATAAACCATATCTATTTTAAATTTAAAATGCACTTCACAAGAACACCAACTAATCACCCATCAAATAATTGTTTAAACAATAGAACTAAGCAGTAAGTATTTTTATGAAGTGATATTGATATTTAATATTTTAGAACCTGCAAAAATAAATAGAAATCAAATTGGAATTTAAATAACAAGTTTAAAACAGAAAATAAAAAGAGAAAAGGAGAGGGGAGAGGACTTACCAGGCTTACCTCTTCGGCCGAAGCCTAACAGCAGCCCAGCACCGTAGCAGGCCGTCGCAGCCCGGAACCAGCCCAGCCCGCGAACGAAGTCAGCCCACACCACTTACCATTTCGCTTGCTTTAGAAATCGTGCGAAGAGAGACGTCCCTCTCGTCTTCTTCCTCAACGACGACGAGCGCGTCGGAGCCGCTAGGCCACGACCTCGGCGGCGATAAGGATGGCCCCGGACGTCGCCAGACCAGCTCCGAGCCACGCCCAACTCTTCTCGCGTCCGAGTCTTATCCGTTCGCGTCAAGATTCACGCCCACACTCGTGCACACCATCGCCGCTGCATCTCCACCTTTGTCGCCGGCGAGCCGCCGAACTAGAGACCACCTCGAGAGCTATAAAACCACCGTGAGCACCGCGTTGATAACCCTAATCCTTTGCCGCTCATCCATTTCTCCTCGGAACCATTCTCAGTCTTCCGATTTCTTCCTCTACCGGTCGCCGGTGACTATCATGGCGCCGTAGACTAGAAGCCACCCCGAGTCCACGCGTTAGGCCGAGGAGGTGCGCCTCGGTGCGTAGAGCATCCGGGAGCAATCGGGCATCGAGGGGAGCTCGGAGCCGCGCGGATTTCGACCGTTCCCTTTCACTCGGGTTCGCCGGAAAATGATCTATCGCCGTCGTCTCCGACGATCATCGCCGCCATCGACCACACCATCATCCTCGGGGTGAGTCTGCGCGTCTGTTGGACCAACTCTCGCTTCCTAGCTCGCATCCTAGCTTCGTTTCGAGGTTTGGCCGGAGTGCGCCACCGCGAGCACATGGTTGCCGAGCGATGCTCCGGCGAGTTTCTTGGCAAACCACCGCTACCATCGTGTTCGGCAGGACGTGGGGATCCGAATAGTATACTCACGCATCCCGGGAGGCCGAAACCGGCGTCGCCGTCGCGTTCTGACCCGCCGGCGTCAAGTCGCCGGTGGTGTCGACGTGGAGGTGGACCCGCTGGTCATGTTGACTTGGTCAGCTGCCAACGAGGCAGGAGACTAGTCAAAGGACCCCACCAGTCAGTGTCTCAGACTAGAAACGAACCGGTACGTTTAGTATTTTCACTTTATTTCAAATTCCAGAAAATAGCTGAAACTTTACAGAAATAGATTAAATTCATTTCAACTCAGAAAAATATAAATAATATATCAAAATGCTCACAAAAATAAACTCTATTCAAATAAAATATAAAACAAAAATGTGTGTCAAAATAAAATTTCACTTATTTTTAACCTTATAAATTATGCCATTTCATTTATTCAAAATATAATTTGAATTCAATAATTAGTGAAGTTTCAAAATTAAATATTAGTTATTCAGTAACTAAGTAAAATGTTAGGATTAATTTTCTTTATCATATTTGCATTAACTTAATTATTAGTGGTAATTCATAAACCCTAATTTGCAAAGTACTATTTTCTATTTCCTTTAAATAATAATAACTCAAGAAAATATTATAAGCCAATATTATTTGATAAATCAAAAATTATTTACTTAAACATCTTTAGTTAACAAGTTAATTATTTTAAACCCTAATAACAATTATTAAACCCTGATTCTTAATTAAACCTAAATAAGAATTACCAAAATATTAATTCTTGTAAAAATTAATAAAATGTTAAACCATTATTAATTTTGTTTCAAAGTAATTAGTTACCACACCTTTATTGCCAATTATAATTTTAGGAGATGTAACATAATTTAGAAACCCTAGTTTCAATTTGAGTAAGACCTTGATCTCATTATTTCATGTGATCACCCTAAATTAGAAGCAACTCCAAAACCCTAGTTATATGTTACATGTGATCATGTGAATTTCACCTTACATAGAGAACCTTATTATGTGACCAACAAATACAAGTCAGGATCTACCAACATAGAACCAATTCACATGAGTCATCATTTCATGTCTCTAATTCCAATTTAAAACTTATATGATCCACTAGTGCCACCTAAATATAAACCCTAGCTTGTTAATTGGATTAGTACCATTAATTACCACTCCATTATACCACACCATTATACCACACCATTAGGATAAACCTTAACCATCAAAACCTAGTAGAACTATAATGATGAACCCTAGTATCAACCTTGTGTAGTAATTCACAACCCATGCTCCTATTCCACTCAACCCTACTTGGGAAATGATAAACCACTTAACCTAGAAACCATTAGAGATTACTTAGTAAGTAGTTGTGAAACCATAGTAAACCCTAATAGCTAATTTATAGAACCATCTTAAACAACCATCCTTTGATATGATGCTTAGAAGAAACCATAGCAATAAAACTACCAATACTTGCTATATAGAAACCCATTCCAAGTTAAGAACCAACTAGTTCCTATTAGTGGAACTAAATGAATTCAATAGTAAACCCTAGAAAGCCATAGCTCCTATATATGTATAGTTCATATTCTTATTTAACCTGTTCTTCAAAAGTTATTCTTTTGAAGTACAAATGTTAATCAAACCTTAGAAGCCTTAATCCTTCTTTGAAATACTAAATATTTCTTAAACAACATGTTCTTCAAAAGTTATTCTTTTAAAGTATAGTAGAAGTAATCATCAATCATGTTCTTTAGAACTTAAAAATGGACAACTGTTCTTTACATATTATTCCACCACTATTCTTTATGTGTATGATTGTTATGATGTCTTATATCACTTGATTATGATGCTAATATAACCAAAACCTAATAATAACCTTGTTTGAGAACCATTCTAAAAGTGCAACCAACCCTAAAGAAATCTTTCCAACTCATACATCCTAAATCTTCGAGGTTAGGTTACGCTCGGGACGATTGCATCTCATACTATGCATTATAGCATCTTTGCCAGTTCTTTAAACATTGTCCTTACCGGACGATGATGGTATTTCAGCATTTGGAGTTCTCACGTATCGAAGCTTTTGCCCGCATAATCTTGCAGTCAAGAAAGGCAAGTTCATCGCTTGCTCATGTCATTTGATTATTTTTATCAAACTATATGCAAAGTACTATACTTATCACTCATGCATTGAAAAGCAAAGTATTATTTTACAATTATGAATATGACTATGTGGTGGGCAATGGAACCATGGTATGTGTTGATATGGTGGAGGTTCCATTGCATGGGTTATATCACCCTAGGATTAATTACCAATGCCGTCCAGGTGATTCTAGCGCCGTACATATCGCGTTGACCATAAGATCTATAATGGCTCGGGGAAGTCAGCTGTATCTTTTCCCTTCGCACGCCAACGGATTGGTAGAGACGGTGGGGTGTTGGAGGCACCGCCGCAATAGGTTGGGATATCCTTTTAAATCCCCATCCATTAGTGATGTTAATCTCTACCATCTATGATGGATTGTCCGGAGTACACCATGAGTAAAGCCGTATTATCGGGGGAAGTCTACTGGAGGTGTACGGTTGGACAAAAGGGTGGGTTTGCAGGGTCGCGGAGAAGGCAGTGATTGGCTTGGATCTTACACCTGGCCCCACACCAAGGAAGTGTGGACGAGCATGCATCTCGGAAAGGTATCAAGGATAAGGTCTCTTATGGGAAAAGTAACGCACCTCTGCAGAGGATACCGAATTGTGATCGTCACTCCCTGTTCGGGAAGGGAACTGCGAACGCGGCAGGAAAGGAACTCCACGAAGTTCTGTTCAACCTGTGAAGACTGACGGGCATAGTTTTCAGAATAAAATAAACCTTTTGAAGAAATGTTTACAAAAACTTGCATTCGCCTATGACTTTCTGGTCTGTGGCTGTAGCTAGTGCATGATACACCTATTTCCTAATATGAACTTGCTGAGTACGCTCGTACTCATTCTATCTCGTTTGAACCCCTTCTTAGATCAATGCACCGAAGGAGAAACTACCGTGGAACTCGAAGACAAAGGAGTCAACTGCAACGAGATGAAGAATCCAATCAAAGAACTCAATGGAGTCAACTTCTGCATCAGCTATAATGGAAACCTAGACTAGCAATAGAAGGGAACCTTTCCCTAATCCTAGCACCTAAGTAGCTAGATTTCTATAGCAAGCCAAGTAGCTCTTAAACTTGAGTTAGCGATAAGATAGATTACGAGTCGTTCTTCTGGAGCTTTATTTGAAGTTTTACCTCACTGTAAAGTAGGAGGGTGTGTTGATCTTATGTAAACGAGTTCGTGTGTATTTCTATAGACATACCTTGGACTCGCATATGTTTCTGTTGTACCACTCTGAGAGATGTAATATGAGTGGAACGGTGTTTCACTTGTGTTATGTCAACGACTTGTGTACTACACCATGCAGTGGTACGCTGGGTCACCACACTTAGAGTCATCGGATCAGTGTTCCAACTAGCATCGGTGTAACTGGTTACAGCAAGCTCTTGGTCACCTCCATAACAAAGAAACATATCCTTAGTTCTTTTCAAGTACTCCAGGATATTCTTGACCGATGTCCAGTGTTCCATTCCTGGATCACTTTGATATCTGCTGGTCAAACTAACAACATGTGTGATATCCGGTCTTGTACACAACATGGCCTACATGATAGAGCCTATGGCCGAGGCATAGGGAATCTTGTTCATCCTTTCTCTCTCTTCTACCGTAGCTGGACTTTGAGTTTTACTCAAGGTCTTACCTGGCAACATGGGCAAGAACCCTTTCTTGCTTTCATCCATTCTAAACTTCTTTAGAATCTTATCCAGGTATGTACTCTATGAAAGCCCTATTAGGCGTCTTGATCTATCTCTATAAATCTTGATGCCTAAAATGTGTGCTGCTTCTCCAAGGTCTTTCATTGAAAAACACTTATTCAAATAACCTTTTACACTACTCAAAAGTTCTACATCATTTCCAATCAACAATATATCATCTACATATAATATCAGGAATGCTATAGAGCCCCCACTCACTTTCTTGTAAATACAAGCCTCTCCATGGGTTTGTATAAATCCAAAGTCTTTGATCACCTTATCAAAGCATCGGTTCCAACTCCGAGATGCTTGCTTCGAGTCCACGAGATTGAACGCTGAAGTTTGCATACCTTGTCAGCATTTTTATGATCGACAAAACCTTTGGGTTGTACCATGTACAACTCTTCCTCAATGTCACCATTAAGGAACGCCGTTTTGACATCCATCTGCAAAATTTCATAATCAAAAAATGCAGCTATTGCTAACAATATCCTCACAGACTTTAGCTTCGCTACAGGTGAGAAAGTCTCATCGTAGTCAAATCCTGGAATTTTTCGGAACCCTTTCGCGACAGGTCGAGCTTTATAGATAGTAATATTACCATCAGCATCTGTTTTTCTTTTGAAGATCTATTTATTCTCGATAGCCTTGCGGCTATCTGGTAAGTCTACCAAAGTCCATACTTGATTATCATACATGGATCCCATTTCGGATTTCATGGCCACTTGCCATTTGTTGGAATCTGGGCTCATCATTGCTTCCTCATACGTCGTAGGGTCTTCATCATTGTTGTCCACAATCATGACATTTAGATAGGGGTCATACCAATCAGGAGCGGTGTGAACCCTCGTCGACCTGCGAGGTTCAGTAGTAACTTCGTTCAAAGTTCCATGATCATTATCATTAGCTTCCTCACTAATCAGTGTAGGCGGCACAAGAACATCTTTCGGTGTTGTGCTACTCTGATTTTCAAGAGAAGGTTCAGTAACCTCGTCGATTTCTACTTTTCTTCCAGTTACTTCTTTCGAGAGAAACTCCTTCTCAAGAAAGGATCCGTTCTTGGCAACAAAGATTTTACCTTCGGATCTGCGATAGAAAGTATACCCAATTGTTTCTTTAGGGTATCCTATGAAGACGCATTTCTCCGCTTTGGGTTCTAGCTTGTCAGGTTGTAACTTTTTTACATAAACTTCGCAGCCCCAAACTTTAAGGAACAACAACTTAGGTTTGTTTCCAAACCACAATTCATACGGTGTCATTTCAACGGATTTAGATGATGCCCTATTTAAAGTGAATGTAGCTGTCTCTAACGCATAACTCGAAAAAGATAACGGTAAATCTGTAAGAGACATCATAGATCGAACCATATCCAATAAAGTTCGATTAAGACGTTCAGACACACCATTGCACTGTGGTGTTCCCGGCGGTGTCAACTATGAAAGTATTCCGCATTTCTTTAAATGCATGCCAAACTCATAACTCAGATATTCACCTCCACGACCAGAACGTAGAAATTTAATCTTCTTGTTACGTTGATTTTCTACTTCACTTTGAAATTCCTTAAATTTCTCGAAAGTTTCGGATTTATGTTTCATCAAGTAGATATACCCATATCTACTCAAATTATCTGTGAAAGTAAGAACATAACGATAACCACCGTGCGATGCTACACTCATTGGTCCATATACATCAGTATGTATGATTTCCAACAAGTCTGTAGCTCGCTCCATAATACCAGAGAATGGAGTCTTAGTCATTTTTCCCATCAGACATGCCTCGCATCTATCAAGTGATTCAAGTAGTCCATCAGAATGGAGTTTCTTCATGTGTTTCACTCCAATATGACCAAGACGACAGTGCCACATATATGTAGAATTATCATTTAATTTCTTTCGTTTAGCATCAATGTAATGTATATGTGTATCACTACTATCGAGATTTAACAGAAATAAACCATTCATCTCAGGTGCATGACCATAAAAGATATTATTCATATAAATCGAATAATCATTATTCTCAGACTTGAATGAATAACCGCTTTGCAATAAACAAGATCCAGATATAATGTCCATGCTTAACGCAGGCACCAAATAACAATTATTTAGATTTAAAGTTAATCCTGATGGTAGATGTAGAGGGAGCATGCCGACGGCGATCACATCGTCCTTGGATCCATTTCCAACGCGCATCGTCACCTCGTCCCTCGCTAGTCTTCATTTATTCTGTAGCTCCTGTTTCGAGTTACAACTATGAGAAACCGAACCAGTATCAAATACCCAGGCACTACTACGATTACTAGTAAGAGAGACATCAATAACATGTATATCAGATATACCTTTCTTCTTGATGTTGCCGCTCTTCAGATCTGCCAGGTACTTTGAGCAGTTCTGCTTCCAGTGTCCCTCTTGTTTGCAGTAATAGCACATAGTATCAGGTTTAGGGCCAGTCTTGGGTTTCTTAGGAGGCGCGTCAGCTTTCTTGCCACCCTTCTTGAATTTACCCTTTTCCTTTGACTTGCCCTGCTTCTTGAACTTGGTGGTCTTATTGACCATCAAAACTTGGTGCTCTTTCTTTATCTCCACTTCAACAGTATTCAGCATTGAGAAGAGTTCAGGTAACATCTTGTTCATGCACTGAATGTTGTAGTTCATCACGAAGTTCTTGTAACTAGGTGGCAGTGATTGAAGAACATGATGAATCCCCAAGGCGTTAGGAATCGTTATTCCCGAGTCTTGGAGTTTCTTCGCATGCCCAGACATCTTGAGCACGTGCTCACTAACGGAGTTGCCTTCTTCCATCTTACAGTTAAAGAACTTTTCAGAAGCATCATAGCTTTCCACGGCCGCATGAGTTTAAAATATCATTTTGAGCTCATTGATTATATCATGAGGGTCGTGGTTCTCAAACCGTTTCCGAAGCTCCAATTCTAAACCATAGAGGATGGCACACTGAACTGTGGAGTATTGTGTCTTCTGAGTGAGGTAAACAGCTTTAGCCTCATTGGTAGCTGTTTCTGCAGGTGGGTCACCCAACGGTGCTTCGAGCACATTGAGCAGTTTTCCAGCAATGAGGACAATCCTCAAGTTACGGGACCAATCCGTAAAGTTGCTTCCATTGTTTTTCAGCTTTTCTTTCTCTAGGAACGAATGAAAGTTGATGGTAGGGGTCGCCATAATCCACAACATATTTGCAAAAGTTTAGACTAAGTTTATGACAAATTGAGTTTACTATTAATTTAAATTAACTAGGTGAACTCCCACTCAAAACAATATCCCTCGAATTGTCTTAGTGATTACACGAACCAAATCAACTACATCAAGTCCGATCATCATGTGAGATGATGTAGTTTCAATGGCGAATATCAACATGTTCATCATATAATCTATATGATTCATGCTTAACCTTTCGGTCTTCCGTGTTCCGAGGCCATATCTGTACATGCTAGGCTCGTCAAGTCAAACCCTAGTTTCCGCATGTGCAAAACTGCCTTGCACCCGTTGTATGCACACATTGAGTTTATCACACCCGATCATCACGAGATGCTTCAAAACAATGAGTCTTAGCAACGGTGCTAACTAAAGGATGAACACTTCATTATCTTGATTTTTAGTGAGAGGGATCATCTTATAATGCTACCGTCGTGATCTAAGCAATATAAGATGTATAAAAGGATTAACATCACATGCAATTCATATGTGATATGATATGGCCCTTTAGTCTTTGCGCCTTTGATCTTCATCTTCAAAGCACGTACATGATCTCCATCATCAACGGGCATGATCTCCATCATCGTCGGCGTAGCGTCAAGGTCAATGGCGCCGTCTTCATGGATGTTCACCGCGTGTAGCAACTATTACAACTACTTTGAAATAATACTACTACATGAAATATAAAGACAACCATAAGGCTCCTTACGGTTGCCACAATACAATAATGATCATCTCATACATATTCATCATCACATTATGGCCATATCACATCACCAAACCCTGCAAAAACAAGTTAGACGCCTCTAATTTGGTTTGCATATTTTACGTGGTTTAGGGTTTTCGAGTAAGATCCAATCTACCTACGAACATGAACCACAAAGCTGATACTAGTGTTGTCAATTGAAATAGTAGATTGAATCTTAACTATGGTGAGAGAGATAGACACCTGCAAAGGCACTTATGCAATACAAGTTGCATGTCAAGCGTGGAGCAAGTCTCATGAACGCGGTCATGTAAAGTTAGCCCGGGTCGCTTCATCACACCATACCGCAAGATGCAAAGTACACATAACAAGAGATAAAAAAAAGCATCAACGCCCACAAAACCATTGTGTTCCACTCGTGCAACCAATCTATGCATAGACACGGCTCTGATACCACTGTAGGGATTCGTAGCATAGAAACAAAAAATTTCTTACCGCAAGAACGAATAACAAGCCAAGATCTAATCTAGTAGATGGTAGCAACGAGGTGAAGATCAACATACCCTTGAAGATCGCTAAGCGTTAACGAGATTAGATCTCGTGGTTGATGTAGTCGATCACTTGCCGCTTGCAAAAGCGCGTAGAAGATCTTGACGGTGCCACAGTCGGGCAGCACCTCCGTACTCGGTCACACGTTCGGTGTTGATGACGACGTCCTTCTGCCCGTTCCAGCGGGCAGCGGATATAGTAGATCCTCCTCGGAATCCCGACAGCACGACGGCGTGGTGGCGGTGGTGGTGGAGATCTCCGGCAGGGCTTCGCCTAAGCACCGCGGGAGTAACGGGAGGAGGGGGTGGCTAGGGTTTGGAGAGAGGGGGCACTTGGGGCACCGGCCTTGGGTGCCCCCTGTAGCTAAATTTACTTCTATTCGAATATTGGGTGCATTGACTGCATACTTTGATCTAGAATTGCATCAGATGGATGTTAAAACTGCTTTTCTCAATGGCCATTTAGATGAGGAAATTTATATGTTGCAACCTAATGGTTTTATTGAAAAGGGAAATCGGGGAAAGGTATGCAAGCTAAATAGATCAATTTATGGTCTTAAACAAGCTTCGCGACAATGGAATATCTTGTTTGATAATGCTATAACATCATATGGGTTTAATATGGTGGAAGGAGACCATTGTATATATTTTAAAATAGTGGGAGGAAATTTTACACTCTTATCGATGTATGTTGATGATATACTTATTGCTTCTAGTAATAAGGAAATGTTGGTAGAAGTTAAAACATGGCTTTCTTCTGCATTTGATATGAAAGATATGGGAAACTCTTCTTATGTTTTAGGAGTGGAAATACTTAGAGATCGGAATAAAGGAACTTTGGGTTTGACTCAAAGGAATTATCTAAAATCTGTATTAAAACGATTCTCTATGGAATACTGCAATCATGCTTTTGTGCCATTAACGGCAGGAATAAAACTCAGTGAGGAAATGTGTCCTAAAACTCCTGAGGAAAGGAAGAGAATGGAAAATACTCCATATGCTTCTGCGTTGGGATCTCTAATGTATGCCATGTTATTCACACGTCCTGACTTGTGCTATGTTGTTGGACTTTTAAGTAGATATCAAAAGAATCTAGGAATTAAGCATTGGAAACAAATAAAACATGCTCTTCGTTATGTTAAAGCTACACTGGATTATTCTCTTTGTTTTAACCAGAAGGATTTACAGCTGCAGGGTTATACTGATGCCGATTGGCAGGGTGATCCAGACGATCGAAAATCGACTTCTGAATATCTATTTACACTTGCGGGTGGTGCAATATCTTGAAGAAGCAAGAAACAAGATTCAGTGGCAGTGTCTTCCATGGAGGCGGAGTATATTGCCGCATCTGAAGCTGTTAAGGAGGCTGTCTGGTTGAAGGAGTTTCTCTCAACTTTGAAGATCGTTGAAAGCGCAAGAAAACCTGTGGTGGTGTATTGTGATAATCAGGCTGCGATTAGGGTTTCCAGAGATCCCAAGTATTATAGCAAAAGCAAACATATTGAGGAAAGGTATCACTGCATACGTGATGTTATTAATAGACTTAAGTCAGTGTGTTTAGAATTTTTACCTGGTGTTAATATGGTTGCTGATCCCTTGACTAAGCCGCTTAGTCAAGAGATATTTGGTAAACATGTTAAGGCTATGGGTTTACGGATTTTTTGAATAATCGTTTTGGACAAGTGGGAGATGTAGAAAATATGTGTCCTGCAACTTTATTCAAACTACTTGGTATTATCAATATTTGGAAAACCTTATATGGAATCGTACGTGTGTTAGCACATGGAACTGCTTTTGTTGTTTGGCATGGAATTAATTAAATATGTACTTGCTGGAACATACTTAGTGTATTATATGCCTAAGGAAGCTGATCGATTATCAATGGAATACAATGTATCTGTGTATACATTGGAAAGACTACCCCGGTACATTGATAATTGGAAGGAACTATGTCATGGTTAGATTACATCCCTAATGTCGACTTACATGATTACTGGAATTATTACATGATCATGACGCATTGCTCACAAGTGCGTGTTCCTGGGACTAAACGGGTAGAATCCGTTAACAGACAAATTATATCGTGGTTGGTAGCTTGATCTGGACTCTATCCTGGAAACTAGTTTAAACAACTAGGAATCTTATCTAGAAACTGTTGCCTGCCAAAACCCACCGGCGAGCAGCGACGAGCAACACGGAGAGCCGGGAGGCTCCCAGGACTGCTGGTGGGCCCTGGTCCCTCGAGCAACGGCCCGCAATGCTCCGGCACACGTCCTGGCGGTTGCAAGGGCGTGCCACCTGACCTATACCTGGTCAGTAAGGTGTTGGATTGCTTCGATTAATTTCCTGCATGGCAGACACGTAAACATTAAATGAGCCTCGATCGGCTCTCAGGTTACCCTGTGAATCGGCTCAAAGAGCCGATTAACCCATGGTTCGTATTGGATCTTGGGTTTCCTGCTTCATCAATACCAAGTTAAATCAATCTACGACAGTTTAGGGCTTTCACCGCATAACCGGAACGTCCTACACGTAGTTGAGCCTGGCAGATACGAAAGATAACAGAAAACTGGTGCTAGAAGAGGCCTAAAAACCAACACAGAGTCGATTCCCGGAACATCCCTTCTAGGATCGGCAAACCATACCTAACGCACTACTGGATCATTCAACCCGTTTGCAAGGCCTAACTATGCAGATATCAAACTAAACCTTGAATAACAAGGAACAACCATAACAGATCAGATCTACTAAATAAAGATGAAGCAAGGTGCTGCCCTTACACCCAAGATAGGTGTGAAGGCAGCTAGATATTGAGGGGCAGCATAACCAAGCAAACATATCAAAAAAACATCGATGTAAGCCCCAAAACATCTATGATAAACAGTGTTACTCGCCATCTACAAGGCTTCAGTACGAGCAACACCAGACAACGAATAAACCGATACTGCCTAGATCGCAAGGCAGCATGATGCTTACCCGGAAGAAACCCTCGAAACAAGGGGTGGCGATGCGCCTGGATTGTGTTTGTTGTGAACGTGATCGTCCTCCTTTCTCAATAACCCTAGGTACATATTTATAGTCCGGGGACTTTCTATCTTTGAAATAAACCTAGTCGTATACAACCAAACTCTATCTCTTAATTCTAAACTAAGATGCGATCTACCATAATGTACAGATACACGGGCAATCTAGCCCAAATTCTCGCACGAGGCCGATTCAGAAACACCTTACGTTTATATTCTCCAAGCCCATCTCAATTACGGCCCATCTTCTGATTTGGCCAAAATCTGGTGATAACAGAAACATAGTATAAGAAAGTCTCTACCCCTAACCTCGGATATGCGAATTATGAGCGGCACCACGGGTAAGCGCAGAGGAATAGGGGTAGACCACAAATCTATTCTCTTCTACACGGTAGACGTACACTAGGTAAAGATCTCGCACCATTAACGTCAGCCAAACGGCATGCATTTTTTTTCTTTGCCGAGTACCAATAGAAAACGCACATCAAAGAACTCGGCAAAGTGTCTCTACCGAGGAGAACTGTGCCGAGTCGTCTTTGCCGAGTGTAACATTTGGTGAAGTCTTTGCCATGTATTTTGAGGCCTTGGCCGTGTATTTCTGGTACTAGGCAAAGATAAGTTTCCCTATAGTACTCACCTCCTACCTGGATGGGATAATGGCTGGATGGGACCCCTAGAGTACGTAAGGGCATCTCCAGCTGCGTGACGTAAACGGACGCTGAGCGATCGTTTGTGTCCGTCGTGACCGAAAATGCGTCTGGCACCACCTCCAGCGAGGCGACGCAAAGTGACCAGGCCATCCGCGGAGACGCAAACCTGGTCCAAATATGCGCCAGGTTTGCGTCTCTGCGGACGGTGCGCGGATGCTGTGCGGACGCGCAAAGTGTCCGCTCGGTCCTCGCATGGGCCCGCCTGGCAGGGGCACAACTGCTTCGTCCTCCGCGGCATTACTTGCCGGCGGCGCGCTGCAGCCTTTGCAGGGCCGCGTTAATGGCGCGCCTCGGCTTCCACGAGCGTGCGCAGCTAGGCGGCGTTGCAGTGGCAGGCCATTGAAGACAAGATGACGTCCGAGCCTCTTAAAGGGACGCTGCCGGCGGCCATTTCCCCGACCAAACCATTGCCAGATCCCACAATATCTACCCCACCGACGCCATGGGAAAGAAATGTTGGCCGTTCCGCAAGAGCAAGAACGACCACGAGGCAAGCGGCTCGCGGTCCAGCAAGAAGGCAAGGGTCGGCCGGTACGTCCGCGTCGACCTCGCGCGGCAGCTATCGGAGGAAAACCGGCCGGTACCATGGCCAGACGTGAACTTGCCGGGAGGGGGCTGTTACCTCAACTCGAGGCGCGGGGGAACCGGCAAGTGCGGGAGGATCAGGCGTACGCGCTCAACTCCTACAACTGGATTTCTTTCGGGACGTGGGAGTTCGACTCGCGCCGCCGCGCTGGCTACCTCGGCGACGTGGAGTACTTCGACCGCGAGATCGCTGCAGAAGAAGAAGAGAACAACCAGGAGGACGCGGACGACGACGAGGACGAGGACACGGACGAGGACATGGACATGGCAGACTACGACCACGACGATAGCGGGCCGGCATGGGATCCGGAGACCCAGCCGCCGGACATTTCCGAGGACGAGGCCATTGCCATGGCACTGGCCAACAGCGAGCATGACGAGCTCAACGAGCTCGCTTTGTGGGACGGGCTCGCAATCCAGCTCCGCGAGTCCGCGCTCGCGCAAGGGAGGCCGGCGACTCCTCCGGCCACGCCGACGCGTTCCAACGACCGCGCTCCGCCTGCTGCTCCGGCGTGGGATCCTTGGCCACAGCCTGCGCATGCGGCGGCACCTCCTCGACCGCCGGCGTACGGACTTCCATGACCGACGCCGGAGTTGATTGACCTCGTCAGCGACGACGAGCAGTAGGCATCACCTACTTTTACCACGCCTTTATGGCTTTTTTATGTTTTGTATTATTGTAAATTACGGCTTCACATTGAATGGAAAAAAAAATATGCGTCGTGCCGCTGGAGCCACCCCCGACGGAAACGGACGCCCGGACGATTTCGACCATTTGGACCGACGCAAATGGACGCGTCCCGTCCGTTTGGCCGTCCGAAATGTGTCGCGCCGCTGGAGATGCCCTAACAACTAATTCACGTCGTGTGGAAAGTTCATATGGCAGGAGTCGCGCTAGCTAGAGATTTTTGTTTATCTAAGGAAGAAAAGCATGAATTTCATCAGTTCGCTCAATGCACATTGCTAGGTCGCATCTTCTCCCCAAAACCTACAGCCTTCACTGACTAGCTAGCTTTTTGAACCCACAAATCGTAAGTACTCTTTCTCTAATTAGCTCAATTATGACGATGCAGATTCTGCTGAACTTTTCTCAATCAATTTGAAGACCAACGTCCGAAACGAATATTTGGTGCAACTGTGCAAGCGGCCAAGCGTGCATGCATGCACGCGGCTTCACCGTACCGATATGTTTCGTATTATTACGTGCAGCTAGTGATCGACAATGAGTAATTGTAATACTATTCCAAATCCAAGCGGTAGACTTCTTCAATTACAATCATCACAAAAAGTGGTACTCTCATACGTATGTGCCGCTGCTGTCCTATTGCAACACAGAGTTGAGCCTTCCTATGATGTCTTCCGCTGTCACGGTAAAGCCCTCCTCCACCTGAAAAGAAGGATCAAGCAGTTGACCTCAAAGACTCAAAGCATGTTGATTAATTATACATGCATCTTAATAAATTCAGGGGACTTTGCCTACTATTCAAAAAAAATACAGACGAATATTAAACCGTTGATTCATGCTATAATTAATATTTGTGATCTAGATGTAACATCTGGAATTTTAGTACGTTACATAGATGTCCCATCTAGGTCACAGATCTAAGGGCATGAATCGACAGTGGAAAAGGCACGAATTGGTAATGGGTTCCAGTAAAATTTCAGAGTTACAAGGCAAACGGAGGTGGCGTTTTGACTCATAGAAACATATGCTCCTATTATACAAAATAATTAAAAATTAATTTTAATTTTTTTTAAAAAAATTGACATAATTTATTTGGTGTATATCATGATATTCTATGTTCGTACATACGTTTTTATGGAAAAACAATATTTTATGTGATTTGTACAAAAAAATACAAAAAAATGTGTACAACATTTTGTCGTGTTACAACATCAAAAATTGTCTTTTTTTTACAGGAACCACATAATTTTTTTTATTGGATCCTGCGATCCTGGCCGTCGGATGGTGAATTGGAAACTGCTCACATGGTCCCGTCCGTCCGTTCGCAAGAGTCTCCTTTTCACCGTCCATTCCGTACCCGCCTAGCCACTGACATGCGGGCCTGCCTTCCGCGGGGCCCGAAGGTCAGCGACTGGCTATACGTGACTACCTGTGTATATAGACCAGGGGCAAAATCGTCTTTTCGTGTCCTCATTTGTCATCCCTCTCGCGACTCTTACGTGCGTGGCGGAGGGCGACGCGCTCGCTACAGGCCGGCGGTCGGCGAGGCCTCTCCTCCTTCTGTGCTCACCTCCAATCCCATCCTCTCCCACGAAAACTATCCTCTCCTTCCCTCATCTCATCACTCTTTTCTGTGGCGGCGCGCGGAGAAAAGTTGCAGGCGGTGGCGGTGGCGGTGGCGGTGAGGAAAGGAGTAGGCGGTGCAGGGAAGGATCCGACGGAGGAGGGGAGGAGTGGATCCGGCTGAGATCTAGCACGTGGCGGAGGGCTATCAGACGGCAGCCAGCTCCAGATCTTCTACGGTTTTCACAGTGGCGGCGCGAGAAGGGGGGCCTTTTCCATTTGTTGAGCACGAAAGCCACGACCCACCTCATTGGCACGTCCTCTTCTCACGCAGTGGTGGAGGACGACGCGGGAACGGGGCTGCGCAGAGAGGGCATCTCCTCGTCTTCCCCAAGATCCACCCGGAGCACGGCGGCGGCCAGGCTCGCGGGCTGGCGTTGGTGCTGTACTGCTGTCTAGCGGAAGGGGAAAGTGCGGGACGAGGAGATGAGGAATGACAAGGGCGGCGGCGCCACTTCCCTACTGAGCTCTCTCACGTGTCCAGTTTCTCCACATGGCCTGCACCATGCTCTTTCTTGTTCTCTGCAAATTTACTTGAAAAATTGATGCCTATGTTGTAGGGATCGACAGATCATGCTGTGATGAATCCCATGTAACATCAAGTTGGGGATCTGAGCAGAACTTGCTGGCGTTGGATTTGGCAAGCCATAGGTATGAAGTCATTCGATCCATAATCCCCCTCACACTCCACGAATGGAGAAAGGAGCAGCCTTGCAGTTTTTGTTTAGGGGAAATTGGATTTTCTAAAACAGAGGCATTCTTTTAGGAGTTAATGGCACCAGCGGTCACACAAACTTGTCATGTATGTGCACTTAAGTCACACATGTTGCAAAACGAATTAACCGGTCACATAACTTGCAAAATGTGTGCACATGTGGTCACCAAACGGTATGATACCCGATTTTTCGTGAAAACCGGTAACTTATTAGGCACATGAGGTTAATAGAGCAGCCAAATTTTATAGAAACCCACCTAACTTCGTATGTTCTCCATGTTTGCTCTGTGTAGTCGATTCAGTCTAGTCTTCTGTACTTGTTAGTTGTTGTTTGATGGTCGTCATCCCCTCTCCGATTGTCTTCCTCTTGTGCTTGTAAAAAAAGCATGCGCGGAGTATCCAAGTTGATTAGCTATTCGAAACTTGCAGATGCGCTAATTAGTGTCCAATTACTTCTCTAATGGCTAATTTATCTTTGCTCTAATTAGTACAGCTACGAGTTACTAGTAGTAGCTTTTGTTTTGCTGCATCGAGTGGCCAAATGAATTTATTAGTTCCACGATTTCAGAATTGTAGGCAGGGGCCAAGGATTTGATTGCAAAAAATCAGCCTCTGCTCAGTGCGTGGCCAGTTTTTGCCAAAAACCAGGCATCAAACCATTTAGTGATCTCAGGTGCACACGTCTCGCAAGTTATGTGACCGGTTAGTTCGTTTTGCAACATGTGTGACTTAAGTGCACATATAGAACAAGTTGTGTGACCGCGGGTGCCATTAACTCTTCTTTTAGATGTTTACTGATGTGCTTACGTTCAGGTGTAATTTAGAAGAAGAGGACCAAGTTCTGTGTTTCCA
Organism: Lolium rigidum; assembly: GCF_022539505.1. Lineage (NCBI taxonomy): Eukaryota > Viridiplantae > Streptophyta > Magnoliopsida > Poales > Poaceae > Lolium > Lolium rigidum. The sequence goes on from NC_061510.1 coordinate 330,538,246, forward strand.
GGTTCCATGTGACTCAGTGTGCTGCATTGGCTAAAGAAGAGCGGTGACCTCCCTGGTGACCTCCTCTGGCTTTGGTGTGGTCGCTACCTCTGCATTGTTGTTCATATTTTATTTGATAGAGTATTTTCCACATTAATGGGAATCTAGAAGGCTATTGATTAGTATATTCAGTGTTTCGCCCCTAATGGCTATTTACATTTTTGATGTTCGTATGTTGATATCTCAGAGATTTTCTTACCAATAAGTTTAAGTGAGATTTGTATGGCAGACCAAAGTAGGGTGCAAGAATTGTCCGTAAGTATGTAGATTCCATTTTCCCAACTCATAGTTTGCTTCTCAAATATTTATTCCAATTTGTGCCAAGCCGATCATATTTTTCATATTGCCTTCATTTAACTATGAAGAATTGCTCCAGACTTCTCAGTACATTTTAGTCATACCTTGAAATCAACTAATGGTGTCTCTCATCTATGTCCCGTTGAAGATACACTGGTCTTGATCTGGACCTGTATTTGGCTGAGAGAAGGGGCTTACATGCATGGATTTGTTAATGACAACCTCTTTTCTTTGTGTGCAGCTTGCTCAGAGGTTAAATCAATACCGCAGTTGCAAGTTTCTCGGAAGCTTTATCTTGGTAAACTGGATGCATGTGTGGGTCTTATTATTTAGCAGCTGCATATCCTTTTTCATGGCTTCCCTGGCTAACTGAAACTACTTTTATTTCTTAGTGTAATTACCTAGGTAATTAGATTATCCAACAATCGAAATCATGTGGTTTTTTCCTCGCCATACAAAATATCTTGACGCCTAAGAAATAAGCTGAGCATATAAGTTTGACTGCCATGTTATTGAGTTTCAGGAAACTATGTAGCCATGTCTCTATATTCTAGCCACTAGCATTCACTTTTGTTCACACAACCTGCTTTTTGTGTAGGTAGGATTTCTTGTTCCTACTTGAAGTACTTGACGTTCCTTTAGTTCTCATGTTTGTCTACTCTATGCTGCTGCACATTGGATCTCCTGCAGGGGATCTGCTCCAGTACAACCCCCCCCCCCCAAAACTCAGTTTGGGCTTGTAAAGCCCAAATCCAAACCCAGTATACACCTATGTATGGGTATACCGTATTTAGCCAGTTGCCACTAACAACTCCACGATCTCCACGTTCAGGAGATCTCCACCTCCACGTTCGTAGATGCTGGTCGTCATCCAGCCGATCTCCATGTTCGCATCTCCAAACCCTCGTACACCTGCCACTGCCAGCTTCACCTACGGTCATCTTCGCAACTCTATGGCCGGACAGGCCGGCTACTTGTCCGGTGTAGACCAAACAAATCTGATAAGTTCCGCCACTTCCCCGGATTATCTTGCGTTCGTGCTAGTCACTCCTGATGCAATTGCATAAGCACAAGATTTGGCAGTGTGTGAGTGGATCATCTAGTGTGCGCAACTTGTGTAGCATCATGGGAGTAGAGATGCAATATGTACCTGTCAGCAATGTTAGCTGGTTGGAAGTTATAATTGGGCACGATGTTGTGTCTAGGCCGTGTTGTAAAAGAACAGCTACAGTTGCATAGCAGTCTCCAGTTAAGATGAAAAGAAAGGGCACCGTCTGAGTTGATTCAGAGCTGCGCGTGTGTGTCCACTCTAAAGGGAGAGACTAGCGTAGCTCTTGTTGGTCCTGACATAGACCGCGTAGAGCAATTGCATCTGCTAAGTCTCAACACTGTCGTGAACTGTCTTGCGCTCGTGACCACACTGTCCGGCTCATAGGCTACGTAAAACTTTTCTTTTTTTTTGACCTCAATGCATTGCATTAAACAGTGAACGAAGCAAAATCGCTCGCCACTAAACCGGATACAAACGGAACAAGTCCGTCAGACACAAAGTCAGGCTCACCAGCCATTTGTGCCCCTTTAGCCGCAAGGGCATGAGCTACATGGTTACAAGATCTAGGACAGTACAGAACCTTGACACTACAGAAATTGCTCCTAATGAGCTCCTTAATACGGCCGATGATGATACCAACCGCTGAAATATCAGCTTTGGTGTCTTCAATAGCATTCTTCAGAAGTAAAGCATCAGTTTCCAGCAAAACCTTCCCCATTCCATGGTTTGAGGCAATCTGGAGAGCACATACAGCCCCCAGCGCTTCAGCATGCAAGGCGCTGTGGAGGAAGGGGAAGTGGCCACCAGCACACGCAACGACATCACTATCAGAGTCCCTAAGAACAGCTCCCCAACCTCCTTTCTGCACATCAGGCTTGAAGGCGCCATCAACATTGACTTTGATCCAGTCCTCACCAGGGGGTTTCCATGTAGTAGACACAGCAACCGGGGCCTTCCTCTCCACCTTGCCGAGCTTCCAAAATTCCTCAGCTTGATGTTGAATTGTCCAAGCTATCTCCACCGAGGGTCTGCCCCTTTTACCTTCCCTAATATTGTTTCTCTCGCACCACCAGCACCATAAGAGGGTGGCAACAGTAGCCCCTTTCTCATTGCCAAAGCTTAGCATTGCTTCGACAGCTTCGACAGCACTCACCTTCGCCATCATGATCAAACGCTCCTTTTCCAGCCCGCATATGCTCCAAATTTCCTTCGCCTGCTTGCACTTGAAGAGGAGGTGCCCACCATCCTCATGGTGTTTCTTGCAGACAGGGCAGAAGGGCTTGATGTCCATGCCTTTCCTTCGGAGATTCATGCAAAAAGGAAGAGAGTTATGGGCCAGTCTCCAGATGAAGTGCTTGATCTTGTTTGGTACAGAGAGTGCCCAGATTTTCGGCCAAGGAGCAGAAGAGGTGTTGTTCTCAGCCGTTGAGGCAATACCCCGGGGACTATCAAGGTTCCTATTCATGACTTGCACCCAATACGCCGACTTGACCGAGAAAATTCCTTTTGGATCAAAATGCCAAGCTGGGAAGTCCTCAACCTCCAGGTCTGTTGGAATGGCCAGGATAACAGCACAATCATCCTCATTGAAGTTGTCCCTAACCAGCTCCAAGTCCCACGTTCCTGTCACAGGATTTATCAGGTCATTGACCGTTGACAGCAGGTTGTTGCGTTTTGTCGAGGGCAAACGAGTGGTGCCCCTAGGCATCCAAGGGTCCTCCCAGATCTTGATCGAACAACCATCACCCACCCGCCAAATGAGACCTTTTTTCAGCACTTCAATGCCTTTGAGGATACTCCTCCACGTGTAGGACATGCCACTCGATTCAATCGCTGTCAGACAATTGCCATCGGGGAAGTACTTAGCTCCCAGTACCTTTGCGCATAGGGAGTCCGGGTTCTGCAGAAGGCGCCAACCCTGGCGCGCAAGCATCGCAAGGTTGAAAGAATGAATTTCCCTAAAGCCCAGGCCACCTTCAGCCTTGGATTTGGTCAGCTTCTCCCAACTAAGCCAGTGTATTTTATTTGTTTTGTCTTGTTGGCTCCACCAGTACTTGCAGATCGCTGTGCTAATGTCATCGCACACAGACTTGGTGAGATCAAAGCAGGACATAGTGAATGTGGGGATCGCCTGCGCCACCGCCTTGATTAAAATCTCCTTCCCAGCCCTAGAAAGGAGCTTTTCCTGCCAGCCCTGGATCAGCTGCACCACTCTCTCTTTTAGATGCCTGAAAGTCTTTGACCTGGATTTGCCCACATGGATTGGCATACCCAGGTACCTCTCGTTCAAAGCCTCCTTCGAGATACCCAGGGTTTCCATAACCTCTGCCTTGTCACTACTTTTGACATTGCCGCTGAAGAAGATGGCCGATTTGTCCTTATTTATGGTCTGACCAGAACTGGCCTCGTACACCCGCAGTATACGTTGGAGATGCGCTGCACTCTCCTTGTTTGCTCTGAACAAAATCAGTGAGTCGTCAGCAAAAAGGAGATGCGAAATACTCGGGGCGGCTGGACAAATCTTCACGCCCTGTAGTTGACAGTCCTCCTCGGCCTTCTCAAGCAGGCATGAGAATGCCTCCGCACACAGAAGAAACAGGTAGGGAGAGAGAGGGTCTCCCTGACGCAGCCCTCTTTCCGGAACAATTTCCTCAGATAGATCACCATTTACCTTGATCCTGTATCGGACGGTTCTGACACATTTCATGATTATGTCCACAAATCTGCCTTCAAAGCAAGCTTGTGCATCATGGCTTCTAGAAAGTGCCATTCCACCCTATCATACGCCTTACTCATGTCGAGCTTGACAGCAGCATAGGCCTCTAGTCCCTGCCTCTTGTTCCTCATATAGTGGATAACTTCGTAGGCTATGAGCACATTATCTGTAAGCAGTCTACCAGGCACAAAGGCGCTCTGGGCAGGGGAGATGATGTCTGGAAGGATGCGCTTGAGTCTCTTCGCCAGCACCTTGGAGACAATCTTGTACACCACATTGCACAGGCTAATGGGCCTCAGGTTCTTGATGCAGTCAGGCTTCTTGACCTTTGGGATCAGGGTAATAGATGTATTGTTCCAGTCCTCTGGCATTTCTCCACCATTCAGAAACTCCATAACCTCTTTGGTAATTTGCTCTCCAATATCCTCCCAGTAGTGCTTATAGAACACAGCAGGCATTCCATCATCCCCTGGAGCTTTTAGGTCCCCAATCTCATTTAGAGCCGCCTTCACCTCTGCAGCGGTAAACTCCCCCATCAGTTCAGCATTCATCTCCCGAGTCACTTTGCTCACGACAGACTGCAGCACCGCCGAGTGGTCGCCCGCACCATCCGACCTGAAAAGCTGACGAAAATAATTAGTGATAAGCTCCTTCTTCTCCTCCTCCTTCACCGCCCACCCCCCATCCTCCTTTTTTAGTTTGCCAATTTTGTTTATTCTCCTCCTCTCCTTAACCCGTGCATGGAAAAAGGCTGTGTTGCGGTCACCCTTTTTAAGCTAGTGGGAATGGGCTCTTTGCTTCCAGAATGTATTTATCTGTTCTTCCAATCTTTCCAGCCTGTACTTGGCCACTTCCTCCCCTGCCACCTTCTCCTTGCTCACAGTCATTTTCCTCCACTTCTCGACTTCTTTTCTTGCTTGCTTTAAACGCTTCTCCAGACAGCCAAGGGTATTGTCATTCCATGCCTGTAGCTTCCCCGCCACCTGCTTCAGTCCCTCCTTCAGGTTTAACCCATCAATGCCCGTCGCCTCCCTCCATGCCTCCTTCACCACCGTATCACACAACTCCTCCTCCAACCATTTCGCCTCGAATTTGAAATTAGGCCTTCCTCTATGTGCCCCTCTTCCCTCTCCATCCCCATCACCCCCATCCTTGTTGAAAGTCAGAATAATAGGCCGGTGGTCAGAGTGCCCATGCTCGCCATTAGCCACTTTAAACGCAGGAAAGTGTGAACTCCAGGCCTCATTTGCCACAGCTCTATCCAGCCGCTCCTGAATATACTTCTCCCAGCGATGGTTATTGTTCCTCCAGGTAAACATGTCGCCAACAAAACCAAGGTCTTCCAGGCCACAAAAATCCAAAGCCTCCCTGAATCTATCCATACACGCTTGAGGTTTTTGACGCCCTCCCTGTTTCTCGAATCCAAACAACACCTCGTTGAAGTCTCCAGCCACAACCCAAGGCAGGTTAGACTGATTATGCAGAATCCTCATCAGCTTCCATGTGAGATGCTTCTTCTCCGCCCTTGGTTCACCATATATGCCAGTGAACCGCCACTTGAAACCATCCTCATCTTTTACCTCCAGATCGATGTGGAACCTGGAGAGGTTGCGGAGCTCCACCTTGAGCTCCTTCTTCCAGAACACAGCCAGCCCTCCCCCTTTACCTTCACAGTCCCGAGCAACCATGCAGGTCATCCCAAGCAACCATTTGAACCTCTCCATGCGCTTTGCTGATAGCTTTGTCTCGGACAGAAATAGGATGTCCGGATCCTCCGACTTCTGGAGTGCCAGAAGCCCACGAACTGCCGGGGAATTACCCAACCCCCGGCAGTTCAAAGCCACTATCTTCATTGATCCACGCAGGGCTGAATATGCAGCCCCGCCTCTGAGTTGGCTTCGCCTTCCTTCTCCACATCAATCTCCATACCTTTTTGTCTTTTAACCCTCTCCTTCTCCTCCGCGACATCCACCTCCATGTCAACTAGACCCCTCTTGTTACTCAGCCCCCGTCTCTTTTCACGTTCTGGCCCATCTTTGATCTCCCCCTTTTTTATCCTTTTGAAAGTCCTCTGCCCTTTTTTTACAGTAGTCTCAGACTTTCTCCTTACATAGCCCACCAATTTATCTTCATCCCCTTCACCCTTCAACCCCCGGTCTGTCGCTTTTGTTAGAGATGGGGTCACCAATTCAACAAGAGACGACGCAGTTTGGTTCACCCCTCCACCAACCTCCTCCCTCTCCACCGCCCCCTCCTTTGTTACTCCACTGTCATCAACCACCATATCTTGCTCATTGAAACATAGTTTTTTCTGGGTTGTTGGGATAAGAGAGGTATGCGCATGTTTCAGCGGGCTAGTTACCTCCTTTTCTTCTTCCCTCCTCTTTAAGCCCCCACGCCCCACGCCATCATTGCGCTTCTTCCACACTTCAGCATCACTCCTCGACCAGCTGCCTCTACCACCCGAGCTGTTGCTCCATCCAGACCCGCCACCCCTGCCTGAGCTCCACTGTCCCCTTTCCTCCTCCCACCCTGCTCTCCTAGCCGGAATGGACATGTTTGCCTTCAGGTCTTTAGAATATAGTTGCTTTTCACCTTCCTTTAGGCGAAAATTACACTCTTTGTAATTGTGTCCTATGATCCCGCACGTATAGCAGAAGTCTGGCAGGAATTCATATGAAAACGGGCACCAGTTCTTTGGGAATCGATGGTTCCCCTTCCTCTCCTCCTCACCAGATCCACCAGCACCATCCCTAGTCTCTTCCGCCTCCAGGCCCTCCTCTCCCTCCTCCTCCTCCAGCTTAACTTTGATGCAACGCATCAGAGGCTCATGCACATCCAGCCTGACCTTAATTCATAGGAACTCGCCAATTGCTTGTCCCTCCTCATCCGCATCCACCTCCAGCCACTCCCCCATCGCCCTCCCAATCAGCTCTCCTGTCTCCTTATTCATTCTGCCCAGGGGTAGGTTGGACGCCCTAACCCAAATCGGGAAGAAGCGAAAATCGTACTCATCTAGAGTTTTGTTAACATTGAAATCCTCTATCACCAACAGATCTTTGCCTACCAACCATGGCCCTTCCTCCAAAGCCCTTCTTTTACCTGAAATTTGCCCGAAGGTCAGCAGGAATGTGTTCCTCCGGATCTCCTTGCACTCCATGCCATCCCGCTGGCACCAGATTCTCCCCAGGGTCTGCATGATTGCCTCCGCATGTGCCAGCTTCTCCGAGAGCACCTTGCCGATTGCTTGGTTTGGGTTCGCCTTCTTGCTTGGCAGCGCTCCCAGGGTCACGCACTTCTTCTCCTCAGCAATCTGCAGCTTCCTCATAAGACCCTCCACTCCATCCGCCTCCACTTCCTTTCCCTTCCCCGACTCCCGTAGAGGCGCCATCCTCCGCCCCCCGAAGCCGAGCAAATGCGGCCTCCAGGAGAGGTGTATTACGACCCCGAGCCTTGGTCTCGAGGAAGGCTTATGGTGGTGGGATCTAACGGGTCTGCCGGCGTGGAGTCAAAACCGGCAACTATCTCAGATCTCGGCCCAGGAGGGGCAAGAGCGGCTCGAGAGCTGGGAGCCACCCCCTCCGCACCGGTTCCGACTAGCCCAGAAGGGGTACAGACCGGGGGAGAAACGAGCCGAGCGACAGCGCTAGGCTAAAAGTGGCAAAACGGCGGCGAGGGCACCAGATCTAGACTATCACCCACGCGTCGCCGCGGGGTACGCTCCCGTCACACGAGGGACGGACTCGGTCTCCCCAGGCAGTGGGGTTCTGCAGCAAGGCCTACGTAAAACTTTTCTGGACTGTCCGTCAGCATAAACAGAAGGCTGGCTGGCAGCCTTCTTTCTTAACAGCCCAGACTGTCCGGCGAGTGGGTGGCCGGACAGTCTGTGGGACCATCGTGTCTACGCCACCGCTTCTGCACACCACCACATCATCATTATTGTATGCCGCCGGCCATCACCGCACCACCATAGATGCACGCCACCGTACGGCCCGATCGTGATGGCCATCACCGCTAGATGTGCCTACTGGCCGGCACGCCGTTGTGTTGCCGTGGCTCCACACCTGCCATGAATTCCATTAACCAGCAAAGCCACCTTGGATGAGACGACGACGGCGTGCTACTCGTACCTATATGTACCTTACAGATTGTACAATTTATTTGGGCCATGCGGGCTTTGTACGGGCAACGTATACCTATTGTGTTTTAATAACGAAGGGGTATCGACCGATCTTAGCCGTTCTTGTGTTTGAGTTTGCTCTGAGTTTGGGGGAGGGGGTTGTACTGAAGCAGATGCCCTCCTGCAGTTGTATGTACTATTATATAAATTTATAAGCCATGTGCAAGCAACGGAGGTTAATTTGCACAGGTATATGCAATTCTCCATTCTGTGTATCAGAAAGAGAAGATTTCTCTTGGAGATTCCTTCATAGTTGGTTATTTTTTGCTTGCAGCGTGAAGTTGTCTATATTGACTACTTCGGAGGCTCTGTTGGTGTTCGATGTGACATCTCTGTGGGATATGTTTTCCCATTCGATAGTCTCTCTGTACTAGGTATTGGAGATATATTAAAGGTATGTTTGTATTTAGGTTACTCTTTTACTGAATAGCTGACGTAGTTCCTCAAGTAATTTTTGCATCCATGATTACTTAAAATGGGCTTATGATAATGCATTTCAGTGGTTAGTGGTTTCTTTTGTCTGCAAAACCTTTTACTTCAATTATGAGAATGATGCCGGCGACATCAAAGGCGGAAGGCGAGGTTTCTCTGGTTTCCGATCACCTCTGTGCTGCTCTCCTCCCGTTCCCCGTTCGGGCTGACTAAGGGGACGTCTCTGCACGTCTACCCGGCCATGGCGGAGTCCTGTGGGGGACATCGGAGGTCGTTTGGCTTCCGATCTTGCGACAAACCCTAGCTATGGCGGCAAAGTTCCCACGTGAGGGCGGCTCGTCGGGCCAGAAGCCCACACCGGATCTGCAGGAGCTGCTGAAGAATCTGGTCCTCAAGGATGAGGAACTTGATGACGTGATCCTACCGCGGGAGGAGTTCGTGAATCTGCGGGAGAGCGCGCGGTGGATGGCGGTAGTGAAGGTACACACGACCAAGCACTTTGGAAATCAACCTTTCTTCCAAAAGATGGATGTTGCATGGGGCTTTGCGAGGAAGTGGTCGATACGGCCTGTGGAGGAGAACCTGTTCATCCTCCAGGTCTCCTGCCTAGGCGACTGGAATAGGGCTATGCTGGAAGGCCCTTGGATCTTCCGACAGCAAGGAGTGATGCTGGAACCATACGACGGGATTGCTGATCCAAAATCTGTAATACTCAACCGGATCCATGCATGGGTTCAGGTTCGAGGAATTCCACCGCTGTTTCGGAAGGACGGAATAGTGAGAGAGATGGCGGCGCGCATTGGAGAGGTGCTAAGCGTTGATCTGTACGCTCTAGGCGCGAGTGGGACAAGTTTTGTTCGGGTTCGAGCAAAGCTCGACGTCAGGAAGCCGCTCACCCGTGTGGTGGGTTTGCACCCAGAAGGAAGCGAAAGAATGACCTTCCAAGTTCTATACGAGAAGCTGCCAAAATTCTGTGAAGTCTGCGGAGTTTTTGGGCATGGAGATCTTGAATGCGGGGATGGAGTCCATGATGAGAGCTCCAAGCAATACGGGCCATGGATGATGGCGCCGATGGAAGATTGGCACCCGCAGTCCTCCGGGGTGCGTAACAGAACCCCTATGCACGATGGCAGCCACAGTGGCCGCGATGGAGGACGTGGTGGCCGGGGCGGGGCCATGGATTCTCGCAAGCGGCCACAGGGGGAATCACCACCGTCTGCCTCAAACACGGCGGGAAAAGGAACAGACAGCAACTTAATGATCACTGATGGATCAGAGGGAAAGGAAGAAACTCCGGGGGCGAGGAGGAATCTGGACGCCTCCCTGGCAGCGGAGGGAATGAAGCAACCTGGTGTAGCTCATTCACCGGTGAAACCAGACCCAAAGAGGCCTAGGAAGGACTTGGCACCACAACAAGAGGCGGGCTCCATGGAGGAGGTCCGCCAGGACCAATGAGTTGTATCAGTTACAACTGTCGTGGTATTGGAAGCGACACGACAGTTAGGGAGCTTCATGAGCTCGTTAAGCGCTTCAAACCTACCGTGCTTTGTGTGCTAGAGACTCAAGTACACAGATCACGGGTGGAGGGACTAGCTAGGAGGCTAGGTTTTGATAATAGCTTTGCTGTTAGTAGTGATGGCCGGAGTGGGGGCCTTGGTGTTTTTTGGAATAAGGAAATAAAATTACACTTTTTGCCGTACTCGCAATATCACATTGATGCGATCATAACGGAGGAAAATGAGGAACCCTGGAGGTTGACATGCGTGTATGGCGAGGCTCAGGTGGCGGAGCGGCACAAAACATGGGATGTACTAAAGTTCGTAAAGTCATCTTCTCCGCTTCCATGGATGTGTATTGGGGACTTTAATGAGGTTCTACACCAGCATGAACATATGGGGGTGGCAGAGAGGAGTATGGGACAGATTGAAGGATTCAGAGAAGCTCTGGATGTATGCGAGCTAGCTGACCTGGGATATGTGGGGAATAGCTGGACCTATGAAAAAAGGGTTGCGGGAGGATCCCTATGCAGAGTACGCCTTGACAGGGCGGTAGCATCAGCGCCATGGAGCACGAGGTTCCCCATGGCGATAGTAAGCCACCTCACGGGAGTGAATTCCGATCACTGCCCAATATTCCTCAGGTGGAGAGAATCGGCCAGGCAGCGCCGATCTACTGAAAGCAAGATTTTTCGGTATGAGCTCATGTGGGAGAGACACGCTGACTTCAAATCTTTTTTGACCAATGCATGGGAAGAGAGGGAAAAGGCAACAAGCATGCAACAGTTCCACCAAAAATTGACTGACGTGTCAGGCTCTCTGGAGGATTGGGGCAAGACTACCTTTGGAAATGTCCAAAGGGAAATCAGACAGCTGAACGAGCGTCTGACGGTATTGCGAGCAGATGTCTCGAGACAGGAACCAACAAGCGAAGAGACAGTGGTTCATCAACGGCTGCTTGAATTGTACCAAAGAGAAGAGGTAATGTGGCGACAGCGGTCTAGAGTTCAATGGCTAGCTGAGGGCGACAGAAATACCCGTTTCTTTCATTTACGGGCCAGCCAACGAAAGAAGAAGAATAAAATCGGCAGACTCAAACAACCAGATGGGTCGGTGACGGAGAATCCTGAGGAGATGGCCGCCCTCACGCGGAATTTCTACGACACGTTATACATGTCGGAAGGGGTGGAGAATATGCAGGAGGTCATTGACGTGGTCCCTGTCAAGGTGAAAGAGGTGAAGGAGGCTTTGTTCCAAATGTTCCCGACCAAGGCTCCTGGACCTGATGGGTACCCGGCACATTTCTTCCAGACGCATTGGGAGGTGTGTGGGGAGGAAGTCACTTCGGCGGTTATCCGAGTCCTCCGAGGGGAGGATGACATGAGGGAGATTAACAAGACGTTTATTGTTATGATCCCAAAAGTTGTGGGTGCAGATGAACTGGGACAGTTCAGACCGATAAGCCTATGTAATGTCATCTACAAAATCGCTTCGAAGGTGATGGCAAACAGATTGAAAGTTTTGCTGCCAGAAATCATCTCAGAGGAGCAATCGGCGTTCGTTCCAGGTAGATTGATCACGGATAACATCATTACCGCCTATGAATGTCTACATTTCATGAAGCGGAACCGTGCTAAAAAGAATCGTTACTGTGCTCTAAAGCTCGATATGAGAAAAGCTTACGACCGTTTAGAGTGGACCTACCTTGAGGCTATTATGATCAAGCTGGGTTTTCACACGAGATGGGTTGAGATGGTGATGCGGCTGGTCGCCACGGTTTCTTTCCAGGTGCTGTTCAATGGAGGCAAACTGGATGAATTTACGCCCACTCGAGGTGTGCGGCAGGGTGACCCAATATCTCCTTATTTGTTCTTGTTAGCGGCAGAGGGCCTTTCGTGCCTCTTAAAACACAGTTTCTCATCAGAGCTCCATGGATTAAAGGTGGCACCGTCGGCTCCGGCGGTTAGTCATCTCCTTTTTGCTGATGACAGCCTGTTGCTATTCAAGGCAGAGACAGAGATAGCGGGGAAAGTGCAGGACATACTGGACTTGTATTGCAGGGCCTCGGGCCAGCAGATAAACCGTGACAAATCTTCTATTTTCTTCAGCAAGAGATGTCCGGGGACAGTAAAGGAGGAAGTGAAGAACATTCTTCATGTGCAATCATAAACTTTGAATGAGAAGTACTTGGGAATGCCATCGGATGTTGGCAGGTCCAAGAGTGGTGCTTTCAAATACCTAAAGGATAGAATTTGGAAGAAAATTCAGGGATGGTTGGAGAGACTCCTCTCGGCAGGGGGGAAAGACGTGCTTATCAAATCCGTCGCGCAGGCCATCCCAGTCTTTTCCATGGCCTGTTTCAGAATACCAAAGGGACTCTGTGAGCATATTAACTCGTTGCTGCGGAAGTTCTGGTGGGGATGTCGTGAAGGAGAAAGGAAACCCAGCTGGGTTTCATGGAGAGATATGTGCAAACCCAAGCATCTAGGGGGTTTGGGCTTCAGAGACCTGGAGCTCTTTAACCTGGCGTTACTGGCCCGTCAAGGGTGGCGGCTGTTGGAGATATGCCCAAGAGGCAATAATAAAAGTAGTTATTATATATCTTTATGTTTATGATAAATGTTTATATATCATGCTATAATTGTATTAACCGAAACATTAGTACATGTGTGATATGTAGACAACAATGAAGTCCCTAGTATGCCTCTTAAACTAGCTTGTTGATTAATGGATGATTAGTTTCATAATCATGAACATTGGATGTTATTAATAACAAGGTTATATCATTATATGAATGATGTAATGGACACACCCAATTAAGCGTAGCATAAGATCTCGTCATTAAGTTATTTGCTATAAGCTTTTGATACATAGTTACCTAGTCCTTATGACCATGAGATCATGTAAATCACTTATACCGGAAAGGTACTTTGATTACACCAAACACCACCGCGTAAATGGGTGGCTATAAAGGTGGGATTAAGTATCCTGGAAAGTATGAGTTGAGGCATATGGATCAACAGTGGGATTTGTCCATCCCGATGACGGATAGATATACTCTGGGCCCTCTCGGTGGAATGTCGTCTAATGTCTTGCAAGCATATGAATGAGTTCATAAGAGACCACATACCACGGTACGAGTAAAGAGTACTTGTCGAGAGACGAGGTTGAACAAGGTATAGAGTGATACCGAAGATCAAACCTCGGACAAGTAAAATATCGCGTGACAAAGGGAATTGGTATTATATGTGAATGGTTCATTCGATCACTAAAGTCATCGTTGAATATGTGGGAGCCATTATGGATCTCCAGATCCCGCTATTGGTTATTGGTCGGAGTGAGTACTCAACCATGTCCGCATAGTTCACGAACCGTAGGGTGACACACTTAAAGTTGGATGTTGAAATGGTAGAACTTGAATATGGAATGGAGTTCGAATATTTGTTCGGAGTCCCGGATGAGATCCCGGACATCACGAGGAGTTCCGGAATGGTCCGGAGAATAAGATTCATATATAGGATGTCATTTTATGTGAATTAAAATGTCGCGGAAGGTTCTATGGAAGGTTCTAGAAGGTTCTAGAAAAGTCCGGAAGAAACCACCAAGGAAGGTGGAGTCCACATGGGACTCCACCTCCATGGCCGGCCAACCCTAGTGGGGGAGGAGTCCCAAGTGGACTCCCCCTTAGGGGGCCGGCCACCCCCCCATATGGGAGGTGGAAACCCCACCTCTAGTGGGAGTCCTAGCTTGGGTAGGTTTCCCCACCATATGGAAGGTTTTTGGTTCGGGTCTTATTCGAAGACTTGGAGACCAACACTTGGGGTTCCACCTATATATAGAGGGGCCAACGGGAGGGGGCCGGCCACCCAAGAACCACAAGGTGGCCGCACCCCTATAGTGGCCGGCGCCCCCTCTCCCCAAACCCTAGCGGCCTCTCTCCTCCACCACATCCCGCACGCTTAGCGAAGCTCCGCCGGACTTCTCCACCACCACCGACACCACGCCGTCGTGCTGTCGGATTCAAGAGGAGCTACTACTTCCGCTGCCCGCTGGAACGGGGAGGTGGACGTCGTCTTCATCAACAACCGAACGTGTGACCGAGTACGGAGGTGCTGCCCGTTCGTGGCGCCGGAACCGATCGTGATCAAGATCTTCTACGCGCTTTTGCAAGCGGCAAGTGAACGTCTACCGCAGCAACAAGAGCCTCCTCTTGTAGGCTTTGGAATCTCTTCAAGGGTGAGACTCGATAATCCCCTCGTTGCTACCGTCTTCTAGATTGCATCTTGGCTTGGATTTCGTGTTTGCGGTAGGAAAATTTTTGTTTTCTATGCAACGTTATCCTACAGTGGTATCAGAGCCGTGTCTATGCATAGATGGTTGCACGAGTAGAACACAATGGTTTGTGGGCGTTGATGCTTTTGTTATCTTTAGTTGAGTACTTTGCATCTTTGTGGCATAGTGGGATGAAGCGGCTCGGGCTAACTTTACATGACCGCGTTCATGAGATTTGCTCCACGCTCGACATGCAACTTGTATTGCATAAGTGGCTTTGCGGGTGTCTCGTCTCTCCTACTATAGTAAAGATTCAATTTACTCTTCTATTGACAACACTAGTATCACCGTTGTGGTTCATGTTCGTAGGTAGATTGGATCTTACTCGAAAACCCTAAACCACGTAAAATATGCAAACCAAATTAGAGAACGTCTAACTTGTTTTTGCAGGGTTTGGTGATGTGATATGGCCATAATGTGATGATGAATATGTATGAGATGATCATTATTGTATTGTGGCAACCGGCAGGAGCCTTATGGTTGTCTTTAAATTTCATGTTGAGTAGTATTTCAAAGTAGTTGTAATAGTTGCTACATGGAGGACAATCATGAAGACGGCGCCATTGACCTTGGTGCTTCGCCGACGATGATGGAGATCATGCCCGTTGATGATGGAGATCATGTCCGTGCTTTGGAGATGAAGATCAAAGGCGCAAAGACAAAAGGGCCATATCATATCACATATGAACTGCATGTGATGTTAATCCTTTTATGCATCTTATTTTGCTTAGATCGCGACGGTAGCATTATAAGATGATCCCTCTCACTAAAATCTCAAGATAATAAAGTGTTCATCCTTAGTAGCACCGTTGCCAAGACTTGTCGTTTCGAAGCATCTCGTGATGATCGGGTGTGATAGAATCAACAAGTGCATACAACGGGTGCAAGCCAGCTTTTGCACATGCGGATACTAAGGTGGCCTTGACGAGCCTAGCATGTACAGACATGGTCTCGGAACACGAGATACCGAAAGGTAGAGCATGAATCATATGGTTGATATGATGAACACTTTGAATGTTCGCCATTGAAATCACACCTTGTCTCGTGATGATCGGACTTAGGTGCGGTGGATTTGGTTCGTGTGATCACTAAGACAATGCGAGGGATATTGTTTTGAGTGGGAGTTCACCTAGTTTTTAATTATGTTGAATTAAAATTTGAACTCAGTTTGTCATAAACATTAGTCTAAACTATTGCAAATATATGTTGTAGATATGGCGTCCCCAATCAATTTTAACCAGCTCCTAGAGAAAGAAAAACTTAAGAGCAACGGTAGCAACTTCACCGATCGGTTCCGTCATGTGAGGATTTTCCTCAATGGCGGAAATCCGCAATATGTGCTTGATGCACCGCTAGGTGACCCTCCTGCGTAAACCGAAACCGATGAAGTAAAAGCTGTTTACGCAACTCGGAAAACTCGGTACTCTCAAGTTCGAGTGTGCCATCTTATGCAGTCTGGAAGCCGATCTTCAAAAACGTTTTGAGCACCACGATCCACATGAGTTAATCAATGAGTTGAAGACTATATTTGAGACTCATGCGGCCGTGGAATGCTATGAAGCATCGAAACACTTCTTCAGTTGCATGATGGAAGAAGGAAGCTCCGTTAGTGAGCACATGCTCGTTATGACCGGGCATGCGAAGAAACTCAGTGACTTGGAAATAGTTATTCCTAACAGATCGGGATTAATCGTATCCTTCAATCACTCGCCACCTAGTTACAAGAACTTTGTGATGAACTACAATATGCGTAACATGAACAAAGAGTTACCCGAACTCTTCTCCATGCTTAAAGCCGCTGAGATTGAGATCAAGAAAGAGCACCAAGTGTTGATGGTCAACAAGACCACCGAGCTCAAGAAACAGGGCAAGTCTAAAGGCAAATTCAAGAAGGGTGGCAAGAAAGCTGCTACGCCTCCCGTGAAACCTAAGACCGGCCCTAAACCCGATGCTGAGTGCTATTACCGCAAGGAGAAGGGACACTCGGAAGCGTAATTGCTCCAAGTATTTGGCGGATCCGAAGAGCGGCCTTGTCAAGAAGAAGAAAGAAGGTATATCCGATATACATGTTATAGATGTTTATCTTACTCGGTTCTCGTACTAGTACCTGGGTATTTGATACTCGGTTCGGTTGCTCATATTTGTAACTCGAAACAGGAACTAAAGAATAAACGAAGACTACTAAAGGATGAAGTGACCATGCGCGTTGGAAATGGATCCAAAGTCGATGTGATCGCTCGTCGGCACACTTCCTCTACATCTACCTTCGGGATTAGTTTTAAGCCTCAATAATTGTTATTTTGTACCCGCGTTGAGCATGAACATTATATCTCGGATCTTGTTTAATGCAAGACGGTTATTCATTCAAGTCTGAGAATAATGGTTGTTCTATTTTTATGAATAATATCTTTTATGGTCGAGCACCACAAAAGAATGGCTTATTTCGTTAGATCTCGATAGTAGTGATACACATATACATAACATTGATGCTAAGCGAATTAAATTGAATGATAATTCTACTTATATGTGGCACTCGTCGTCTTGGTCATATTGGAGTGAAACGCATGAAGAAACTCCATACCAATGGATTACTTGAATCACTTGACTTTGAGTCACTTGATAGATGCGAAGCATGTCTAATGGGAAAAATGACTAAGACTCCATTCTCTCGGTATTATGGAGCGAGCTACCGACTTATTGGAAATCATACATACCGATGTGTGCGGACCAATGAGTGTAGCATCGCGCGGTGGTTATCGTTATGTTCTAACCTTCACAGATGATCTGAGTAGATATGGGTATATCTATTTCATGAAACATAAATCCGAGACTTTTGAGAAGTTTAAGGAATTCCAAAGTGAAGTAGAAAATCAACGTAACAAGAAGATTAAATTTCTACGATCCGATCGCGGAGGTGAATATCTGAGTTATGAGTTTGGCATGCATTTAAAGAAATGCGGAATACTTTCACAATTGACACCGCCGGGAACACCACAACGAAACGGTGTGTCCGAACGTCGTAATCGAACTCTATTAGATATGGTTCGTTCTATGATGTCTCTTACCGATTTGCCGTTATCATTTTGGAGTTATGCATTAGAGACAGCCGCATTCACTTTAAATAGAGCACCATCAAAATCCGTAGAAACGACGCCGTATGAATTATGGTTTAATAAGAAACCTAAGTCGTCGTTCCCGAAAGTTTGGGGTTGCGAAGCCTATGTAAAAAAGTTACAACCGGACAAGTTAGAACCCAAAGCGGAGAAATGCGTCTTCATAGGATACCCTAAGGAAACTATAGGGTACACCTTCTATCACAGATCCGAAGGCAAGATTTTTGTTGCTAAGAACGGAACCTTTCTTGAGAAAGAATTTCTCACTAAAGAAGTGACTGGAAGAAAAGTAGAACTCGATGAGATTGAAGAATCTACTGCTCGTTGATCGTAGTAGCGCAAGCATCGGAAGATGTTCCGTGCCGCCTACACCGGCAACGAGGAAGCTAATGATAATGATCATGAAACTTCAAACGAGATAGCTACTCGAACCTCGCAGATCGACAAGAGAACGTGCCACTCCAGATCGGTATGATCCTTGTCTAAATGTCATGATTGTGGATAACAATGATGAGGACCCCGCGACGTATGAAGAAGCGATGATGAGCCCGTATTCCAACAAATGGCAAGAAGCCATGAAATCCGAAATGGGATCCATGTATGATAACAAAGTATGGACTTTGGTAGACTTACCCGATAGCCGCAAGGTCGTCGAGAATAAATGGATCTTCAAGAGAAAAACAGATGCTCGATGGTAATATTATCGTCTATAAAGCTCGACTTGTCGCAAAGGGTTTCCGACAAATTCAAGGAGTTGACTACGATGAGACTTTCTCACCTGTAGCGAAGCTAAAATCTGTGAGGATTTTGTTAGCAATAGCTGCATTTTTCGATTATGAGATTTGGCAGTATGGATGTCAAAACGGCGTTCCTTAATGGAGACATTGAGGAAGAGTTGTATATGGTACAACCCAAAGGTTTTGTCGATCCTAAAAATGCCGACAAAGTATGCAAACTTCAGCGTTCAATTTATGGACCGAAGCAAGCATCAAGAAGTTGGAACCGACGCTTTGATAAGGTGATCAAAGACTTCGGGTTTATACAAGTGTCATGGAGAGGCCCGTATTTACAAGAAAGTGAGTGGGAGCTCCGTAGCATTCCTAATATTATATGTAGATGACATATTATTGATTGGGAATGATATAGAACTATTAAGCAAAGGTAAAAGGTTATTTGAATAACAGTTTTTCAATGAAAGACCTTGGTGAAGCATCATATATATTAGGCATCAAGATTTATAGAGATAGATCAAGACGCCTAATAGGGCTATCACAGCAGTACATACTCGGACAAGATTCTAAAGAAGTTTAGAATGGACGAAAGTAAGAAAGGGTTTTTACCTATGTTACTGTGCAAGGTCTTGAGTAAGACTCAAGGTCCGGCTACGGCAGTAAGAAAGAGAAAGGATGAGTCAGATCCCCTATGCCTCGGCAGTAGGCTCTATCATGTATGCCATGCTATGTACAAGACCGGATATAGCACATGCTGTTAGTTTGACTAGCAGATATCAAAGTGATCCAGGAATGGAACACTGGACAGCGGTCAAGAATATCCTGAAGTACTTGAAAAGAACTAAGGATATGTTTCTTTGTTATGGAGGTGACCAAAAGCTCGTTGTAACAAGTTACACCGATGCAAGTTGGAACACCGATCCCGATGACTCTAAGTCACAATCCGGGTACGTGTTTATATTGAATGGTGCTGCAGTAGAGCTGGGCAAGCTCGAAGCGAGTGCACGGTGGCGAAATCCTCAACAGAATCGGAGTACATAGCGGCTTCGCAGGCTTCATCGAAGCGGTATGGATGAAGAGGTTCATTGTAGAGCTCGGTGTGGTTCCTAGTGCATTGGACCCACTAGTCATCTATTGTGACAACATGGGTGCCATCGCCAATGCACAAGAACCAAGGTCACACAAGAGGCTGAAGCATATCAAGCTGCGTTATCATTCGATTCGCGAGTACATCGAAGATGGAGAAGTAAAGATTTGCAAAGTACACACCGATCCGAATGTAGCAGATCCGTTGACTAAAGCTCTCCCTAGGGCAAAGCATGACCAACACCAGAATGCCATGGGTGTTAGGTACCTTACAATGTAATCTAGATTATTGACTCTAGTGCAAGTGGGAGATCTGTTGGAGATATGCCCAAGAGGCAATAATAAAAGTAGTTATTATATATCTTTATGTTTATGATAAATGTTTATATATCATGCTATAATTGTATTAACCGAAACATTAGTACATGTGTGATATGTAGACAACAATGAAGTCCCTAGTATGCCTCTTAAACTAGCTTGTTGATTAATGGATGATTAGTTTCATAATCATGAACATTGGATGTTATTAATAACAAGGTTATATCATTATATGAATGATGTAATGGACACACCCAATTAAGCGTAGCATAAGATCTCGTCATTAAGTTATTTGCTATAAGCTTTCGATACATAGTTACCTAGTCCTTATGACCATGGGATCATGTAAATCACTTATACCGGAAAGGTACTTTGATTACACCAAACACCACTGCGTAAATGGGTGGCTATAAAGGTGGGATTAAGTATCCGGAAAGTATGAGTTGAGGCATATGGATCAACAAGTGGGATTTGTCCATCCCGATGACGGATAGATATACTCCGGGCCCTCTCGGTGGAATGTCGTCTAATGTCTTGCAAGCATATGAATGAGTTCATAAGAGACCACATACCACGGTACGAGTAAAGAGTACTTGTCGGAGACGAGGTTGAACAAGGTATAGAGTGATACCGAAGATCAAACCTCGGACAAGTAAAATATCGCGTGACAAAGGGAATTGGTATTATATGTGAATGGTTCATTCGATCACTAAAGTCATCGTTGAATATGTGGGAGCCATTATGGATCTCCAGATCCCGCTATTGGTTATTGGTCGGAGTGAGTACTCAACCATGTCCGCATAGTTCACGAACCGTAGGGTGACACACTTAAAGTTGGATGTTGAAATGGTAGAACTTGAATATGGAATGGAGTTCGAATATTTGTTCGGAGTCCCGGATGAGATCCCGGACATCACGAGGAGTTCCGGAATGGTCCGGAGAATAAGATTCATATATAGGATGTCATTTTATGTGAATTAAAATGTCGCGGAAGGTTCTATGGAAGGTTCTAGAAGGTTCTAGAATAGTCCGGAAGAAACCACCAAGGAAGGTGGAGTCCACATGGGACTCCACCTCCATGGCCGGCCAACCCTAGTGGGGGAGGAGTCCCAAGTGGACTCCCCTTAGGGGGCCGGCCCCCCCCATATGGGAGGTGGAAACCCCACCTCTAGTGGGAGTCCTAACTTGGGTAGGTTTCCCCACCATATGGAAGGTTTTTGGTTCGGGTCTTATTCGAAGACTTGGAGACCAACACTTGGGGTTCCACCTATATATAGAGGGGCCAAGGGGAGGGGGCTGGCCACCCAAGAACCACAAGGTGGCCGCTCCCCTATAGTGGCCGGCGCCCCCTCTCCCCAAACCCTAGCGGCCTCTCTCCTCCACCACGTCCCGCACGCTTAGCGAAGCTCCGCCGGACTTCTCCACCACCACCGACACCACGCCGTCGTGCTCGTCGGATTCAAGAGGAGCTACTACTTCCGCTGCCCGCTAGAACGGGGAGGTGGACGTCGTCTTCATCAACAACCGAACGTGTGACCGAGTACGGAGGTGCTGCCCGTTCGTGGCGCCGGAACCGATCGTGATCAAGATCTTCTACGCGCTTTTGCAAGCGGCAAGTGAACGTCTACCGCAGCAACAAGAGCCTCCTCTTGTAGGCTTTGGAATCTCTTCAAGGGTGAGACTCGATAATCCCCTCGTTGCTACCGTCTTCTAGATTGCATCTTGGCTTGGATTTCGTGTTTGCGGTAGGAATATTTTTGTTTTCTATGCAACGTTATCCTACAGCGGCTGCTGCAAAACCCTGAATCACTAAGTGCTCGCGTTCTCAAGGCCAGATACTACCCTGATAAGAGCTTATTACAGTCGACCACCGGCTCAAACCCTTCATTAATTTGGAGGGCCGTCCACGATGGGCTTGAAGTGCTCAAACAGGGGCTGAGAAAGCGTATTGGCACCGGGGAGGATACTGATCCGATCAACGATCAGTGGATACCGAGGGAGGGTATGCTGCGTCCTATATCGTGCATTTCCGATAACCCGCCGACTAGGGTAGCAGACTTCATACTGCCTGGTGCTGCGGAGTGGGACGAAGACAAGCTGAAGCAGGTCTTCCTACCAATGGATGTACATGCGATCATGGAGATCCCGTTGAGCCATCGGCGGCAGGAGGACTTTTGGAGTTGGCATTACGAGAGGAAGGGAGTCTTCTCGGTCAAATTGGCATATAACATGCTCATCAACACACGTGAAAATAGAGAAGCATGGTTAGATGGGAGAGCGTCGGGCTCGGATCCGAGGAGAACAGAGAAGCAATGGAGCTCGCTGTGGAGTACACCGGTGCCCTCCAAGGTGAGGGTCTTCCTTTGGCGATTGGCAAAGCAATCGATACCGACCAACGAGGTCAGGTTCAAGCGGAGGATGGCAGAATCAAGCAGCTGCCAGCTCTGTGGATGCCATGACTCGTGGCGTCACGCACTCCTAGAATGCACTATGTCCCGATGCGTGTGGGCGCTAGCGAACACAGAACTCGCTGAGCATGTCTTTTGCTCAGAGGAGGGTAACGCGAGAGAGTGGCTGGCAGCAATGATGCAGTCACTAAAACATGATGATCAAACTAGAGTGTTTGTCACTCTGTGGGCCATCTGGCATGCACGTCGGAAGGCTGTCCACGAGCAGATTTATCAAAGCCCTCTCACAGTTCATATGTTTGTGGAGAATTTCGTCTCAGACTTGAACCTTAGTGAGCAGGAGAAGAAGAAACAAGCACCGGCCAGGCTTGTGCCAACCAATGGAGGATGGATCCCGCCACCGAGCGGCATGGCGAAAATCAACGTTGATGCAGCGGTAGGGAAGAACTCCATCAGGGGAGCGGCGGCCGCAGTAGCCAGGAATGACCTTGGAGAATTTCTTGGAGCATCGGCGACAATTTTCAAAGGTCGTACTGATGCGGAGACCCTCGAGGCCCTAGCTTGCCGGGAAGCTGTCGAACTGGCAAGAGATTTGAACCTGCACAGGATCAGGGTGGCGACAGATTGCCAGAATGTGGTGCGCAGCCTGGAGGAGCGATCGCTGGGCAGGTATGCACATGTCATCAAGGAGGTTTTGGCAGCTCGTTCTGAGTTCGACGAGCTTTCTTTTAGTTTTGAACGTAGAGTTTCAAATAAAGAGGCGCACAATCTTGCGCGTAGTGCAGTTTTTGAAGAGTTTGGTTGGTAGATCCGCCTGAGGGCCTTTGTATTCCTGTTCGGGTTTAATAAAGGCGGAGGTTTTGCTCAAAAAAAAAATTATGAGAATGATGCTTTTTCTCTATAAGTAAACATGCCTTCAAATAGTTTCCGGTCAGAGTACATAATTCTTTTGCCTATGAGGTGTACGACATATGCTACAGATTTTAAATAGTTTCTTTTCTACATGAGTTATTCCAAATATTCACATGATGTGATGCCCTATTATTTGCTTATAATTTAACAAGAACGATGTGTGCTTTTCACATATGAGCTCTATAGCAGTTTACATGGAGGAAATTGCACAAACCACTCACTATTGCTGTCTATGTTGCACAAAACACTCACTTTTCACGTCTTTTGCAGAAAACACCAACTTTACATGTAGTTGGTTGCACAGAGGTCCAAATCAAGGATTAGACTTGTTAACCGCAAATCTGATAGCCAGGGCCCACAATGAGTGATGATGTGGCATACACGTGTCATCAACTATTCTTTTTTTAAACCTTAAAAATTATAAAAATTCGAATAAATGGAACAATATAAATTAAAAAATCTAGGAAAGTTTGAAATACTTTAAAATATTTAGCACTTTTTGTGATATATGGCCAAAACTTGGGTTCAAACTTTTCAAAAAGTTCTGAAAAAATTATAGTATTTGAAACAATATGACATACGTAATTTCGAAAAGTTTGACCTAATTTAAAGCCATCAAGCTTGCCATCTTCCTATCGCCGCCTCCAGTGCTCGATTTATATTGTTTCGTTTATTTGAAAATTTTCAAACTTCTAAAAATTCTTGAAAAAAGCTAGTTTATGATACTCGGTGCCACATCATCACTAGTTGTGGACCCAGCCGTCAGATTTGCTGTTAACTAGCCTAATCTCAGATTTGGACCTCTCTGCAACCAACTACACGTAAAGTTGGTGTTTTCTGCAAAAGACGTGAATAGTGAGTAGTTTGTGCAATAGAGACAGCAAAAGTGAGTGGTTTGTGCAATTTCCTCGTTTATATGTGATGATGTACCATGTGACCAATTAAAGGAGCATTTTTAGATGGTGATGGTGAAATACATCAGGTGTGTCTAGTAATCAGTAGTGGACTGCAGCTCGTATGTTTGATGGGTGTCTCTCTGAAGGATAGTGGTTTCATAATTCTATCAGCTTGGACGAGGAAGAGGCCAGAGGGTATGGGTAGGGGAAAACCACCGCATCTTGAGTCCTCACTAAGGAAAACTACTATGCTGGCTTACTTGATTTTGTGAACAAGAGTAGAATTTCCTTGCCTGTGATGACAAAATTTGTACCCATATAATTCCTTTATAGTACACATACAAATTAGGAAGTGAAATCCAGTTGAAATCCAAATGCAGGACTAATTCAGATGTATGGAAATGGCTCACAGGTCAGGCTGGCTACCCTCAGCTAGAGCAGGCCATTAACTAGTGGATCTGAGTCGGGGAGTGGCGATGGCAAATTCACCACCTCTACTCCATGTGCAGGTAACCAGATTTGAATTTCCAACGCAATTAAGTTAAAGCTTTGATTCTGGTGGCACGATGAATCAAGTTACTCTGAAGAAAGGATATCATCACTTGACTAAGAATGTGTTGTTTTTATGTTGGGTTCTAAAATAGATAGGTTCCATGCTTGTTTATGTGTGAGTATGATGACTGGTGAGAAAGGAACCAATACCTATGTGTGTCTGTGTGGGGGGGTCGGGGGGGGGGGGGGGGGGTAGGGAGTTCCATCTTTGGATATCCAAAGAATTTTTGTATGCCAGGTTCATGCTTTACATTTTTTTAGAGGTAGCGGCACCTCCTTGTCATGCCAATAGGATCATGGTCATAGCCTTGAGAAAATCACTTCAACTACCGAGAGGAAGGACTTCTTGGGTTTTCATCACATGTATGTTTATTAAAGGTGTGTTCCTTGGCTAATTTTTATGACCTACAAGAATCATCTATGAATTTAGCTACACTGAGATCTACATGAAGTACTTCAGCCCGTCCGTTAATAAACCATACATAAAGGTTAGAGGAATCACATTGGATGTGTGTTATGGGTGAATATGGATTATTTGTAGTCATTAAGAATAAGAATGCAAGCCCCTTTCTTGAAACTTTGTACAAATATGTTTTTGGCGAGGTATTTAGATTGCAAAACACGTTTCAGATTTGAAGAAATATCACTTGTGTTTCTTATTATCATTTTGCAATTTTGCTGATCTTGCTGTTAATTTTCTGTAGCTCTTTGAGGCTATCTAATCCTCACTTTTGTGTTGCACATTACGTGTTAACTTATGGTGTGTTTATATCATGTTTACCTTGTTAGTATTGTAGTAACAACGGAAGTGCTGAAGTAGTTTCTGTAGATTTCAGTGTGGGCATCTCCAGGTGTACGCTCCAGACACGCCGGACACAACGAAAAGCAAGGCGAGGAGACGCGGGCTCGACGCGTCAGTAGCACATTCAAGTTTAAATCTAATCGTCGCCTACCTCGCGACGGAAGTTATTGGCGCAGTGACACACGAACGAAGCATCGCAACTTTGCCTTAATGGCGACGGAGGGGCAGGCGAGACGTCTCGTTGGTGCTCGCAGCCTCCACGCGTTGCCTGCGTTCGCACGCCACCGCGCGTTCCCGCGCTTTCTTCCCACCGCTTCTGACCTCTTCCCGCGCTATCTTCCCGCTTCTTCTGGCGACGCCGACGTCTATAAAAGCTCCCCGGCTCAATGGCAGTCACCATAGCCGCCGGCACCCCTTTCTCCTCCGCAAGCACAGCCCTCGTCACATAAACACCATTGCGCAATGATGAACCGCCTTGGCGCCGGCCAGTTCCCTCCACCACCGTCTCCACCACCACCTCCACCACCTGAAGCACCGCAGTTCGACATCGACCCGGAAGCTGTGGAGAACGAGGCATGGGAGGAGGCGGCGCTGGCGGACACCATAGCGGCATTTGACGTTGCCACGGCGGAAGAGGCGCGGCGGCGCCGGATGGAGGAGATGGCCGAGCGGTGGCGTGCAGAGCGGCATCGCCTGAACATGGAGCGGGATCTCCAGTACCATTAACGGCGGGAGGCTATCGAGCAGCCGCAGCGGGAGGCGGTGGAGCGTCAGCAGCGGCATGCGGCGGGAAGGAGCGTCAGCAGCGGGAGTCGGTGCTGGCGGCAACGGAGGCGGCCTAGGGGGCGTGGGTGGATGCGTTGGAGGCGGGGGCCGACGCGTTGGCGGCGCAAATGGAGGCGCAGCTGGAGGAGGAGGAGGAGGAGGAGGAGGAGGAGGAGGCGAAGGAGGAGGAGGACGACGACGACTTCGAGTGGTCCGACGACGACGGGCCGCACCCGGACGAGGCGGCGGATCAGCAATGAGCGCTCGTCGAGTCCTTCGAGTCAGAGAAGAAGCTCCAGTACGATGCCCGTGCCCGCGAAGACGCGCAGATTCGCCACGGCGTCGAGCTCTCCCTCCAGGCGGCGCAGCATGGGAGGGCAGGCGATGATGCGCTGCTGGAGCAGCGGCGTCTGGCGTCCGCCCTACACATGGAGAGGCGGCGCGCGCAGCAGGAGCTGCGGCGGAGGGGAGGCGACTACAGGACGGGGCCGTCGAACGCACCGCCGGGTGGTCAGTAGGCTAGGGTTAGATAAAATCTAGCCGTTTTCATTTGAACTTGTAATATATAATAAAATTGGAATGAAAACCTTTATTTTCGTGCACTTTTATTTTTTTGTTGTGTGTTTTGAGACACGCGGCTGGGAAGCGATGTCCCCCAAACACGGCACGAAGAAAACACATCCCTCAAACACTCGATCCGCCACTGTTTGAGGAACGCTTCGAAGATGCGGCTGGAGATACTCTAATATGCTACAAGTAAACATATAAGTGTAGCGAATTGGTGGGAGGCTGAGCATTGCAGTGTGCTTAAATGATAGTGCTAGGCTCTCCTATGTGCACCATGTCTGCAAATAATGTAGGATATCTAACATACTTTTTAAATTTTAAAAAATTTGAAACTAAAAGTTTGCACGTACATCTTCACGTGCTACGTGCTCACAAAGTCGTTTCATAAAAAATCGACTTATCATGTGACGTGTGTAAAAAAGACAAATTTCAGTGCTAAAAATAATGCTTTTCACAAGATAAACTTTCTCTTTTTTATATAGACCACACAAAATATTGGTTTTTCGTGAAACTTGACGAACGCACGTATATTATGGAGATGTACATGTAGAATTTTTTGTTCAAATTTTTCGACATTTTGAAATATGATTTGTTGGTAGAGGGAGCATACGCACCCGGGAGCCGAATTGAATTTCCGCCATCATATACTTGTATTATACAGTACAACTCTGACGTTATGATCTAACTGATAACTGGTAGCCATGCAGTAGCTTGGTTTTAAAGGACAGCCCACTATAAGATGTTCCAGCATTAAAAAGTACCACCGCCTACGGCTGACATGCATGTGGTTCGGGTCCAACATGTACGGGTCCAACATGTACCTGATTTTAGATTTAGCGCACTCCAATGGGTGATGCAAATCAGTCTAAAGTGGTGTTTGTTTGAGTTTGTTCGCGGATAAAAAATGATTATTTTTTTAATGCGCTTTCGTTTGCGTCTAGGATGTTTCAGCCGCCGGACGCATAATATAACCACAGATAGAAAAATTACACAAACTACTATGTATTTTGAAACATAATTTCAAAATTGTAAAATAAAAAACCTAACTAGCGTTGGCCTCACGGGTTTCGTGTTTTCGCTGCGAAGAACAAATACTCTCAGACACCTAGTCGTCCAAACTAGAAAATCTAGATGGGTTCTGTGTGTCTTAGAGCACTCTCCGGCTGCGTACCTCAAAAAACGTCCGGCACGACGATTTGAGGCACGTTTGGAGACAACGCCGGACAAAAAGAGACTACAAAAAACATGCCCTTCTCAGCCATGTCCCTCAAACAGCGTTCGGATGCATGCATTTTAATAGAGGGGACCACCCCATGTGGAAAAAATAGGTGAGAAAAAAGTGTGGGAAAAGAGAATGACATGTGGGGACTAGGGGCTGCATGCATACGTCCGGACGCCGTTTTTGTGTCCGGCTTCCCGGTAGAGACTCTATACTAGAGACTCTACGGGAGACGCCGGACACAAAATGAAGCGCAGTTTAGCTTTGGGGGACGGGACTAGAAAGCATTTTTCTCTATTTCTTGTCCGTCGTCTCCCAACGACTGGAGATGCTCTTATGTTCTAGATGCGCAGGAAGAACATACATAAACCTACACTAGTGGCTTTAATAGGTCAGTGGCCATCTTCGCTGCAAACAAAGAACACTCTAACAATACTTGTCGTGTCCTCGTCGGACTCGTTCATGTGGTAGTGCCTGCGGCTGGATGTCTTGTCGAACACCTTGACGATCATCTCGCCGTCGCCTTCGTAGAGGAAGGTCAGTAGGTAGCCGGCTTCGAGGTGGTGGGCGCGGGCGAACTTGCCCCACCTGGTGCGCAGGTATATCTTGCTCTGCCTGTCGAACAAGACCTCGACAGGCAACCGGCAAAAGTCACATCTGGCCTCCCGCAGCTACAACTTGGCCGGCTCGGCGCCGTCGACGAACTCGGCGAACTTGCCCGGTAGCTGTTTGATGGCGAGGGGGTCCTAGTCGATGCGAAGGATTAACTCGAAGGAGCTCGCCTCCTGCGAAGACAACGACAACGTAGACGACGGCGAGTGGCGGGGTGATGCTGCTCCGGGACGGTGGCCCCTACAGCAGCGACCGCGCCCACGGCCTCGACCGCCTCGTCAGCCAACTGGACCAGTCATGGATTCCCTTGCGGATTTGTGGGGGCAGAGCTACGGTGGAGGTTGTGTGGCGGCTTGGGTTTGTGTGGAGAAGATGCCGAGGCAGCCGAGCGCACGCCCCTCTTTATATACACCGGAGGAAGCCGAGGGGTGCAACACGCTTGGCACGGCATTAATTTTATTGGCAGAGGTGGGCGGCGGCTGCTCGGCGGGAGAGGCATCACCACTAACGTGGCTCAGACTACGGAAGCGATGCCTCATCGCCAGTATCGGCGTGCTTGAGAAGATGCATCGATCTAGGTCGCTACTAGGTGGTCCCGTGGGAGAAGCTAGTGGTTACGCGACGTGACCGTGCAGCGTCCACCGAGACGCATCCGAGACGCATATTTGAGCCCTATTTGTGTCTCCGCGGATAGTCCGGTCACCATGCGTTGGGCCGCTGGGACTTGATGCAAGCGAAATTTTTGAACCGTGCGGTTGCAAACGGTTGTTCCGCATCCGTTTACGTTGGATCGTTGAAGATGCCTAAGGGGGCGAGGGAACCGGAGGGATGAAATCGTGCCATATGCCCTAGCCCAGCCCTTGATTAGCAAGGTTACATAGACTCAACATGTATTTTCAAAAGCCCGATCTTTAAGGTAGTACTCCATCCATTCCATAATTCCTGTCGTGATTTTTGAACTAATATGTAAAATCACGACAAGAATTGTGTTGAAGGGAGTGAGTTTTTACCAAATGCCCAAAATGCAGAATCAAGGAAAACCGAAAACTTGCCTTAGCCGTGATGGTTATGATGACAGTGCAGGCCGTGAACGCCATGACATTGGCGTGGGTGATGCTGAGGTGGAGCCCCTCCTCCGCCTCGGACAGCACCTTCACGACGACCCCCTTGGCGTCGTCGCAGACGATCCTCACCATCACGCCGTTCTCCGAGAAGCGTACCTCGATCTCTGGCAGCGGGTCCCTCACCGCCGGCGCCCCAGACGACGCCGACGAGGGGGAGCCGTTCTCGTCCCCTACGGCGGCGTAGCATGGCTTCTTGACGAGCACCACCGTCTCCACGACGCTCCTGCCGTTGCTGCCACCACCGGTGGCCTCGAAGGCTTTGATCTTCTCTTGCAGCTGCTTCACGTGCCGGGTCGCGTCAGAAAGGATCGTCGCCTTGTCCATCTGAATCAACAGCACTGATGAGATTTATTTCCCCGCATTTCTGGGGAGCTCCACGACCACGAGTATGAAACCACTGGATTTAATTGGAGGGTCACCTTCTTGAGGCCGGGGATGACAGTGGAGAGCTCGATGAAGCGCTGGTTGATCTTCTCCCTGCGCTTCCGCTCAGCCATGATGTGGTCCACCACGAACGGAGCCGACGCGGTTCCACTGCCACCGGCGTTGCTCTTCGTGGAGGTCCTCCTCGTCGGCTGTGATACGTGCGCCATGTCCGGCATGGCACGCTCGTAAGGTATGCCAACGGCGGTAGCGCCCTCCAGCGTGCCGTCGCTGCCGGGCTGCGCGGAGGCGGCGCTGAAGTTCCAGCTCATCACGGCCATGTTGGTGGGGCCACTGTTGTTGCCATGGTTCGGAGCGCACCTGAACGAGGTTGAAACGTCGTGATGCCTGGGCGCTGTGGACGAGAAATTGCCGCCTCCGCTACCGTCGGTGGTTTCGCCGGAGCTCCCGCTGTTTGCCGCGTGGGCCTCCATGTCCATGATCAGCTCGTCGAAGACGAGGGTTGCGTGCGAGACGTCTCGGAGGGCCTGAAGCGAGGGGAATGCAACCTCGCCGGGGTGGCCGTTAACGACGCCCGCCGGCTGCTCGTGCTCCAGCGTCTCCATGGCCCATTGCATGAATAGCGCCGAGTCATCCATGTTTCCAAGCTACAACTGCACCAAATGATCAGATCCACATCTGATTCTAGAAGGAAACTTTCTTCCGCATCATTTTTTTCTTTCTATATATACTTCTTTTATGCAGAGTGTGATTATCTTTTTTGATGGGCAGGAAAGATGAGATATTCAGTTCCACTATTCTATATTCACTGCGGCGCATTTTAAGAAAAAGCAACGTATGACCTCTCCAAGGAAATCAAACTAATGCATAGAACAAGAGAATAAGACCAGACTGAATGTATAGCTTAGCATACAGAGGAATTACCAGTAGAGGAAGCCTAGCCTAACGGATCGCAAAGAAAATGAGTTACCTCAAATCGCTCCTTGCAGAAGATTACAACGACTAGCTAGTCTCCTCCAATAAACTAGGGAGTGACGCCCAAGGAAGCATAGGAGAGCTTTTGCCTTTTATAGATAAAATAGGCCAACGCCAGTCACTGTAATGCTTGCTCACCTGAGGCGTTGAAAGGACAATAATAGGAGTATACAACCATTTCTTGAGATTGTGGTTATGTCGCCTAAATCGGGCAATAATGATATTCTACGCCCCCACAATATATGGGTGATGTATACTCGAAGTAGACTAAAATACCACATCTGGTGTCCACGCACAATTGATGTGTTGATTTGATCGACCTTGTTGCTATTTTTTCTTTCCGAAAACAACCACCGATCTATTAATCATCTGGTGTCCACGCACAATTGATGTGTTGATTTGGAGCTCGTTGCTCTTTGGATTAATGGTTTTTACGCACGTCAATCTTCGACCGGGGACGCACATATCTTTCACTTCAAAGTGACACTTGACGAAAGAGAAAAAACACTCGGAATGTAAGATCTCTAGAGATACGGATGAGTTAGTTTAGTCGATTGCGTCCAAGAATTTGTACCAAAGGCTGAATTGTTACTAATTTCTATGGTACGGAACTTCGGAAGGAAGAAAGATAATGTAACGTAGTCTCCTACCACTCGACCAATCATCGAAACAGTTCAGTGCAAAGTGGAGCCAACACACAGTTGTGGTGTAAATACGGGATCCCCACCTATGTACCAATATGGTTAAGAAATTAGTGTCAGCAATAGTTAGTTGTATAAGTAGGGTACCATTTCAAGCTAAATAATGGGTTTTGCTGTACATACTCACTAGGATAACACATGTCCGACAGCTTGCCAGTCAGGTCACCAGTGCAAATCACTGCCAGAGCGCAACAAATTACTTAGACCGGTTCATCTCGTGTCCCGTGGTCTATGGCTCTGTGCCGAATGCAATTCAGTGTTCTCTTGCCTAAAACTTGTGTGCCTATTGTTCCGACGGTAGTCCCTTGGCTCTCGCATCGCCCAGCATATTTCAGGCCGTTTGGTTCCCTGGGCGCAGTCGCGTTTTTGCATAGCACGGGTTTTAAAGCACCCCTGGGACAGGTCCCGGAGAAACGCCCGATTTGACAGTTTCTCCAGGGCCAGGCCTGGCTAGACGAAAATCGACAACGCCGTTCACGCGGGAGGTCCGCCTCGGCATGGCGGGAGAAGCCGAAATCCCAGCGGCGTTGCGCGGCAAAGGTAGGGGTAACCTCCCTCTTCGGTTACCCTCTCCATTAGCCCCCTCCCAAATTTTTCCTTCCCCCAAATTTCGCACCGGCGGCGGCGACCCAGATCTGGCAGCGGGCATCTCCCTTCGGTCTCTGGCGTCGGACAAGGGTCCTCTTCTCCAGCCGCGGCGGAGCCTGCGCACATCCGCGGCGGCTTTCGGCCCTATCCTTCGTCCACCATGATGGAGGTAAGTGGAAACTCCTCTGCTCTACTGTAGTGTTAGATTCATGTTGGTAGAACTAGTTGGGTTCGATAAGACCGTTCGTAATGCATAGATCTTGTTTGCGTAGACCGACCAGCTCCAGCTTGTGCATCACGCCGCAGCACTCATCATTTGCGTACAAGCCTGGATCCTGATGGTGCACAAGAGAGCAGTTAGGCCGACTGCTTTTCCTCGTGTGACTTACGGACCTATGATACAACGAGATCAGGAGAGGATTGTCAACCTAAACAACATCTACAACTGCAATGACGTAGATGCCATCCAGATGCTACGGATGAGAAGAGCCCCTTTCTACGCACTGGTGAAAACGTTCAGGAAAAGAGGACTGCTGACTTATAGCATCCACACCTCTGAACAAGTCGCAATGTTTCTTCATGTCGTCGGTCATAACCAGAGGTTCAGAGTCATCCATAACACGTTCAGGCGGACCACGGAGACTATCTCTAGGTACTTCTAGCAGGTGTTGTACGCAATTGGGGAGCTTAGAGGTGAAATGATCAAGCCAGCATCAATGAACACACCAACCAAGATCAAGAACAACTACAGGTGATTCCCCTATTTTAGGGTGAGTACAAAATCATGTTCATTTCTACCTATGTGATGTGTGCTACTGTCAGAAACATGATTGTGTGCTAATCTTTTTACAGGATTGCATTGGAGCTATTGATGGTACTCATGTCACTGCAAAGGTACCGAGATCAATGTCTGCAGCATTCCGCGGGAGGAAGCACTACACCAGCCAGAACGTTCTAGCAGCTGTGGATTTCGATATGAGGTTCACCTACGTGCTTGCTGGGTGGGAGGGTTCAGCTCATGATGCGAGCATCCTGGCCGACAGCTTATCAAGGCCTGATGGGTTGCAAATCCCTGACGGTAAGTTCTACCTTGGAGATGCTGGATATGCATACCGACCTGGAATTCTACCTCCCTTCAGGAAAACAAGGTACCACATGCACGAGTTCTCTGCGAAGCACCAACCTCTGAATGCGAGAGAGTTGTTCAATCTTAGACACTCAAGCCTTAGAGTCACCATTGAGAGGGCCTTTGATGCATTGAAGAACAGATTCAAGCTCCTTGACCAGAAACTGTTCCACACGTTTGACACTCAGGTAAAGCTAGTCCTTGCTTGCTGTATTCTTCACAACTAGATCCTAGGTTGGGGCGAGGATGAGTTCTTCGAAGAGGTTTTCATATGTGATGAAGTAGAGACCGGCCATGGCGTGGAAGCAGGCGACAATGATATCTGGAAGGCGAAGAGGCAAGAGTGGGCAGACGCAATGTGGGAAGTCAGAGGCAACACCACCATCTGAGAAGAAGTGAAGAAGAAGAAGAAGAACCCCTATGATCCCATGTTTCTCGAACCCTTTTCGATCCCCTATGTTGAATGACCCCGTTATGATAAACTGCAATTCGTAGTAGCTAGGGAGCCTCGTGTTATGAACTACCATTCGTAGTAGCTAGGTATGATTTCGTGAACTGATTGCAACTACCATGAACTGTGATTGCTGTGTGATGGGAGGTGAGAGCATGGTAAGGCTACCCGTCGTAGAGAAGAGGTAACCGTAGACATGACTGGATGGTACCAAACAGACCTAATATCATCTCCATCGAGATTTGAGCTTGGCTGCAGGCAAACAAACAGAAGTCCTTTTTGGCCCAGCCGATGCAGCCCGACCTACCAAACAACAGACCAATTTTGGCACGTGGCTCGTTCTGGACGCGCAAGTGTGCTTGCATGGCTGCGCCAGTGAGCCACGAATCAGGCCCAGGCTACCAAACGCGCCCCTTATTGATTCAGTTAATGTGGCCGACGGGTCAACATCTAAGAGCAACATGTAATGTTTTTGGTCCCACCATCTATTGCCAACTCTTTTGCAGGAGATTGATTCGTGCTGAGTTTTGAAGTAACACATCCTAAGACAAAGAAGCATAATCTTTTTTTATGTCTGCGTCAGTATTGCTACTAGGACATACGTTGTTGCAGAGGCTAGGTGTAATTGTTATCTTCACGATATTAATATATTTCTTGTATCGAAAAAAATATCCTACGAACTCTGGTTTGGAAAGTCAAAATGCTCATGCATAATTTCGTACTAGTTGTAAATGTGTTATATTTAAGTGAGGGTATTTCTTGATAGCTAGAACTTATATTCGATTGATTAGTTAGGTGACATTTGCTCTATTTTTCCTAGTTAACTGGGACTTATCGTGGTATTACTTGTTAATAAAATAAAGAATGCGAGAGAGTCTTATAAAAAAGGATTAGGTGTCGTTGCTAATTGTTTTAAGAGTCTAGAATGTAATTGACTCAATAGGAAAATCTAATGTGGAAATAGCCAAAACACAACTCAATAGTGCTTATGGAAAGAATGTGTTCAATGAGACACATGCCAAAGTTTTTATTGCGATCAATGTGAGATATTCCTTCATGTGCGCCTTGCGCCATTACCGTGCCATACAAAAAGCTGACCACTCTACAAGCCTATGAACGATCTACATGA
Organism: Lolium rigidum; assembly: GCF_022539505.1. Lineage (NCBI taxonomy): Eukaryota > Viridiplantae > Streptophyta > Magnoliopsida > Poales > Poaceae > Lolium > Lolium rigidum. The sequence continues at coordinate 330,573,248 of NC_061510.1, forward strand.
TACAACTCTGAGATTTTAGCTGTGAGTTAATTAAACATCTCCGACATCAATGTTATGATGAGAAAATTTTATTTTGTACTCGTAGCAATGCATTGTTACGCAAAGTTGGACACTCTTCTCTGACTATTGAGTGATCAAAACAAGTGGAAACCCTAGATTTCATGAATGGGGCTATAAAATCTTTGCTACAGTAGATTAGAAAAAAAAAAGTTGCACACAAAAGATGAGGGAAAAACCCTACAACCAAGGGCAGAAAGTTAGGAATAAAAAAAGCTAAAAAAAGAAGGAAATTCAAACAAATAGGTATGAAAAGGAGAAAGAAGGTAGCCTTAGTATGAATAAGTGCAATCAAATAAGGGGCATCCCTGGAGAGAGAAAAAAAAAGCAAAAAGTGTCAATGAAAAGAAACAAGCAAAAAGTGCCAAATAAAGATGCTTACGGTAGAGGCAATGGGATCACACACTTGACATCCGTTGACATGAGTTTCATATCCCAAAATATCATTGCTTATTTTATTTCTAGTATATTTTGAAGGAGATATGCCCTAGAGGCAATAATAAATTGGTTATTATTTATATCTTTATGTTTATGATAAATGTTTATATATCATGCTAGAATTGTATTAACCGAAACATTAGTACATGTGTGATATGTAGATAAACAAGAAGTCCCTAGTATGCCTCTTAAACTAGCTTGTTGATTAATGGATGATTAGTTTCATAATCATGAACATTGGATGTTATTAATAACAAGGTTATGTCATTGTGTGAATGATATAATGGACACACCCAATTAAGCGTAGCATAAGATCTCGTCATTAAGTTATTTGCTATAAGCTTTCGATACATAGTTACCTAGTCCTTATGACCATGAGATCATGTAAATCACTTATACCGGAAAGGTACTTTGATTACACCAAACACCACTGCGTAAATGGGTGGCTATAAAGGTGGGATTAAGTATCCGGAAAGTATGAGTTGAGGCATATGGATCAACGATGGGATTTGTCCATCCCGATGACGGATAGATATACTCTGGGCCCTCTCGGTGGAATGTCGTCTAATGTCTTGCAAGCATATGAATGAGTTCATAAGAGACCACATACCACGGTACGAGTAAAGAGTACTTGTCGGGAGACGAGGTTGAACAAGGTATAGAGTGATACCGAAGATCAAACCTCGGACAAGTAAAATATCGCGAGACAAAGGGAATTGGTAATATATGTGTATGGTTCATTCGATCACTAAAGTCATCGTTGAATATGTGGGAGCCATTATGGATCTCCGGATCCCGCTATTGGTTATTGGTCGGAGTGAGTACTCAACCATGTCCGCATAGTTCTCGAACCGTAGGGTGACACACTTAAAGTTGGATGTTGAAATGGTAGTTCTTGAATTATGGAATGGAGTTCGAATATTTGTTCGGAGTCCCGGATGAGATCCCGGACATCACGAGGAGTTCCGGAATGGTCCGGAGAATAAGATTCATATATAGGATGTCATTTTATGTGAAATAAAATGTCGCGGAAGGTTCTATGGAAGGTTCTAGAAGGTTCTAGAAAAGTCCGGAAGAAACCACCAAGGAAGGTGGAGTCCACAAGGGACTCCACCTCCATGGCCGGCCAGCCCTAGTGGGGGTGGAGTCCCAAGTGGACTCCACCATAGGGGGCCGGCCACCCCCACATGGGAGGTGGGAATCCCACCTTTGGGTGGGAGTCCTAGTTGGGCTAGGTTTGCCCCCTCCTATGGAAGGTTTTGGTTTCGGGTCTTATTCGAAGACTTGGACACCAACACTCGGGGATCCACCTATATAATGAGGGGCCAAGGGAGGGGCCGGCCACCCCAAGACCATAGCTTGGCCGCCCCCTTGAGTGGCCGGCCACCCCCTCCCAAACCCTAGCTTTGCTCCTCCACTTCATATTTCCCGCGTAGCTTAGCGAAGCTCCGCCGGACTTCTACACCGCCACCGACACCACGCCGTCGTGCTTGTCGGATTCAAGAGGAGCTACTACTTCCGCTGCCCGCTGGAACGGGGAGGTGGACGTCGTCTTCATCAACAACCGAACGTGTGACCGAGTACGGAGGTGCTGCCTGTTCGTGGCGCCGGAACCGATCGTGATCAAGATCTTCTACGCGCTTTTGCAAGCGGCAAGTGATCGTCTACCGCAGCAACAAGAGCCTCATCTTGTAGGCTTTGGAATCTCTTCAAGGGTGAGACTCGATACCCCCTCGTTGCTACCTTCTTCTAGATTGCATCTTGGCTTGGATTGCGTGTTCGCCGTAGGAAAATTTTTGTTTTCTATGCAACGTTATCCCACAGTGGTATCAGAGCCGTGTCTATGCATAGATGGTTGCACGAGTAGAACACAATGGTTTGTGGGCGTTGATGCTCTTGTTATCTTTAGTTTGAGTACTTTGCATCTTTATGGCATAGTGGGATGAAGCGGCTCGGACTAACTTTACATGACCGCGTTCATGAGACTTGTTCCTCGTTCGACATGCAACTTGTATTGCATAAGAGGCTTTGCGGGTGTCTGTCTCTCCTACTATAGTAAAGATTCAATTTACTCTTCTATTGAAAACATTAGTATCAACGTTGTGGTTCATGTTCGTAGGTAGATTAGATCTCTCTCGAAAACCCTAAACCACGTAAAATATGCAAACCAAATTAGAGACGTCTAACTTGTTTTTGCAGGGTTTGGTGATGTGATATGGCCATAATGTGATGATGAATATGTATGAGATGATCATTATTGTATTGTGGCAACCGGCAGGAGCCTTATGGTTGTCTTTAAATTTCATGTTGAGTAGTATTTCAAAGTAGTTGTAATAGTTGCTACATGGAGGACAATCATGAAGACGGCGCCATTGACCTTGACGCTACGCCGACGATGATGGAGATCATGCCCGAAGATGATGGAGATCATATCCGTGCTTTGGAGATGAAGATCAAAGGCGCAAGAACAAAAGGGCCATATCATATCACATATGAACTGCATGTGATGTTAATCCTTTTTATGCATCTTATTTTGCTTAGATCGCGACGGTAGCATTATAAGATGATCCCTCACTAAAAATCTCAAGATAATAAAGTGTTCATCCTTAGTAGCACCGTTGCCAAGTCTTGTCGTTTCGAAGCACCTCGTGATGATCGGGTGTGATAGATTCAATAAGTACATATAACGGGTGCAAGACAGGTTTTGCACATGCGGATACTAAGGTGGCCTTGACGAGCCTAGCATGTACAGACATGGTCTCGGAACACGTGATACCGAAAGGTAGAGCATGAATCATATGGTTGATATGATGAACACTTTGAGTGTTCGCCATTGAAATCACACCTTTTCTCGTGATGATCGGGTTTAGGTGCGGTGGATTTGGTTCGTGTGATCACTAAGACAATGCGAGGGATATTGTTTTGAGTGGGAGTTCACTTAGGTTTTTAATTATGTTGAATTAAAATTTGAACTCAATTTGTCATAAACTTAGTCTAAACTATTGCAAATATATGTTGTAGAGATGGCGTCCCCAATCAATTTTAATCAGTTCCTAGAGAAAGAGAAACTTAAGAGCAACGGTAGCAACTTCACCGAGTCGGTTCCGTCATGTGAGGATCTTCCTCTCTGGCGGAAATCTGCAATTTGTGCTTGATGCACCGCTAGGTGACCCTCCTGCAGAAGATGAATCCGATGAAGTAAAAGCTGTTTACGCAACTCGGAAAACTCGGTACTCTCAAGTTCAGTGTGCCATCCTGTGCGGTCACGGAATCCGATCTTCAAAAACGTTTTGAGCACCATGATCCTCATGAGTTGATGAATGAGCTGAAAGCTATATTCGAGACTCATGCGGCGATGGAATGCTATGAAGCATCGAAACATTTCTTCAGCTGTATGATGGAAGAAGGCAGCTCCGTTAGTGAGCACATGCTCGCCATGACCGGGCATGCGAAGAAACTCGAGTGACTTGGGAATAGTGATTCCTAACAGACTGGGGATTAATCGTGTCCTTCAATCACCGCCACCAAGTTACAAGAACTTTGTGATGAACTACAATATGCAGAACATGAACAAGGAGTTACCTGAACTTTTTGGCATGCTAAAAGCTGCTGAGATTGAGATCAAGAAAGAGCACCAAGTGTTGATGGTCAACAAGACCACCGAGTTTCAAGAAACAGGGCAAGTCTAAGGGAAAATTCAAGAAGGGTGGCAAGAAAGCTGCCACGCCTCCTATGAAACCTAAGAACGGCCCTAAGCACGATGCTTGAGTGCTATTATCGCAAGGAGAAGGGACACCTGGAAGCGTAATTGCTCCAAGTATCCGGCTGATCCGAAGAGCGGCCTTGTCAAGAAGAAGAAAGAAGGTATATTTGATATACATGTTATAGATGTTCATTTCATCGGTTCTCGTTCTAGTACCTGGGTATTTGATACTCGGTTCGGTTGCTCATATTTGTAACTCGAAACAGGAACTAAAGAATAAACGACAAGCTGGCTGAAAGATGAAGTGACGATGCGCGTTGGAAACGGATCCAAGGTCAATGTGATCGCAGTCGGCACACTTCCTCTACATCTACCTTCGGGATTAGTTTTAAGCCTAAATAATTGCTATTATGTACTGCGTTGAGCATGAACATTATATCTGGATCTTGTTTAATGCAAGACGGTTATTCATTCAAGTCTGAGAATAATGGTTGTTCTATTTTTATGAATAATATCTTTTATGGTCGAGCACCACAAAAGAATGGCTTATTTCTATTAGATCTCGATAGTAGTGATACGCATATACATAACATTGATGCTAAGCGAATTAAACTTAATGATAATTCTACTTATATGTGGCACTTGTCGTCTTGGTCATATTGGAGTGAAACGCATGAAGAAACTCCATACTCGATGGATTACTTGAATCACTTGACTTTGAGTCACTTGATAGATGCGAAGCATGTCTAATGGGTAAAATGACAAAGACTCCATTTTACTGGTATGATGGAGCGAGCTACCGACTTATTGGAAATCATACATACGGATGTATGTGGACCAATGAGCGTAGCATCGCGCGGTGGTTATCGTTATGTTCTAACCTTCACGGATGATCCGAGTAGATATGGGTATATCTATTTCATGAAACATAAATCCGAAACTTTCGAGAAGTTTAAGGAATTTCAAAGTGAAGTAGAAAATCAACGTAACAAGAAGATCAAATTTCTACGATCTGATCGTGGAGGTGAATATCTGAGTTATGAGTTTGGCATGCATTTAAAGAAATGCGGAATACTTTCACAATTGACACCGCCGGGAACACCTCAACGTAACGGTGTGTCCGAACGTCGTAATCGAACTCTCTTAGATATGGTTCGTAGTATGATGTCTCTTACTGATTTGCCGTTATCATTTTGGAGTTATGCATTAGAGACAGCCGCATTCACTTTAAATAGAGCACCATCAAAATCCGTAGAAACGACACCGTATGAATTATGGTTTAATAAGAAACCTAAGCTGTCGTTCTCGAAAGTTTGGGGTTGCGAAGCCTATGTAAAGAAGTTACAACCGGACAAGCTAGAACCCAAAGCGGAGAAATGCGTCTTCATAGGATACCCTAAGGAAACTATAGGGTACACTTTCTATCACAAATCCGAAGGCAAAATCTTTGTTGCTAAGAACGGAACCTTTCTTGAGAAAGAATTTCTCACTAAAGAAGTGACTTGGAAGAAAAGTAGAACTCGATGAGATTGATGAATCTATACTCGTTGATCGGAGTAGCGCAGATGCGGAAGTTGTACCTGTACCGCCTACACCGGCAACGAGAGGAAGCTAATGATAATGATCATGAAACTTCGAACGAGGAAACTACCGAACCTCGCAGATCGACAAGGGAACGTGCCACTCCTGATTGGTATGATCCTTGTCTAAATGTCATGATTGTAGATAACAATGATGAGGACCCTGCGACGTATGAAGAAGCGATGATGAGCCCAGATTCCAACAAATGGCAAGAAGCCATGAAATCCGAAATGGGATCCATGTATGATAACAAAGTATGGACTTTGGTAGACTTACCCGATAGCCGAAAGGCTGTCGAGAATAAATGGATCTTCAAGAGAAAAACAGATGCTGATGGTAATATTACTGTCTATAAAGCTCGACTTGTCGCAAAGGGTTTCAGACAAATTCAAGGAGTTGACTACGATGAGACTTTCTCACCTGTAGCGAAGCTAAAATCTGTGAGGATTTTGTTAGCAATAGCTGCATTTTTCGATTATGAGATTTGGCGGATGGATGTCAAAACGGCGTTCCTTAATGGAGATATTGAGGAAGAGTTGTATATGGTACAACCCAAAGGTTTTGTCGATCCTAAAAATGCTGACAAAGTATGCAAACTTCAGCGTTCAATCTATGGACTGAAGCAAGCATCAAGAAGTTGGAACCGACGCTTTGATAAGGTGATCAAAGACTTCGGGTTTATACGAGTGTCATGGAGAGGCCTGTATTTACAAGAAAGTGAGTGGGAGCTCTGTAGCATTCCTGATATTATATGTAGATGACATATTATTGATCGGGAATGATATAGAACTATTAAGCAGTGTTAAGGGTTATTTGAATAATAGTTTTTCAATGAAAGACCTTGGTGAAGCATCGTATATATTAGGCATCAAGATTTATAGAGATAGATCAAGACGCCTAATAGGGCTATCACGAGTACATATCTGGACAAGATTCTAAAGAAGTTTAGAATGGACGAAAGTAAGAAAGGGTTCTTACCTATGTTACCAGGCAAGGTATTGAGTAAAACTCAAGGACCGGCTACGACGAAGAAAGAGAAAGGATGTGTAACATCCCCTATGCCTCGGCAGTAGGATCTATCATGTATGCCATGCTATGTACTAGACCGGATATAGCACATGCTCGTTAGTTTGACTAGCGAGATATCAAAGTGATCCGGGAATGGAACATCTGGACAGCGGTCAAGAATATCCTGAAGTACTTGAAAAGAACTAAGGATATGTTTCTTTGTTATGGAGGTGACCAAGAGCTCGTTGTAAACGGTTACACCGATGCAAGTTGGAACACCGATCCCGATGACTCTAAGTCACAATCTGGGTACGTGTTTATATTGAATGGTGCTGCGATGAAGCTGGGCAAGCTCGAAGCGATGCACGGTGGCGAAGTCTTCAACGGAATCGGAGTACATAGCGGCTTCGCAGGCTTCATCGAAGCGGTATGGATGAAGAGGTTCATTGTAGAGCTCAGTGTGGTTCCTAGTGCATTGGACCCATTAATCATTTACTTGTGATAACATGGGTGCCATCGCCAATGCACAAGAGCCAAGGTCACACAAGAGGCTGAAGCATATCAAGCTGCGTTACCACTCGATTCGCGAGTACATCGAAGATGGAGAAGTAAAGATTTGCAAAGTACACACCGATCCGAATGTAGCAGATCCGTTGACTAAAGCTCTCCCTAGGGCAAAGCATGACCAACACCGGAATGCCATGGGTGTTAGGTATATTACAATGTAATCTAGATTATTGACTCTAGTGCAAGTGGGAGACTCGAAGGAGATATGCCCTAGAGGCAATAATAAATTGGTTATTATTTATATCTTTATGTTTATGATAAATGTTTATATATCATGCTAGAATTGTATTAACCGAAACATTAGTACATGTGTGATATGTAGACAAACAAGAAGTCCCTAGTATGCCTCTTAAACTAGCTTGTTGATTAATGGATGATTAGTTTCATAATCATGAACATTGGATGTTATTAATAACAAGGTTATGTCATTGTGTGAATGATATAATGGACACACCCAATTAAGCGTAGCATAAGATCTCGTCATTAAGTTATTTGCTATAAGCTTTCGATACATAGTTACCTAGTCCTTATGACCATGAGATCATGTAAATCACTTATACCGGAAAGGTACTTTGATTACACCAAACACCACTGCGTAAATGGGTGGCTATAAAGGTGGGATTAAGTATCCGGAAAGTATGAGTTGAGGCATATGGATCAACGGTGGGATTTGTCCATCCCGATGACGGATAGATATACTCTGGGCCCTCTCGGTGGAATGTCGTCTAATGTCTTGCAAGCATATGAATGAGTTCATAAGAGACCACATACCACGGTACGAGTAAAGAGTACTTGTCGGAGACGAGGTTGAACAAGGTATAGAGTGATACCGAAGATCAAACCTCGGACAAGTAAAATATCGCGAGACAAAGGGAATTGGTAATATATGTGTATGGTTCATTCGATCACTAAAGTCATCGTTGAATATGTGGGAGCCATTATGGATCTCCGGATCCCGCTATTGGTTATTGGTCGGAGTGAGTACTCAACCATGTCCGCATAGTTCTCGAACCGTAGGGTGACACACTTAAAGTTGGATGTTGAAATGGTAGTTCTTGAATTATGGAATGGAGTTCGAATATTTGTTCGGAGTCCCGGATGAGATCCCGGACATCACGAGGAGTTCCGGAATGGTCCGGAGAATAAGATTCATATATAGGATGTCATTTTATGTGAAATAAAATGTCGCGGAAGGTTCTATGGAAGGTTCTAGAAGGTTCTAGAAAAGTCCGGAAGAAACCACCAAGGAAGGTGGAGTCCACAAGGGACTCCACCTCCATGGCCGGCCAGCCCTAGTGGGGGTGGAGTCCCAAGTGGACTCCACCATAGGGGGCCGGCCACCCCCACATGGGAGGTGGGAATCCCACCTTTGGGTGGGAGTCCTAGTTGGGCTAGGTTTGCCCCCTCCTATGGAAGGTTTTGGTTTCGGGTCTTATTCGAAGACTTGGACACCAACACTAGGGATCCACCTATATAATGAGGGGCCAAGGGAGGGGGCCGGCCACCCCAAGACCATAGCTTGGCCGCCCCCCCTTGAGTGGCCGGCCACCCCCTCCCAAACCCTAGCTTTGCTCCTCCACTTCATATTTCCCGCGTAGCTTAGCGAAGCTCCGCCGGACTTCTACACCGCCACCGACACCACGCCGTCGTGCTCTGTCGGATTCAAGAGGAGCTACTACTTCCGCTGCCCGCTGGAACGGGGAGGTGGACGTCGTCTTCATCAACAACCGAACGTGTGACCGAGTACGGAGGTGCTGCCCGTTCGTGGCGCCGGAACCGATCGTGATCAAGATCTTCTACGCGCTTTTGCAAGCGGCAAGTGATCGTCTACCGCAGCAACAAGAGCCTCATCTTGTAGGCTTTGGAATCTCTTCAAGGGTGAGACTCGATACCCCCTCGTTGCTACCTTCTTCTAGATTGCATCTTGGCTTGGATTGCGTGTTCGCCGTAGGAAAATTTTTGTTTTCTATGCAACGTTATCCCACATATTTATCTTAATTCCAAGATTTAGCACATGCTAACTGTCAATTCCTTCTGAGTAAAAAGAATCTATTCCGACCCAAGTTAGAAACAATCCTTAGATAATTGATAGCTTGAAATTTTGCACTATTTTACTCAGGTCTTTAAGTATACTCTTACTCATATTGTCACTCATTTCATGCTCCAGCTAGATACACACATGTCTATGTTGCGTACTTACAAGTTCTTGCTCACTTTCATACGATCTTCGCAAATTTAGTAGTTTTAGTAGGATTTTATTATGTTTCCCTTGTCTTTTACCTGTATTTAGGTGTTATGGACAATCATGGAGAAAGGGAGATAAAAGGACCAAGAGGGTACAATATGGGAGAATTACAACACAATAAACGATAGAAAACTTGACCGAATACTCATTGCACATCATATAGAATCATTACCCGATCATCCTATGCCCTCAGGAACATGGGGAACTACTCACAAGTGTCAACATGATATGGACCAGAGGCATAATGATTACAACACAATATGAATATATAATATCCTCACCAAATAATGACAAAGTACCAATCACAAACATGCAACAACACTAGAAACAATATTCGGGGTTCAATTCAACACAAACTATGAGGGGGTGACGTCGATCTCGTAGATGGAGATGGTGGTGATGATGGAGATGCCTCCTCCCAAGCCAAGGAGGAGTGGGGATGTCGATGGCGTCAATTTTTCCATCACCTGAGGCACCGGTGCAGCAGGATCTGCCCTCTCCAGCAGAGGATTTTCGTCTCCGCCGCCCCGTCAATAAATCTCGGAAAAATATGTCTTAGGTTTTTGGGCAACACGGAGCTTCTGGTATAAAACGGGGCTGAGATGATGCCCGAGGTGCAAACGACCTTGGGTGGTGCGCCCAAACATGTAGGGCATGCCACCTGGGTCCGTTTGACCCTCGTGGCTCCCCTCGCGTAATTCTTTCGCTCACGGTCCTTCTCCGAGTGAAAAACTGACCAGGCATTTTTTCCTCGATTTTTAGCTATCCTGAAAGTCATAAAACAAATAAAATACGAAAAGGAGGTTTTCTGCCTCCCGGGAATTAAATACCAATGAAGGGACTTGTGGAAAGTCCCAGAAATCGACTAAAAATGCATAGAAAATGATGTATGAAGGGAAATAACAATAAAAACTAATCATATATATACCAATAATGATGATTCAACATACACGTATCAACTCCCCCAAGCTTAAACCTTTGCTCCTCCTCGAGCAAATAAGTGAATAGATCATATCATGCATCAATGAGCTTATGGTTGATAAAAGAAATACGAACATTGCATCATCAACTTACGCATATTCAATTGTAATGCAAAATTTATGAACCAACAATCATACAAACATGAACTCCATAATAGAAACTCTAGCAATTACCTCTTACCGTTTGAGAAAGACTAACCATTGCATGCTGGACAATTGAACAATGTTTCATGTGTGTCTATAAGTATAGATCACTTTTATGCTTGGCCTTTACCAGCTTGTTCTTCTTTTACGCTACCTTTGCACTAAAGATAAACTCTCATAGAGCAACTAGTTACAAGAAGAGGAATTTTTAAATGACACGAAGATCATGAAGTTTGATGTTATCAAACACTTTGCTTTTTTTCCTTTATATGATCAGTTAATAGTCTTGCCCCTTAGTAACCAGTATAAACCTTAATCATGGATCTTTCAATCATGTCATATGCCTTATATCCACCTTTGTCTTTCACTTTCCATGGCTAACTGAAACCTCGGGTGCCAACCTTATCATTCACAAACTTGTTCGAGCATATGTATTAAAATATACATGACATCAGTTTCCCCGTTGATTGCCAAGTAGCACAAGAATATCTCATACTTCCTTGTTATCTCCTCTTCCTAACTATTTGTTCTCCAAGACCACATCTCCAACAAAACTTCAAGGTATTTTATTTTTATTATAGTGCTTAGTATTAATTGCATGGATCTTTCCTTTGTTGCAAGCCATACTTACAAACTTCTATACTTTTCCAACATTCTCAAGTTAATAAGTTCAAGATAAGATGTCATTGAAATTTCTAAATATGAGGAACACATTTGCATGAGTGTTAACCATAAATCTCCATACAAAAGAATCATGGATGACACCATACTTCCAAATTCATTAAAACCCACTTGACCAAAGATAGATGATAATGCTCTAAGAGCTTTCCAAACTATGAGAGACTTGATACTACTAGATGAAAGCAAAACCAAAACTAAGATGACAAACTAAAAATGGTATGATAAACTAAAAAGCATAAAGACTTGATATAACTCCCCCAAGCTTGAGTGTTCATGCAAATATTATTTCTTTTTCTTCTTCTCCTGATGCTTCGGGTCATGATGGTCTTGGAGGTCTTGGGTTATGCTCATCATGAGATTATAAGCTTGATGAAGCTACATAGAACTCCTTGCAGATCTTCCCAAAGCTTCCCTCCAATCATCTCCCTGCTAGGCTTCCATTTCGGTGTAGACCCTCTCTTCCTTTTGGGAATGTGATGATACCACACTCCTGGAAGATCCCTAGCTGGGACCTTCACGATTTCCCTGCGACGAAGATTGATAACAAGATGCTTGGAAGATAAGACGTGTTTAGGGAATCCTCCACTAGTTCTTATGCGAGTGGTGCGCTTCATCGCTTGAGGAGGCATAACACTCGCAGCAGCAACTGGTATGACAGGTACAAGAATCTTCCCCTTCTCTTCATTGTTGGTGATGTGTTTGTGGTCCTCTTCTTCCTCTTCTTCATCATCTTCTTATTCTTCCTTCTGCTACTCCTCTTCCTCTTCAGCTTCATCTTTGAAGGGATCCCTCCTCCTTCTCCCCCTCCACATGGATGTAAGGCTGAGCCCATCGAGCTCATCATCATCTTGCATGGAGGAGCATTGGTAGGAGTCTCCCAAAGACATAGCTAAAGTTTTGGTGCAGACAAATCTGAAAGACAGGGTAGAAACAATGTTCGCTCGAAAAAGACTCGATGCGAGATTAGATCGGCAGAGGGGGTATATATTGATTGTTTTTTTTTTGGTAAAAACGAAGAGTTTGAGCCGAAAACGAGGCGAAAAGGAAGTCCGAAGCGCGAACAACCTCGGGTGGCATGCCCAACAAGTTAGGGCGCGTCACCTGGGGTCTTTCGCCAGTCGTGACTCCGTTTCACCCAAATCTTTCGCGAAACTCCCTTATTTTGAAAAAAAGTAACTATCCTAAAATATGAAAAGATTCTGAGATCGCTATGTACCAGATCTAGACTTTTATTGGTTTCCGGTGTTTGACAGAGGGAAATTATCAGCGATGATAGCTTCCGGGGTCTGGAGATGTAACTCTTCCACCTTCCCTATGAAATTTTCTCCTTAATATAATGTTTGAGACGTTGTCCATTAACAACATGAGGTTTACCTTTGTAATCTCCATGGAGACGGATGGCTCCGGAGCGGTACACCTCTTGCACAACCAATGGATCCTGCCATCTTGATGTTAATTTACATGCAGAAAACTTGAACAAGAGTTGAACAATAACACTTGGTCTCCTACTTTGAATTCCTTCCTCTTTATCTTTTTATCATGCCAATGTTTAACCTTTTCTTTAAACAATCTAGCACTTTCATAGGCTTCATTTCTCCATTCATCTAGTAATTTTATGTCTAGGATTCTCTTCTCTTCTGCAGTTTTAAAATCAAAGTTAAGCTCCTTAATGGTCCACCTAGCGTTGTGTTCTAATTGTACTGGTAAATGACATTCTTTTCCATAGACCATTCTATAAGGAGACATTCCCATATGATTTTTAAAAGAAGTTCTATAAGCCCATAATGCTTCATTGATTTTAGTTGGCCAATCAGATCTAGATTGATTAACTGTCTTTTTTAATATAATTAAGCTTTAATTACCTATTGCTCAATTCAACTTGTCCACTAGTTTGTGTGATATGGAGATGCTACTCTATGATTAACAACATATTTAGCCAAAGTTTTTCTAAAAACTTGATGAATAAAGTGAGAACCACCATCAATAATTAAAAATATAAGTACTCCAAACCTGGGAAGAATGATGTCCTTCAACATCTTCATTGCAGTAGCATGGTCAGCACTCTTTGTCGGAAATGCTTCCACCCACTTAGTAACATAATCCACTGCAACTAAAATGTGACTATGGTGCGATTTAGAGGCAGGAAATGGCCCCATAAAGTCACATCCCCATAGATCAAATGGTTCAACAGGCAGTGTATAATCCCAGCGAAGGGGCCCTTCTCTCGCGCGGGTCGAGCAGGAGAACCGGGAGCTGGCAGGCGGTATCGCTGCCAGGGACGAAGCGGTGGTGGAGGCGGCTAGGGATAGGGACCGCTTCCACGCCCAGCTGGCGGGGTTGCAGGCGGCGGCCCAGACGAACGAGGCGGCGGCGGGGCCGGAGGCGACGACGGCCTAGGCGGCGACGATGGAGGCCAACTCTATGGCCAGGACAATCCTGTGGGAGTCCTCCCTGGCCGAGGCCCTCGAACGCCGCAGGCGGGACTACACTAGTGGAAAACAGGGCTTTCGTGGGAGCCTTTTGTCGCGGGCGTGCCTGCACCCGCGACAAATGGCCTGGCCACGTCGCCCCGAAACCATTTGGAGCGAGCCGGGCCTTTTATCGCGCCCTTTTGTCGCGGGCCGTATCACAACCCGCGACAAAAGGGGTCTGTGCTCTGGCGCCTCCCGCCAGCACCCCTTTTGTCGCGGGTCGTAATACGGCCCGCGACAAAAGGTCCATTCCTATATATACACGCAGCCAGGCCCCCCCCCCACCTCCCCCTACATTTTTTCCTTGGTGGTGAAAGGTGGAGGTGTATGCTAGCTCATTTTTCTTGATGTGCACAAGAGGTGTTTGATGGAATGCTTGTGAGGGATGCCACTTGATTTTATTTGATAAGATTTCTCCTCTTTTTGATCCTAAAAGGTTAGCAACTATTTTCTCGTATATACATAGTCCGTACAATACTAATTTTAGCAAGGTGATTGCATCCGATACACTTATGATGCGGATGAGTCATCCATGGATGTACGGTAACCGATGTGCTCCCGCTTTCAGAGAGGGCGTGAATTCTTTCCTCGCTTGTGGCCGAGGCCAACAAGTCGAAGCAAGGTTTTATGTGTTGTCCATGTCCGAAATGTAAGAATGAGAAGGATTACTCTTTCTCAAGAGACATTAAGAGCCACCTGCTTCGGTTTGGATTCATGTCCAGCTATAATGGTTGGACCAAGCACGGAGAAGAAGGGGTTATGATGGAAGACGGCGATGAAGAAGAAGATAACGATGACCGAGTACCGATCTATGTTCTCCGAATGCGATGATACCGCAATGGACGACAATGAAGAAGAAGGAGGTGAAGAACAGGCATCGGATGATCCCGTTGATGATGATCTTCGTCGGGCCATTTCGATGCAAGAAGAGACCGTGCCACGGATAAGGAGAGGTTGCGGTTCGACAAGATGTTAGAGGACCACCACAAATTGTTGTACCCGAGGTTGTGAAGATGGACATAGAAAGCTCGGGTAGCATATTGGAATTGCTGAAATGGAAGGCGAGAGGTCGGTGTGACTGACTCGGGATTTGAGAAATTGATGATAATAGTAAAGAAGTCTGTTTCCAAGAAATAACGAATTGCCCGTCGGTACATATGAAGCAAAAAGCTTGTCCGCCCTCTACGATTAGATGTGCGGAAGATACATGCATGCATTAATGATCGTATCCTCTACCGCGGTGAGAAGTACGAGAATTTGAATAAATGTCCGATATGCGGTGCATTGCGGTATAAGATCAGAAAAGATGACCCTGGTGATGTTGAGGGCGAGCCACCCAGGAAGAGGGTTCCTGCGAAGGTGATGTGGTATGCTCCCATAATACCACGGTTAAAACGTTTGTTCGAAACAAAGAGCATGCCAAGTTGTTGCGATGGCACATGGAAGAACGTAAGAAAGACGCGATGTTGAGGCACCCCGCTAATGGTCGGCGGTGGAGAAACATCGGGAGAGAGTTCCCGGATTTTGCGAGGTGAGGCAAGGAACTTATACTTTGGTCTAAGTACGGATGGCATGAATCCCTTTGGGGAGCAGAGCTGCGATCACGGCACCCGGCCCGTGACTCTATGTATCTACAACCTTCCTCCTTGGTTGTGCATGAAGCGGAAGTTCATTATGATGCCAGTGCTTATCCAAGGTCCAAAGCAACCGGGCAACGACATTGATGTGTACCTAAGGCCATTAGTCGATGAACTTTTGGAGTTGTGGGCCAAACCAGGTGTACGTGTGTGGGATGAGCACACCGAGCAAGAATTTGACCTACGAGCGTTGCTATTCGTAACCATCAATGATTGGCCTGCTCTCAGTAACATTTTAGGACAGACGAACAAAGGATACAATGCATGCACACACTGTTTAGATGAGACTGAAAGTAAATATTTGGAAAAAAAGCAGAAAAGTTGTGTACCCGTTCAATCGTCGTTTCCTTCCGCGCAAGCATCCCTTAAGGAAAAAAGGCAAGCATTTCGATGGCGAGGCAGACCGCCATCCGAAGCCTATCCCCCGTAGTGGTGCTGATATATTTGACATGGTCAAGGATTTAAATGTTATCTTTGGAAAGGGTCCAGGCAGTCGACCTGTTCCGAAACACGCTGACGGACACGCGCCCATGTGGAAGAAAAAATCAATTTTTGGGAGCTAGAATATTGGAAAGTCCTGGAAGTCCGCTCTGCAATTGACGTGATGCACCTGACCAAGAATCTTTGTGTGAATATTCTAGGTTTTCTGGGCGTGTATGGAAAGACAAAAGATACACCAGAAGCACGGGAGGACCAGGAACGTCATAAAGGATGAAACGGCAATCATCCAGGGCAGTTTGTAGGGCCTTCCAGCTAAGCTCTTACCAAACAAGAGAAGGAGATCTTTTTTGAAGCCCTATTCAGTATCAAGGTTCCGTCTGGTTTCTCGTCGAATATAAAGGGGATAGTAAATATGAAGGAGAAAAAATTCCAGAACCCGAAGTCCCATGACTCGTCACGTGCTTATGACACAATTGCTTCCGGTTGCATTGAGGGGACTTCTACCGGAAAATGTTCGACTAGCCATTGTGAAGATATGTGCATTCCTCAACGCAATTTCTCGAGAAGGTAATGGATCCGGAAACTTTGTCGGGATTACGGGAAGATGTGGTCGAATGTCTTGTCGGCTTCGAGTTGTTGTTCCCACCATCCTTCTTCAATATTATGACGCACCTCCTCGTTCACCTAGTTGAAGAGATTAGAATTCTCGGTCCTGTATTTCTACACAATATGTTCCCCTTCGAGAGGTTCATGGGAGTCTTAAAGAAATATGTCCATAACCGAGCTAGGCCGGAAGGAAGTATCTCAAAGGGCTACGGAACTGAGGAGGTCATTGAGTTTTGTGTTGACTTTCTTCCTGACCTTAAGCCGATTGGTGTTCCTGAATCTCGGTATGAGGGGAGGCCGATCTGGAAAAGGCACACTAGGAAGGAAAGCAACGGTGTGCGGGGACAAGATTTCTTTCAATCAAGCACACTACACAGTTCTATACAATTCCATCTTGGTGGCTCCGTACATCGAGAAACATAAGAATGCTTTACGAGAAATAAACCCGGGCCAGCCCGAGTCCTTGATTACACGTCAACATATGAATACCTTCGGCAGTTGGTTGCAAAGACATCTCATTAATGACCCATCTGTTGTGGAGCAGTCTGTTCTTGTTGGCAGGTTACCATCTTCAAACATATGTACATTCCAAGGGTACGAGATAAATGGGAATACATTTTACACGATCGACCAAGATAAAAAGAGCACCAACCAAAACAGCGGTGTCCGCTTCGATGCAAAAGACGAGAATGGCAGACCACCACATATTATGGATACATAGAGGAGATATGGGAACTTGACTATGGTCCCACTTTTAAGGTCCCTTTGTTTTGGTGCAAATGGGTGAAGCTCAGCGGTATACATATTGATGATAAGTACGGTATGATAACAGTGGATCCCAACAATCTTGCGTACCTGGACGAGCCATTTGTCCTAGCCGACGAGGTGGCTCAAGTTTTCTACGTGAAGGACATGTCTAGCAAATCAAGAAAAAGAAATCAACAAAAGAATACATCAAGCGAGGAGCCAAAGCGCCACATAGTTCTTTCGGGGAAAAGAAACATCGTGGGAGTGGATGACAAGACAGACATGTCAGAAGATTATAATAAGTTTAAAGAAATTCCGCCCTTCACGGTGAAAATTGACCCAAGCATCTTACTAAATGATGAAGATTCTCCATGGCTACGGCGTAGAAGATCACAACACTAGATGGCGATGTAATAATGTATTCTTCATATATAGTTCCCAAGACACAATCTCTACATTTATGTAATAAAGAGAACCCTTTCCCCTTCGAGAGGTTCATGGGAGTCTTTCACGGGCTTGCAGGGAAATTTTTCCGAGGAGCAGCTTCCGAAGATGCCGTAGGGCGTGTGCACCGACGATATCTTCGAGAAGCTGCGCCACGGGAGATTTCCCAACCCTTTCCTTCATCCATGGGAATGAAACCGTGCTTGGCTTGTTGATCCGCTTGGCAAGGCGTATCGATGCTCCTTTTATAGGCACGGCACCGCTTCTACTTTGTCTTGTTCCTTCGACGGGCGTCGTGCGCTACATGCTTTATCTCATCGAGCGGTGCGTCCACCCACGCGTCCTTATCCTCGCCGACAGCTTTAGTCCCGGTTGCGGCCACCAACCATGACAAAAGGTTACCCGCACATCATCCCCCGGATAAGGCCCTCCTAGATAAGCCTCCCCAGTCTTTTGTCCCGGTTTGAGCCTCCACCCGGGATGAAAGTTTCGCGCGCCACTTCGTTCCCGCCTATTTTCTTCCCGCATTCCCGCCATTTTTCCACTATATATATGTAGGCTTGGACTCATATCTCGCAAACCTCATCACTCTCTCCCATGGCTTCCATCGTATGTCTAACACCCCGGGAGGCGGAGGCGCTTTGCACCTCGAACTACCCCTGCCCGCCCGGCTACCGCGTCCCGACCGGCTGGTTGCTGAGCGTCGGAGGCGTACCGGTCCCTCCTATCCCTGTAGGTGTGCCACGCGAGATGGCCATCACGAACCACTACTATTTTGAGCTCACGCCTAAGCAGCGGAGGAATCCCCAATGGCATCCCGACTACAGCCCGACTTGGGACAGCTTCTTCATCAATCGGCGTGAGAGGGCGGTTGCCAGGTACGAGGAGGACGGCCCGCCTCCTTCGAACTTCAACGAGGCCGGCCATCGGATGTGGTGGCGCGGCCGGACTCTCCCGAGCGTCATGGCCTATCGTGGCCCCCGCCCGCGCTACCCTCAATCCCAGCCCACGCGTGGTCATCCGCCGAGGTTCGACAACCGCGACCCCGATGCTAGCGACGATGACGTCGGCGACTATGATGACTACGAGTGGCGACTATTATAGGGCTAGGCACGACTATGATTGAATGGCTCCAACATTCGAATCTGGCCATGTATCTTATTTTTCAGTTGAGCTCTGTACTTTAATTTCAGTTCAATCGTAATAAATTTCGTGTCAAACACTTTATTGAACAAAAACAACCGACAACGACTTTATAAACTAAATTTAAACTAATAGAACCGACAACGACTTTATTGAAATTACAATAAAATAGATAAATTACTAGTCTAGTCTCTACTCGTCGTCGGAGGTTGTCTCCGTCCAAATGTCATCCCACCGAGGTCGTTTTCGGTCCAAGTTGTATTCGGGTTCTCGAGCTCGAAGGTGGCGACGGCCCGACGGTGGCGCCGTTGGACCTGCGTTGTGCCCTAAGGTTAGCAAAGAACGCGTCGGGGGACCGCGCCCTCCACCGGCGCATCAACGCTCGTCGCGCTCGGCGATGGCGATCCTGCGCGCGCACCCGGCGCTGCCGGCGACGGTCCTCGTCGTCGACGACGAGGCACGGCGGTGGCGCGAGGAACTCCGCCTTCTCTAGCGATTCAACATCCGGGAAGTTCATGTCGTGCCCGGCCGCCGAAAGCGCCACGCCGCCGCGTCGCTGAGCGCGCGCCGCCAGCTCCGACGTGTTGTACGTGCCGAGGGTGAGGCGGAAGCCACCGGCGCGTATCTCGGCGGTGAACCTACCGCTCGGATGCACTCGAACGCCACGGAAGCCGGACGCCCCTCGACGACGTGGAGGCATCCCGGAGATGAATGAGCGGAGGCGGTGGCGACGTGTGGTTGTGCCCGCACTCGTCGCTCTATAGCGCACGCGGGGCATGGCACGTGTAGCGGTGGCTACACGTCGCACGCCGGCGTCGGCGGGGCGAGGCACGTGGAAGCGGTGGCGACACGTCGCACGACGGCGTCGACGGGACGCGACACGTGGCACGGGGACGCGACACGTGTGGCACGGTGGCACGTGGAATAGGTATATGGATGTCATATTCATGTTCATTAGCTTTTTCTGATCAATATTCATATATAAAATATTTGTATTTGAGTTACCATTCAAAAGTTACTGAAATAATAGTTTTATTAATTTAAAATAGAAAAAAGAAAAGGGGTGAAGAGGGTGAGATGAGCTGATCCGTGGCACAGCCCATCCAACGGCTCTAGGCCATTGGATTCAAACGGCCAGAGCCGTTGGATGGGCTGTGCCACGGATCAGCGCGTACCCCCTTTTGTCGCGGGTCGAGCCACGGACCGCGATAAAAGGACCCCCCTTTTATCGCGGGTGGTGGCACGACCCGCGATAAAAGGGGCCTTTATCACGGTCCGTGGCTCGACCCGTGACAAAGGGGTTAGGTATAAATACCTAACCCCGCGGGCGGAGCCCCACCCGCGACACCCCGGAGGCCATTCCCTTAGAGAAATTGCGCCGCCGGGCTGCCACTCTCACCGCGCCGCCGCCGGCCATCTTCCTCGCCTCCGGCCGCCGCCTCTTCGCCGCCCCCGCCGTCTGCGCCGCCTCCGCCCTCTGCGCACGCCGCCTCCGCCACTGATCTGCGCCGCCTACGCGCGCGCGCGGCCTCGATCTACACGCGCGGCAACTCCGGCCGCCGCCGCCCCTGGGGCACCCTGGCCGCCGCCGCCCCCTCAGCGCCACAGGTAGCCGCCACCCTCCGCCGCCCCGCGCGCGCGGCCGCCGGTGCCGGCCGGCGCCATGCCCCGGCCTTTTTTTTCTTTAAGTTTTTTATTAAATTTTTTATTAAGTTAGTTAGTTTAGTTTAGTTAGCATTAGTATTTAGTTTTAATTAGTATTAGTTAGTTAGTATTAGTATTTAGATTAAATTTAGTTAGTATTAGTTAGTTATTATTAGTTAGTATTAGTTAGTTAGTATTAGTTAGTATTAGTATTTAGATTAAATTTAGTATTAGTTAGTTAGTTTAAATTTTTGTACATAGTTCGTTCAAATTTTGTATTAATTCAAATTTTGTAGTTAGTTAGATTAAATTTTGTATTAATTTAAATTCTATATTAGTTAGTTTGTAAACAATCGACGCAAACACTCTCGCGAACAACACTCGCCGACACCGCTCTCCCTCTCGCGAACACTCGCCGACACCCCTCTCCATCTCGCGAACACTAGCCGACACCCCTCTCCCTCTCGCGAACAACCGACGCGAACACTAGCCGACACCCCTCTCCCTCTCGTGAACAACACTCGCCGACACCCCTCTCCATCTCGCGAACACTCGCCGACACCCCCTCTCCCTCTCGCGAACAACCGACGCGAACACTCACCGACACCCCTCTCCCTCTCGCGAACAACACTCGCCGACACCCCCCTCCCTCTCGCGAACAACACCCGCCGCCACCGGCCCTCTCCTCTCGCAAACACCTCTCTCTCCCTCTCGCGAAAACCACCGACGCCGATTAGTGTTAGGGTTAGGTTAGTGTTTGGTTATCTAGGGTTAGGGTTTGCTTAGTGTTTGATTAGGGTTAGGGTTAGAACATGTACTTATCGATTTAATTTTTTGCAGAAACAATGGATCCATTCGAACGGGATTTCGAACGAGAAGACATTTTCGAGAACATAATCCGCGATGGTGATGGAGAAGCCGGCGGCTCCGGTGATCATGGAGAAGCCGGCGGCTCCGGTGATCATGGAGAAGCCGACGGCTCCGGTGATCATGGAGAAGCCGGCGGCTCCGGTGATGGAGAAGCCGACGGCTCCGGTAATGACGAGGTATACAATCAGTTGAGGCATTAATGGAATTCTATATGTACATATGTATACAAATTAACTGATTTTTATTCTCTTAGGCCTCCGAAGATAAGTTGGAGAAACGAGGCCCGTCAAAGAGACTGGGCAAAAAAGACCACTTCAACATTGAAGCTGTATCACCGGAAGGCCAACCTGTGGCACCCGCGAGTGTCAGAGTGACATTTAAGAATCAGTGCGGAGTTGTGGTTAGAGATCATATCCCGATCACTGTTAGAGAATGGAACAAGACCAAGAATGTGTCCGAAGATTAGGTTGCCGATAGGTACAAGAACACACTTTTGACGACCTCATGTCACATTTCACTTTGCCAAATTTGGGATCGGACTCGAGAATGTCAAGCAGAGGGCGCTAGTGAAGAAATGGGCTCTTAAGAAGATGGGGGAACTTTTCCGAGCGTACAAGAACCGGTTATGGAAAGCTTATAAGGCCGAGAAGAAGCCTCCAGTATTCGAAAACTACCTAGCGAAGCAGGAGCATAATTGGGAAGAATTTGTGAAGTACAAAGAATCGTGAGGAGCTCGTGAACACTGTCCAAGAAAAACAAGAAGAATGCAAGCGAGAAGAAATATCACCATCATACGGGGCGAGGGGCTACGAAGTAGCCATGCCTAAGTGGGATGCACAAGAGGCTGAGATGGAGCGGAAGGGGATCACTCCAGAAACCACGCGAGAAGGATGGGACATTAGGGCTCGAAATTGGTTCCTCGCGCATGGCTGTGAGTATGATATGAAGACAGGGAACATTGTTGAAAGTGACAGCAGGGTTAGGGTACCTAGGGAAGAATGGATTAAAGTGACGACTGATACGTCTCCGACGTATCGATAATTTCTTGTGTTCCATGCCACATTATTGATAATATCTACATGTTTTATGCACACTTTATGTCATATTCGTGCATTTTCTGGAACTAACCTATTAACAAGATGCCGAAGTGCCAGTTGCTGTTTTCTGCTGTTTTTGGTTTCAGGAATCCTAGTAAAGAAATATTCTCGGAATTGGACGAAATCAACGCCCAGGGTCCTATTTTGCCACGAAGCTTCCAGAAGACCGAAGAGGAGACGAAGTGGGGCCACGAGGTGGCCAGACTATAGGGCGGCGCGGCCCAAGCCCTGGCCGCGCCGACCTATAGTGTGGGCCCCTCGTGTGGCCCCCTGACCTGCCCTTCCGCCTACAAATAGCCTTCGTCGCGAAACCCCCAGTACCGAGAGCCACGATACGGAAAACCTTACTGAGACGCCGCCGCCGCCAATCCCATCTCGGGGATTCTGGAGATCTCCTCCGGCACCCTGCCGGAGAGGGATTCATCTCCCGGAGGACTCTTCACCGCCATGGTCGCCTCCGGAGTGATGAGTGAGTAGTTCACCCCTGGACTATGGGTCCATAGCGGTAGCTAGATGGTTGTCTTCTCCTCATTGTGCTTCATTGTTGGATCTTGTGAGCTGCCTAACATGATCAAGATCATCTATCTGTAATACTATATGTTGTGTTTGTCGGGATCCGATGGATAGAGAATACTATGTTATGTTAATTATCAAGTTATTACCTATGTGTTGTTTATGATCTTGCATGCTCTCCGTTATTAGTAGAGGCTCTGGCCAAGTTTTTGCTCTTAACTCCAAGAGGGAGTATTTATGCTCGATAGTGGGTTCATGCCTCCATTGAATGCAGGACGATGATGAGAAAGTTCTAAGGTTGTGGATGTGCTGTTGCTACTAGGGATAAAACATTGATGCTATGTCTAAGGATGTAGTTATTGGTTACATTACGCACCATACTTAATGCAATTGTCTGTTGTTTGCAACTTAATACTGGAAGGGGTTCGGATGATAACTTCGAAGGTGGACTTTTTAGGCATAGATGCATGCTTTGGATAGCGGTCTATGTACTTTGTCGTAATGCCCAATTAAATCTCACTATATTTATCATGACATGTATGTGCATTGTTATGCCCTCTCTATTTGTCAATTGCCCGACTGTAATTTGTTCACCCAACATGCTTTTATCTTATGGGAGAGACACCTCTAGTGAACTGTGGACCCCGGTCCTATTCTTTACATCGCATACAATCTCTTGCCAATACTTGTTTTCTTGTTTTCTGCAAACAATCATCTTCCACACAATACGGTTAATCCTTTGTTACAGCAAGCCGGTGAGATTGACAACCTCAGCTGTTTCGTTGGGGCAAAGTACTTTGGTTGTGTTGTGCAGGTTCCACGTTGGCGCCTGGAATCCCTGGTGTTGCGCCGCACTACATCCCGCCGCCATCAACCTTCAACGTGCTTCTTGGCTCCTCCTGGTTCGATAAACCTTGGTTTCTTTCGAGGGAAAACTTGCTTCTTGTGCGCATCATACCTTCCTCTTGGGGTTCCCAACGAACGTGTGAGTTACACGCCATCAAGCTCTTTTCTGCGCCGTTGCGGAGATCAAGACACGCTGCAAGGGAGTCTCCACTCCAATCTCTTTACTTTGTTTTTGTCTTGCTTTATTTATTACTACTTTGTTTGCTCATTATATCAAAACAAAAAAATTAGTTGCTAGCTTTACTTTATTCTTGTCTTGCACTCTATATCAAAAACACAAAAAAATTAGTTACTTGCATTTACTTTATCTAGTTTGCTTTATTTACTGTTGCTAAAATGAATACTCCCGAAAATACTAAGTTGTGTGACTTCACAACCACAAATAATAATGATTTCCTATGCACACCTATTGCTCCACACTGCTACTACAGCAGAATTCTTTGAAATTAAACCTGCTTTACTCGAATCTTGTTATGAGAGAGCAATTTTCGGTGTTAGTTACGATGATGCTTGCTGCCCATCTTAATAATTTTGTTGAACTATGTGAAATGCAGAAGTATAAGGATGTAGATGGTGATATTATTAAATTGAAATTGTTTCCTTTCTCATTAAGAGGAAGAGCTAAAGATTGGTTGCTATCTCTGCCTAAGAATAGTATTGATTCCTGGACTAAATGCAAGGATGCTTTTATTGGTAGATATTATCCCCCTGCTAAAATTATATCTTTGAGAAGTAGCATAATGAATTTTAAACAATTAGATACTGAACATGTTGCTCAAGCATGGGAAAGAATGAAATCTTTGGTTAAAAATTGCCCAACACATGGACTGACTACTTGGATGATCATCCAAACCTTCTATGCAGGACTAAATTTTTCTTCGCGGAATTTATTGGATTCAGCTGCTGGAGGTACCTTTATGTCCATCACTCTTGGTGAAGCAACAAAGCTCCTTGATAATATGATGATTAATTACTCTGAATGGCACACGGAAAGAACTCCACAAGGTAAGAAGGTAAATTCTGTTGAAGAATCATCTTCCTTGAATGATAAGATTGATGCTATTATGTCTATGCTTGTGAATGATAGGACTAATGTTGATCCTAATAATGTTCCGTTAGCTTCATTGGTTGCCCAAGAAGAACATGTTGATGTAAACTTCATTAAAAATAATAATTTCAACAACAATGCTTATCGGAACAATTCTAGTAATAACTATAGGCCATATCCTTACTGCTAATGGTAATGGTTATGGTAATTCTTATGGGAATTCTTACAACAATAATAGGAGTGTACCCCCTGGTCTTGAAGCTATGCTTAAAGAATTTATTAGTACACAAACTGCCTTTAACAAATCTGTTGAGTAAAAACTCAATAAAATTGATATTCTCGCTTCTAAGGTTGATAGTCTTGCCTCTGATGTTGATCTTTTGAAATCGAAAGTTATGCCTAATAGGGATATTGAAAATAAAATTGTTACTACAGCAAATGCCATCCAAGTTAGAATTAATGAGAATATAAGATTAATGGCTGAATTGCGTGCTAGGTGGGATAGAGAAGAAAATGAAAAACTAGCTAAAGAGAAAAATGTAGCTAAAGTTTGGACTATTACCACCACAAGTAATGTTGATTCTTCACATGTTGCTGCACCTCCTACTATTAATGGTAAAATAATTGGTGTTGGCAATGTTTCTACTCCTAGTGCAAAGCGTACAAAACTGCTCGAAATTGCTAAAACTGCTGAAATTGCTTGTGATAAAGCTGCTGAAATTTTTCCAACCTTGGGGATGATGATCCCATTGTTGTAGCTCATAATGATTTAGATTTTGATGATTGCCACATCTCTGAAGTTATAAAGTTCTTACAAAAACTTGCTAAGAGTCCTAATGCTAGCGCTGTAAACTTGGCTTTCACAAAACATATTACAAATGCTCTCATAAAAGCTCGAGAAGAGAAACTAAAACTTGAAACTTCTATTCCTAGAAAGTTAGAGGATGGTTGGGAACCTATCATTAAAATGAGGGTCAATGATTTTGATTGTAATGCTTTATGTGATCTTGGTGCAAGTATTTACGTTATGCCTAAGAAAGTCTATGATATGCTTGACTTGCCACCATTGAAAAATTGTTATTTGGATGTTAATCTCGCTGATAATGCTAAAAAGAAACCTTTGGGGAGAGTTGATAATGTTCATATTATGGTCAACAATAACCTTTTCCCCGTTGATTTTGTTGTCTTGGATATTGAATGCAATGCATCTTGCCCCATTATATTGGGAAGACCTTTTCTTCGAACCGTTGGTGCTACTATTGATATGAAGGAAGGTAATATTAAATATCAATTTCCTCTCAAGAAAGGTATGGAACATTTCCCTAGAAAGAGAATGAAGTTACCTTATGATTCTATTATTAGAACAAATTATGATGTTGATGCTTCGTCTCTTGATGTTACTTGATTTACACTTTCTGCGCCTAGCTGAAAGGCGTTAAAGAAAAGCGCTTATGGGAGACAACCCATAGTTTTTACTACAGTACTTTGTTTTTATTTTGAGTCTTGGAAGTTGTTTACTACTGTAGCAACCTCTCCTTATCTTAGTTTAGTGTTTTGTTGTGCCAAGTAAAGTCTTTGATAGTCAAGTTCATACTAGATTTGGATTACTGCGCAGTTTCAGATTTCTTTGCTGTCACGAATTTCGACCTGCCTCCCTGTAGGTAGCTCAGAAAATTAAGCCAATTTACGTGCGTGATCCTCAGATATGTACGCAACTTTCATTCAATTTGGGCATTTTCATTTGAGCAAGTCTGGTGCCATTTTAAAATTCGTCTTTACGAACTGTTCTGTTTTGACAGATTCTGCCTTTTATTTCGCATTGCCTCTTTTGCTATGTTGGATGAATTTCTTTGATCCATTAATGTCCAGTAGCTTTATGCAATGTCCAGAAGTGTTAAGAATGATTGTGTCACCTCTGAACATGTTAATTTTTATTGTGCACTAACCCTCTTATGAGTTGTTTCGAGTTTGGTGTGGAGGAAGTTTTCAAGGATCAAGAGAGGAGTATGATGCAATATGATCAAGGAGAGTGAAAGCTCTAAGCTTGGGGATGCCCCGGTGGTTCACCCCTGCATATTCTAAGAAGACTCAAGCGTCTAAGCTTGGGGATGCCCAAGGCATCCCCTTCTTCATCGACAACATTATCAGGTTCCTCCACTGAAACTATATTTTTATTCCGTCACATCTTATGTGCTTTGCTTGGAGCATCGGTTTGTTTTTGTTTTTATTTTTGTTTGAATAAATGGATCCTAGCATTCACTGTATGGGAGAGAGACACGCTCCGCTGTAGCATATGGACAAGTATGTCCTTAGGCTTTACTCATAGTATTCATGGCGAAGTTTCTTCTTCGTTAAATTGTTATATGGTTGGAATTGGAAAATGATACATGTAGTAATTGCTAAAATGTCTTGGATAATGTGATACTTGGCAATTGTTGTGCTCATGTTTAAGCTCTTGCATCATATACTTTGCACCCATTAATGAAGAAACACCTAGAGCTTGCCTAATTTGGTTTGCATATTTGGTCTCTCTAAAGTCTAGATAATATCTAGTATTGAGTTTTGAACAACAAGGAAGACGGTGTAGAGTCTTATAATGTTTTCAATATGTCTTTTATGTGAGTTTTGCTGCACCGCTTCATCCTTGTGTTTGTTTCAAATAACCTTGCTAGCCTAAACCTTGTATCGAGAGGGAATACTTCTCATGCATCCAAAATCCTTGAGCCAACCACTATGCCATTTGTGTCCACCATACCTACCTACTACATGGTATTTCTCCGCCATTCCAAAGTATATTGCTTGAGTGCTACCTTTAAAATTCCATCATTCGCCTTTGCAATATATAGCTCATGGGACAAATAGCTTAAAAACTATTGTGGTATTGAATATGTACTTATGCACTTTATCTCTTATTAAGTTGCTTGTTGTGCGATAACCATGTTTACGGGGACGCCATCAACTATTCTTTGTTGAATATCATGTGAGTTGCTATGCATGTCCGTCTTGTACGAAGTAAGAGAGATCTACCACCTTAATGGTTGGAGCATGCATATTGTTAGAGAAGAACATTGGGCCGCTAACTAAAGCCATGATTCATGGTGGAAGTTTCAGTTTTGGACATATATCAATCTCATATGAGAATAATAATTGTTGCCACATGCTTATGCATTAAAGAGGAGTCCATTATCTGTTGTCCATGTTGTCCCGGTATGGATGTCTAAGTTGAGAATAATCAAAAGCGAGAAATCCAAAATGCGAGCTTTCTCCTTAGACCTTTGTACAGGCGGCATGGAGGTACCCCATTGTGACACTTGGTTAAAACATGTGTATTGCGATGATCCGGTAGTCCAAGCTAATTAGGACAAGGTGCGGGCACTATTAGTATACTATGCATGAGGCTTGCAACTTGTAAGATATAATTTACATAACTCATATGCTTTATTACTACCGTTGACAAAATTGTTTCATGTTTTCAAAATAAAAGCTCTAGCACAAATATAGCAATCGATGCTTTCCTCTTTGAAGGACCATTCTTTTTACTTTTAATGTTGAGTCAGTTCACCTATTTCTCTCCACCTCAAGAAGCAAACACTTGTGTGAACTGTGCATTGATTCCTACATACTTGCATATTGCACTTGTTATATTACTCTATGTTGATAATATCCATGAGATATACATGTTATAAGTTGAAAGCAACCGCTGAAACTTAATCTTCCTTTATGTTGCTTCAATACCTTTACTTTGATTTATTACTTTATGAGTTAACTCTTATGCAAGACTTATTGATGCTTGTCTTGAAGTGCTACTCATGAAAAGTCTTTGCTTTATGATTCACTTGTTTACTCATGTCATTACCATTGTTTTGATCGCTGCATTCATTACATATGTTTACAAATAGTATGATCAAGATTATGATGGCATGTCACTCCAGAAATTATCTTTGTTATCGTTTTACCCTGCTCGGGCGAGCGAGAACTAAGCTTGGGGATGCTGATACGTCTCCGATGTATCGATAATTTCTTGTGTTCCATGCCACATTATTGATAATATCTACATGTTTTATGCACACTTTATGTCATATTCGTGCATTTTCTGGAACTAACCTATTAACAAGATGCCGAAGTGGCAGTTGTTGTTTTCTGCTGTTTTTGGTTTCAGAAATCCTAGTAAAGAAATATTCTCGAAATTGGACGAAATCAACGCCCAGGGTCCTGATAGGGCAAAGGTGGCCGATCTTTCGATGAGAGTATGATAGCGTCGATTTGTTGGTGGAGTTCGTGCTTGACGATTCGACTACACGTGCAAAGCTCGTGCGCCAATGCAATCGCTAGGACAATCTCCGGGAGTTACTGATCTTGCGGAAACACGATCAGTCTGACCAGCGAGGGTCTTAATTCCTACCTGAAATAGAGAACAAGTAAGAACTAATAATGCAATCAGAAGTATTGCGGATATAGATGAAAGCTTTATTGAAAAGGTGGGATTCCGAATAGTCGGTCTTGTTCTGGGCGTTGGCCTCAAAAGAAGTACACGAGAGTTGCAGCGATGGCTAACTTTTAATCTAATCAAAATCCGAGTCTAAACGTGACGGCTATGGGGGTATTTAAAGGAGGAAAAGGTGGGGTTTCGACCAGCCATGCATATGGTGGCCGAACCAAACCCTAGAAGGCCTTTCCCCTTCAATACGGACTCTAAAAAGTGGCTGACTTAATTCCTGCGAAAATGACATGGGCCTGGCCCAAAACTAAAGGTGACGCAGCACCATATTATGCTATGGACGAAATTATGAAGTGGAGAACTCTATATTTCGTCCATGTCTTCATCTCTTCTTATGGTGGCTTCAAAGTCCTGAAATCTCCACTTGTGGCGTCATCTTCAATCCTCAAATGCTTGCTGCCATCTCCTCCATGTGTGGTCATGCTCCAATGCTTGTCCTCCTCATCCATGCTAGGTCCATCATTCCTAAGAGTAACAAACATATCTGATTTAGGCAGCATCATATTCTCATGTATATGAGGAATAGTTCCAAGAAACGAAAGTACCTGATAGTTAAGTTGTTTGGCACGAGCTCGAGTGATTGGTCCTTGTAATTGCGTGGCTGTAGGTACAGCGGTTGTATCAATAGATGGGATGTCCTCATCATGCCCCCCTTCTTGAATTGAAGTCGTCCTCGACGCAAGCTCATCTTCTTCACCAAAGTAAGGCTTCAAATCTGCAATGTTAAATGTAGGACTTACCGGACCCAATTCTGCAGGAAGCTCAAGTTTATATGCATTATCGTTTATTTTCTCTAACACCTTAAAAGGACCAGCGGCACGGGGCATTAACTTAGACTTGCGCAATGCAGGAAAACGGTCTTTGCGCAAATGCAACCAAACAAGATCACCAACATCAAACACAACATGCTTTCTTCCTCTATCCCCAGCAATTTTATACTTAGCATTCATGCGTTCGATGTTGTCTTTAGTAGTCTCATGCAATTTTAATATCAATTCAGCACGTTGTGTAGCATCCAAATCATTTTGCACCGAAGATGGTAAAGGCAATAAATCAATAGGTGCACGTGGAACAAAACCATACACAACCTCAAAAGGGCACATCTTAGTGGTAGAATGCAGCGAACGATTGTAAGCAAATTCAATATGAGGTAAACATTCTTCCCACAATTTTAAGTTCTTCTTCAAAACAGCCCGCAGCATAGTAGACAATGTTCTATTTACTACTTCAGTTTGACCATCAGTTTGGGGATGACATGTAGTACTAAACAGCAATTTAGTCCCCAACTTAGCCCATAAACATCTCCAAAAGTGGCTAAGAAACTTAGTATCCCGATCAGAAACAATAGTATTTGGCACACCATGTAAACGCACAATTTCGCGAAAGAACAAATCAGCAACATGTGTAGCATCATCAGTTTTGTGACATGGAATAAAGTGTGCCATCTTAGAAAACCTATCCACAACAACAAAGATACTATCCCTCCCCTTCTGTGTACGAGGCAAACCCAAAACGAAATCCATAGAAATATCCTCCCAAGGTACACTAGGAACGAGGAAGAGGCATAAATAAACCATGTGGATTAAGTCGAGACTTAGCTTTTTGACATGTAGTGCAGCGTGCCACAAATCTCTCAACATCTCGACGCATACGTGGCCAAAAGAAGTGTGCAGCAAGAACGTCCTCCGTCTTCTTCACACCAAAGTGTCCCATCAATCCTCCTCCATGCGCCTCCTGCAACAACAAAAGACGAACGGAACCATCTGGGATGCATAGCTTGTTAGCACGGAACACAAATCCATCATTGAGGACGAATTTGTTCCATGTTCTACCATCTTTACAATTCAGCAACACATCTTTAAAATCAGCATCATGCAAGTATTGTTCCTTTATTGTTTCTAATCCAAAAATCTTGAAGTCAAAATGAGATAGCATAGTATAACGGCGCGACAAAGCATCAGCAATAACATTATCTTTACCCTTTTTGTGTTTGATAACATAAGGAAAAGACTCAATAAACTCAACCCACTTTGCATGGCGGCGATTCAACTTAGCTTGACTACGAATATGCTTCAAAGATTCATGATCAGAATGTATAACAAATTCTTTAGGCCATAAATAATGTTGCCAAGTTTCTAATGTCCGAACCAGCGCATATAATTCTTTATCATAAGTAGAATAATTCAGACTAGGCCCACTCAATTTCTCACTAAAATATGCAACAGGTTTGCCCTCTTGTAACAACACACCTCCCAAACCAATTCCACTAGCATCACATTCAAGCTCAAAAGTCTTATTGAAATCAAGAAGTTGGAGTAATGGAGCATGTGTTAACTTATCTTTCAGTATCATGAAGGCTTCTTGTTGTGCATCGCCCCAAACAAAGGGCACATCCTTCTTTGTAAGCTCATTCAGCGGCGCAGCAATGGATCCAAAATCTTTCACAAAGCGCCTATAGAAACCAGCGAGGCCAAGAAAACTCCTCACTTGTGTGACCGTCTTTGGCTGCGGCCAACTCTCAATTGCCTCAATCTTGGCTGGATCAACTTCAATTCCCTGCGCAGGAACAACATA
This sequence comes from Lolium rigidum, assembly GCF_022539505.1. NCBI lineage: Eukaryota > Viridiplantae > Streptophyta > Magnoliopsida > Poales > Poaceae > Lolium > Lolium rigidum. Next base: position 330,605,291 of record NC_061510.1, read on the forward strand.
GCCAAGAAACGCAACTCGATTGGTGCAAAAGGTGCACTTCTCAAGATTACCATACAAACGTGCATCACGTAAAGCATTAAAAACAGCACGTAAATGATCCAAATGATCCTCCAAAGATTTGCTATAAATCACAATATCATCAAAGTATACCACCACAAAACGTCCAATAAAAGCACGTAAAACTTCGTTCATCAGTCTCATGAAAGTACTAGGTGCATTAGTCAAACCAAAAGGCATTACTAACCACTCATATAAACCGAACTTAGTTTTAAACGCTGTTTTCCATTCATCTCCTAATTGCATACGAATCTGGTGGTAACCACTACGCAAATCAACTTTAGAGAACATAATAGAACCACTCAATTCATCAAGCATATCATCTAAACGAGGTATTGGATGACGGTATCGAATGGTAATATTATTAATAGTTCTACAATCAGTACACATGCGTGAAGAGTCATCCTTCTTAGGTACCAAGATAATAGGAACAGCACATGGGCTAAGAGACTCACGAATGTAACCTTTATCTTGGAGAACCTGAATTTGTCACTGAATCTCTTTCGTCTCTTCAGGATTGGTACGGTATGGTGCACGGTTGGGTAGCGACGCTCCTGGAATCAAGTCAATCTGGTGTTCTATGCCACGGATAGGTGGTAGTCCAGGGGGAACATCTTGTGGGAACACATCAATGAATTCCCGCAAAAGGTTAGCAACCGCGAGTGGCAAAGAAGGAGGCATATCCTCAAATGAAAACAGAACTTCTTTGCAAATGATAGCATAGCATTGAGTAGTGTTCACATCAAGTTCAGCAATATCAGATTTGCTAGCAAGCAAACAAGGATTTTTCAAACGAATTTCAGTAGCATGGTTCGAATCAGATTTAGTATTAGTCTTATGTGGAACAAAATCTGCAGCAACAATCTGATTCTCACTCTTAAGTTTCTCCTCGTTTTTTACTCTACTAGCTCTAGCAAGATCATCTTTTAGTATTTGTTCAGGAGTCATAGGTTTGAGACCAATTTTCTTTCCATCATGCATAAGAGAATACTCGATTAGTTTTACCATTATGAACAGATTCTCTATCAAATTGCCAAGGTCTACCAAGTAACAAAGAACAAGCTTGTATAGGTACAACATCACAATCCACAAAATCAGAATATGTACCAATAGTAAAATGCACACGTTTAGTTCTTGTTACCTTGAGCTTCCGAGAGCTCTCAAACCATTGAATGTAGTATGGATGTGTGCGCTGTCTTGTAGGGAGAGAAAGCTTCTCCACCATATCAACGCTAGCCCGATTATTGCAGCTCCCTCCATCAATGATGATCCTTATAGCTCGCTCTTTTACAACGCCTCTTGTTTGGAACAGATTGTGGCGTTGATCATGCTCAGCTTTGCTCAATTGCACGCTCAACACACGCTCGTGCAACTAAGCTCCTGTATCGATCAGCAGTGTCGGCTTCCATTACCTCCATCTCTCTCTCGGAATCGAGTTGGCACCATCACGTGCAGCAATAAGGGCCAATGTATCTTCATCAAAGTCACTTGCGGAATCATATTCTCCATCTTCTCGCACCAACATCACACGCTTGGTTCTGCATTCTCGCTCTATGTGACCAAATCCCAAGCATTTGCGACATTGAATGTCGCGCGTCTTCCCCGTGGAGGCCATGGAAGATGAACTCCGAGGAGGACCAGCCGACGGTGTTGGTGTAGTGGTAGGAGGTGCTCGTGATGCAGGCGCGGTGTACTTGGAGGTAGTAGGTGCTGGTGCAGTACCACGAGATTGTGGCGCTGATTATCGTGGAGACCATGACGATGTACGACCTGCAGAAACATTAGCTCTTCTCCATGGTGGTTGACGATCCTGCACTTCACGTTCAGCTTTGCAAGCAAGATGAAACAAGCGAGTAATAGTGTTGTACTCCTTATAATCTAAAATATGCTGAATCTCTTTATTCAAACCACCAAAGAAACGTGCAAGCATAGCCTCATTATCCTCTACAATACCACAGCGAATCATGCCGGTTTGCAATTCTTGATAATAGTCTTCTACAGAATTTTTTCCTTGTTCTAAGCGAGACAATTTTTTCAGCAAATCATGTTGATAATGTGGAGGAACAAAACGAGTACGCATAGCAAGTTTTAACCCAACCCAGGTAGCAGGAATATTTGCTGCATGTGTTCTACAATATTTAGACCACCAAATAGATGCAAAATCTGTGAACTCACAAGTAGCAGCACTAACACGCAAGTGATCAGGGTATTTTAAACATGCAAAGCGTTGTTCTACTTCCAATTCCCATGTAAGATATGCATCAGGATTATATCTACCCTCAAATGGCGGAATATTCAGTTTCAGTTTAGCAACATGATCATCATCATTACGTACCGGCCGTGGAGGTGGTCGAGCATTGCGGTTCAGCTGCCGTGGACGACCAGGTACAGGTTGTTGGACTTCTTCACCGTCCAGTACGTTCTCATCTACCTGCTCGTCTGCGTCCCCTTCATAATCTTCGTAGCCTTCATCAGAAGGAGCGTCATGTGCGGCTGCTGCAGCAGGAGCGGTACCCGCAGGAACGTCCGCACGAGGAACGCGGCGTGCGCGGCGTTGCACGTTGGCGCGAGGCGGCGGTAACCGAGTCAAAAGCTCCTGGAACTTGGCGTCGAGCTTGGAGTTGAAAGCTGCCTCGAGGCCATCCATCTTGTCCAGCGCGTCGGTGAGTTTGGCATCCACGTCACCAATGCGCGCATCGGTGTCGCGTGCATGCCCGCCCAGAAGGTGGGTGAAGTGAGCATGTAACTGCTCAGGCGTCATCTTGGCCGGGTCAACAGCGGCCGGATCAACTGGTCCTGACATGGTTAGTACAGACAAAAGCACAAATGTATATGCCTACAAAACTACGGAATATGGTGGTTCACGCGCAATTCGTCAAGCAAAATACAAAGCTCTTACAAGTTCTTACCAAACAGGAGGAAGGCGATGTAACAACCAGCAAAGATCAGCGTCTCCAAAGATTGCCAAAGCGATTAGCAGGTGTCGACACAAAGCACGTGGAGACAGTATGTGGAGCTGTAGGATGGCTTATATATGGTAGCAAAACAGCAATTGTCGAAACAGCAATGCAATGTTGAAAGTATGCTCAACAACGGTACTGTGCTGGTCCTAGGCTAGACCGTACTAGAGACGCGAGCCTAGAACACTAGCGAGGTCACGGCGCGGCACACAAGCAACTAGCAGCGATGAGGTGGCGATGAGGTGGCGACGCGAGGTGCGAAAAATCACTATGATGGCAAGTGTCTCAAACTGATCCCCAAGGTCTAAAAACAGTATAGCCTCAGAAACTCTTTTGTCGAATTTTTCGGAGGTGCTCCGGAAAGCGCGCAGGCGCCCAAAAAATGTTGCTATAACGGCTAGTGGCGAAAAGTGATCGCCAAAGTGAAAAACCAATGTAGCCAGAATTTTTTTTCGGAAGCGTTTCCAGACTTTTTTTTTTAATCCTTTTTTTTTTTTTTTTGCTCTCCTTCCAATTCTTTACTGGCGGCCGAAACTTATCTCACGGAATTTTTTCTACAGCGCAAGATGATATTAGAAGGTAACAGCTAAGTAGGAAAAACAAGAAAACCTAATTCTACATGGGCTCTGTCGCGGCAGAGAAACAACACAAATCCGTGTCGTGGTAGGAACCGGGGTATATGGTGATGGCGGAAGTATATGGCAGGTGTATATGGCAGGCGTATCTGGCGATGGCGGAAGTATATGGCAGGTGTATATGGCAGGTGTATATGGCAATGACGGAAGTATATGGCAGGTGTATCTGGCGATAATGGCGGTGATCTGCGTATGGTGCGAGTGGCGGCGGCGGCGTGACTAATATGACCCGAACTCGAAACTCTAAAGGAACTAGACGCTAAGACCAGCAACTCGACACGAAGATGCAGACACAAATTCAACTATGCAAAACTGAAAAGACAATGCAAGGCGTGGCGGGGGTTTATGGGACGATATGATCTAAACCCTAACCGTATTTTTTTTGGCTTTTTCGTGGTTTATGGGTATGATGGCAGATGCAATCTACACTAGGAAAACAGTAAAATCTCACCGAGCAACCTGAAATCTGATACCACTTGATAGGGCAAAGGTGGCCGATCTTTCGATGAGAGTATGATAGCGTCAATTTGTTGGTGGAGTTCGTGCTTGACGATTCGACTACACGTGCAAAGCTCGTGCGCCAATGCAATCGCTAGGACAATCTCCGGGAGTTACTGATCTTGCGGAAGCACGATCAGCCTGACCAGCGAGGGTCTTAATTCCTACACGAAATCGAGAACAAGTAAGAACTAATAATGCAATCGAAGTATTGCGGATATAGATGAAAGCTTTATTGAAAAGGTGGGATTCCGAATAGTCGGTCTTGTTACGGGCGTTGGCCTCAAAAGAAGTACACGAGAGTTGCAGCGATGGCTAACTTTTAATCTAATCAAAATCCGAGTCTAAACGTGACGGCTATGGGGGTATTTAAAGGAGGAAAAGGTGGGGTTTCGACCAGCCATGCATATGGTGGCCGAACCAAACCCTAGAAGGCCTTTCCCCCTTCAATACGGACTCTAAAAAGTGGCTGACTTAATTCCTGCGAAAATGACATGGGCCTGGCCCAAAACTAAAGGTGACGCAGCACCATATTATGCTATGGACGAAATTATGAAGTGGAGAACTCTATATTTCGTCCATGTCTTCATCTCTTCTTATGGTGGCTTCAAAGTCCTGAAATCTCCACTTGTGGCGTCATCTTCAATCCTCAAATGCTTGCTGCCATCTCCTCCATGTGTGGTCATGCTCCAATGCTTGTCCTCCTCATCCATGCTAGGTCCATCATTCCTAAGAGTAACAAACATATCTGATTTAGGCAGCATCATATTCTCATGTATATGAGGAATAGTTCCAAGAAACGAAAGTACCTGATAGTTAAGTTGTTTGGCACGAGCTCGAGTGATTGGTCCTTGTAATTGCGTGGCTGTAGGTACAGCGGTTGTATCAATAGATGGGATGTCCTCATCAGGTCCTATTTTGCCACGAAGCTTCCAGAAGACCGAAGAGGAGACGAAGTGGGGCCACGAGGTGGCCAGACTATAGGGCGGCGCGGCCCAAGCCCTGGCCACGCCGACCTATAGTGTGGGCCCCTCGTGTGGCCCCCGACCTGCCCTTCCGCCTACAAATAGCCTTCGTCGCGAAACCCCCGATGCCGAGAGCCACGATACGGAAAACCTTGCGAGACGCCGCCGCCGCCAATCCCATCTTGGGGGATTCCGGAGATCTCCTCCGGCACCCTGCCGGAGAGGGGATTCATCTCCCGGAGGACTCTTCACCGCCATGGTCGCTCTCGGAGTGATGAGTGAGTAGTTCACCCCTGGACTATGGGTCCATAGCGGTAGCTAGATGGTTGTCTTCTCCTCATTGTGCTTCATTGTTGGATCTTGTGAGCTGCCTAACATGATCAAGATCATCTATCCGTAATACTATATGTTGTGTTTGTCGGGATCCGATGGATAGAGAATACTATGTTATGTTAATTATCAAGTTATTACCTATGTGTTGTTTATGATCTTGCATGCTCTCCGTTATTAGTAGAGGCTGCGGCCAAGTTTTTGCTCTTAACTCCAAGAGGGAGTATTTATGCTCGATAGTGGGTTCATGCCTCCATTGAATGCGGGACGTGTGACGAAAGTTCTAAGGTTGTGGATGTGCTGTTACTACTAGGGATAAAACATTGATGCTATGTCTAAGGATGTAGTTATTGATTACATTACGCGCAATACTTAATGCAATTGTCTGTTGTTTTCAACTTAATACTGGAGGGGGTTCGGATGATAACCTGAAGGTGGACTTTTTAGGCATAGATGCATGCTGGATAGCGGTCTATGTACTTTGTCGTAATGCCCGATTAAATCTCACTATATTTATCATGACATGTATGTGCATTGTTATGCTCTCTCTATTTGTCAATTGCCCGACTTGTAATTTGTTCACCCAACATGCTTTTATCTTATGGGAGAGACACCTCTAGTGAGCTGTGGACCCCGGTCCTATTCTTTACATCGCATACAATCTCATCGCAATACTTGTTTTACTTGTTTTCCGCAAACAATCATCTTCCACACAATACGGTTAATCCTTTGTTACAGCAAGCCGGTGAGATTGACAACCTCATCTGTTTCGTTGGGGCAAAGTACTTTGGTTGTGTTGTGCGGGTTCCACGTTGGCGCTGGAATCCCCGGTGTTGCGCCGCACTACATCCCGCCGCCATCAACCTTCAACGTGCTTCTTGGCTCCTCCTGGTTCGATAAACCTTGGTTTCTTTCTGAGGGAAAACTTGCTGTTGTGCGCATCATACCTTCCTCTTGGGGTTCCCAACGAACGTGTGAGTTACACGCCATCAACGACAGAAATAAAGGCGGGAAAACTAAAGTTTGCTCCCGATAGAGAGAAAGACTTGCAGACGCTTGTCCTCGGTAATCCTGAGAAGGGAGGACGAACAAGAGGCTTCGGCCCTAGTGTTCCGTGGTCGCTTGGGTTTCCGGCCGACGCGGAGACTTATAGAAGCCGAGCGAGAGCTAAAAAACGCGAGCTGGAGGTGCGGAATGACCGGATGGCCGAGTTCCAACGCCAACTTGACCAGCAGCGGCGGGAGATTCAGCAACGGCAGCGGGAGATAAATGAACTAAAAGGACAGCGCCGGCCGGATAATACCGCGGCATATCTCAGCGACGAGACAGCAGCGTGGCCGACTCGGAGGCCCCTACTACACGGATGATAGATGGCGGTCCTGCGACCCCGTGGATGGAATCAAGGAGCAAACACCTTGTGATCTCCATGTGGTGTTCAGGAACATGTCTGTTAAGGTGGCGGTCGGCTATGTCTTACCTGCATTTGGACCTGAAGGTGAGCCGGCAACATGGCATGGCAATGAGATTCCAGCTGGCTATGCTCGTGTCGGGGTGGATTCGGTTGTACCGTCGTGGGAGACATTGGAGCTCGAAATCCCTGGAGGTGATGGGGGGCTTACACTCGGAGAGGTCGTTGGGAGAAATCATTCTGCGGGAAAAGAAGAACATCGGGCTGCCAGGCTGGGTAGCCCCTAGTACCGGTCGTCCGAGCAGGTCACCATCACCTCCTCCGGATGATCGCAGGCCACCATCACCTCCTCCTACTGATCACATGTCGCCACCATCACCCCATGGGTACGACGTCGACCACGACATCTGTAGTCCATCTCCATCTCCAGCGCCGCCGCCTCCGCCCACTAAGACTCGGAATGCACCCCGGAAGCGTTTCAAGAGTCCTATCCGCAAGATGTCGCCCCTCCCAAAAGTACCAAAGGTTCCTCCCCCCGTCCTTGGGATCTTACTGTCGAGGAAAATGCGGCCGCTGTTGCGAAACACAACTATGATCATTTCCATAAGCCAAAACCTCCAGCGCCAGAGCCATACACCGAGAAGCAAATAGCATATGTTACTTCTTTTCTGAACACACCATCGCATTATGACTTACACGAGAAGAAGGATGACTATACACGCCACCTTGCGAGGGTAATTTATGACAAGAGCGAGAATGAAAAGGCTAAGAAGAACAAGGATGACAAGGGTAAGAAGAAGGATATTGCTACCACGAGCAAATCATCAGCTAGAAGTGCAGCCGAGAAGAAGTCAAGTTCAACAACTGCACCCCTCAAGGCCAAGCAAACGACAAAAGGAAAAAAGAGAAAGGAAGTTCCCCTCCTCGGAGATCATCCCAAACAATCGATCTCAGCACTCAAAGTGTTTAATGTTCCCAAGCTGTACCAGGAACAGGGTGGTTTCGATATGGAAGAAGCTGCAAAGCTAGCGGCTGCCTGTGACGTTACCGTGGAGGAATTGATGTATGCAGCAGATGTTGCACTACCCACTGCTGATATAGCTCCTAAATTTGTCTATGGGGCCGACTTGGTCAGCACAGAGCAGCTGCATAAACTGCCAACACATATGCGGAATTTGCATCAGTGGTACCTTGATGCATGCAAGGAGAACATAATGTACATCGTGGCGACTATACCATGGGAATATTACTACCGAAAGGAGGAGATCCATATTGAGATGAATGAACTCCGGCGGTTATTCAATTTAGAAGCCCTCGACAAATCTCTCATGAGTTGCTATTGCTTGTAAGTTTTTAACTACATATAAGTTCATTTTCATTCAGTTCATGTTCGTTCTCATTGCATATACTCATTATATCTTATGTGTTCTCTATTATGCGGACTGAAGATCGGTGAATGCAAAAGTAATAATATTATCAATATTGGGTTTATGGACCCGGATAAAATACATGTTGAAACGGTAAAGCATAACCGCGAAGATACGGGGGAAACCTACTAAGGTTTTTGGGGGAGCAATATTTCGTGATTCAATATTGTTTCCTTACAACTACGAGTGAGAGTCTTAATGATCTTTTATGCACATCCAATTTTTCTTACTCGATGTTAAGTGTAATTCCTGACGTATATAACATGTGCAGCTTCCACTGGATTCTACTAGACATTCAACCTGAAAATGGAATAGTTGAAGTAAGAGACCCACTGAGTAGAGGCGTGGACGGGTTCAGCGACTTGCAGAAGTTGCTCCAAGTGTAATTTCCTTCATCGCCGCGCTATATCTTTCGTGAGATATCAAGTAATTATCCACTCATTCAATCATTCTTTTGCCTGGCAGGGCTTGGACCGCTTTCAAGAGACATCGTCGGGATGGTACCGGGCGAGAGAAGCTAACATTTACTCCTGTACCGTGCCCTCGGCAGCCACAAGGGACAAATCTATGTGGATACTACGTTTGCGAGTCCATTCGCATGTTAACCACCGAGAAGCGAGAACAAAAATAAATTCAACGTAAGCAATAACACTCGTAACTTTATTTATTATCGTCAATATTTCGTTATCAAGATTGATATAGTCATACTCATCTCATTTTCGTATATAGGTGGACTACATGCGGGACAGACTCCAACCAAAGGAACACCTACTAGGAATTGCGGAGGAACTGTGGGACTTTTGGTTAAAGAAGTACTAAACAACAAAGGCTTGTTTAGTCCAAATAGATGCTCTACCTCCAAATAGACGGTCGTTAGTACCGCTTGTCGATCGTGAGCTAAATGTATATATATATATGTAAGGGGAATCGACTTTTGCTTCCAATATTTGTTTGATCGATCTATATATATATAATGAATGAACGTGTACCACTTCTAGTAGCGTACAAATATATGCAACTTTTATTTTCGAATGAAAAAATGAAATAACAGGCGGTCGGTGGCAGGGGGTGCTGCACCCCTCACACCCTAAAGCAGCAGCATTGTGCGCGCGCCACGTAGAGGGCCTTTTGTTGCGGGTGGTAATACCGACCGCGAAAAAAGGGCCTGTCCCCTGCGCGCCCCGCGGCTGCCACGTGGTGGACCTTATGTCGCGGGTCTTAAGCCACCCGCGACAAAAGGCGGACCTTTTGTCGTGCCTCCCTTGTCGCAGCTGGCCTCCCGCGACAAAAGGGTCATACGACCCGCGACATTAGGCCTGTTTTCCACTAGTGCTAGGTGACAAATCTGCGGCGTGCGCGAAGCGCTCGTGCTTCGACGATGGCGCCGGTCCCTCCGGCGGTCAGTAGTAGGCCGCGCGACTGTGAGTAACCGAGGTCGTGGTAGGCCGTGCGACGGCGAGTAGGTACGACCGTTGTAGTTTTAGGTTAACTCGACTAACCATCTCTGTAAAGATGGTCCTTTTGGCCAATCAATAGTAATGAAAAAATATTTTGCTTACCTAGTCACTGCCGACCGGGCCCGGATGCACCGAACGCGGACACTTTCCGCGACCGCGCAGCGTCCACGGAGACGCAAACCTGGCGCATATTTGGGCCAGGTTTGCGTCTCCACGGACGGCCCGGACACTTTCCGTCGCCCCGCTGGAGGTGGTACAAGACGTATTTTTCGGCCCGGCGGACGCAAACGGTCGCTCAACATCCGTTTGCGTCGCGCCGCTGGAGATGCCCTAAGTAGAGAGAGTATCTGCCGGTGTTATTTGGAACACGCCGGTCAAGATGCTGTGAGAGCATCTCCAGTCGCGTCCCCCAAACTATCCCACAAACGCGGCCGAATTGAGCATTTGGGGGTTGTGTTTTGTTCGTGCCGCGTTTGGGGAACGTCGCTCCCCAGTCGCGTCCCCCCAAAAAAAATCGGAAATTTTAAACTTGAGCGAGATTCGATTAAATTCATCCAAACTTGGCATATATTACATAGATTCGAACGAGATTCGACTAAATTTAAATTAAACCTAATCTAGAAGTACTTGCGGCGGCCGGAGGCGTCGTAGTACTGGTGGAAGTTGTACATGTTGTCGGTGACGACCTCCTGCTTGACGCGCTCGTCGGGCTCATCGACGGGCTCGTCCTTCACCAGGCCGCTTGGTCCTGCCTCGCCGTCATCGGTGAGGTCCATGAGCGGCTTGCCGGTGTCACGGATGGACATGGCGATCGCCGTGTCGAGGTCGTCCCTCCAGGCGTCCTTGTCGTTCAGCGACGCCAAGTACGCCGCTCGTAGCCCTGGGCAGTCCTCGGGGTCGTTGCTGCTGGCGATGAGGCGTTGCTGCCGCTCGTACTCCGCCAGCAGCGCCGCCTTCGATGCTTCCTCCGGCTCCTCCTTCACCTCCGGCTTCGGGATGAGGAGGGCGCCGTCGCGCCTCTCTTGCTGCCGCCGGCTACCGCTGCCACCGCGCCTCGGATTGACGGACGTCGCCGGCTCCTCCTTCACCACGTGATTGGGGACGGTGTAGGGCGCCGAGCGGTACGACGAGGACGGCATCGATCGAGCCGGTCCTGAGGAAGAAGAGTTCGAGGAGGACGAGTACGTCCTCCTCGGCTGCCATTGCTCTATGGGAGACGGTGGCGGTGAGGACGGCGCCTCCAACCTTGGAGCGCCATTGCGGATGCCGTGGATGACACTCTCCAGGGTGCGCCCCGTAACGCTCCAGAACAGGGCGCGCCCGTTCCTGTTCCACCTGTTCGGCCCGCCGATGAGGCCGGTGGTGCTGCGCATCTCCATGTCGTACTTGGCCTGGAAGTAGGTGCCCCACCAGGCGTCACCGCGTCGTTGTTTTTGGCCGCCCAGGTCGGATCGGCCCGCTCCTCGGCGTCGACTTTAGCCCGCCGGGCCCTGATGGCGTCCTTCCAGCGCTCTGTGCCCGGCGTCAGCGGCGACGGGACGCCAATGCCGTTCATGGCCATCTTCCAGCCGCCGTTGCTTGGCAGGGGCATGTCCGGCGGGACGGGATATCCCGCGTGGTACAGCGCCCACGCCTCCTTCACGTTGAGGCTGCCGCGGCCAAAGCCGTTCGCCGCGGCGATCTTGCGGGAGGACGAGGACGACATTGCTTGGAACGGCGAGGAGAAGATCTGGGGGCGGCGAGGAGAACATTTGGGAGCAGCGAGAGATTGGGAAGAACCGTAGGGCCTCTTAATGTACAGCGGCGGCAGCGGGTGGTTGCACGCAATAACGCCGGCACGGACGGCCACGTGGCCATGCACGACGAGATGCGTCCCTGCGTCGGAAACAGGGACGCCATTAACGCCGCTTGACCAGAGGTAGGCGACGGGGTTTTAGGCTTCCAAGCCACTGACGCGTCGGGCCCGCGTCGTTTCGCCTCGCTTTTCGTTGTGTCCGGCGTGTCCGGAGCGTCCCTGTGGGGCGGGGACAGGTTCGGAGCGCCGGACACCGTATCGGACCGCGCCGGACAAAAAAAACGAGTTTGGAGGACGCGGCTGAAAAAGTTTTTTTTGTTCGACGCCCGTCAAATAGCTTTGGACGATTTGGGGAGGCCGGTTAACGCTAACGCGCATGTCAGACACACCGGTTCGAGCCAAACTCCGGCATCTCAATATGTCATTGCTGACCGATTTATTAGTGCGTTAAAAACAATAAACTTTATACTAGTGGCACGGGTGCACGTGCATGTTCCACGGTCTGGTAGTAACTGTCCACAAATGGAGACAATACTAGCAATTACCTGCACCTACCAGTAGCTCCATTATTGAATCGGACCAGTGTAGACATCGGCACATAGATCAATCTTCTGAGGTAAAGCGACCCGCCATTTTGTCCGAAAATCAGCACCGTTCGCTAGCTTCAGCTTGTGGTGGCAGCGCTCCCTATCAATTCTTCGAGCTGCATGGATAACCTACTACGTACTACCTCGTTTCAAGGAATAAGGCCCACACGTATTCCAAGACGAACTTTGACCATAAAAATTAAACAACAAAATCTTGATTATATTATATGTAATTAGTATCGTTGGATTCGTATTGAAAAACACTTTTTAATGATACTAATTTCATAGAAATAATCCTTATCTATTTGAAGTAATTCTTGGTCAAATAAAAAGCTCGTAAAACGAGGGCGCCTTATTCCTTGAAACGGAGGTAGTATATTGTTGGTTAAATCAACGCGGAGCGGCCGGGCTCGGGTCAGCTGTGGAGCAACGTGCGCGCTGTTTACCCTTGCTTTGCACGAAGGGCGCTGTACAAATTGCGGCTGTCCAGTAATAACAACTCGACAACAGAGATTTGGGAATAATTAAGCGTCAGTTGAGTATCTGAAACATTATTTTTTGCGGGTAGCATCAACTAAAACATGTTGACCCAGCGATATGCCAGAGAGGAAATCTAATTAGTAAAGAAAAAGAGGGATGTCATAAGATTGAGACGATAAACCTATGATACTCATGGGTCCTGCTAGCTAGAGAGGAAGTCTTTTTTGTCTATCTAGATATTAAACGTGTTATAGAGCATCCACCGATGTGCTCATATCACTTCCTTCGTTTCAAAATAAGTGTCACGATTTTTTCATATATGTATGTATCTATACATCAAAACGTGTCTAGATACATGCAAATGTAAATAAATATGTGACGCTTATTGTAGAATAGAGAAAGTAGCAATTAGATAGGGTTTTTTAGTGTATCGGGTATTCGGATTAGTTGCAGCCGAGTAGGCCTCTTTTTTTCAATAGCTTGGCTCCGTGACCATAGTTAATTCTCTTTCAAAAGTCGGATCATAAACACTCCTATGATGCCAATATAGTGGTAACGTCATAATATTGAGTGATATCTGTGTAGCAAAAAAAAAGTCGTTGAAACGTATTCATGCGGAATCTAGTTTGAGTGGGGACTCACACCAGGGTAAAAGGTATATGTTTTGTATTACCTTTCAGAATCATGTTCTTGCAAATATTGGAGCGACTCAATTTTTTGGATGTTGAATGGCATTCTGCTAAAGTAAAATCAAGAGAGAACTGTAGTCTAGGTAATTTGTTGAGTTTGTGTTGGCTCCCTTTTTCCTCTGAGATGAGATGTTTTCTGGGATCTATTTTAATTCCTACAGGTCCTTTTTGCAATCTGCTTAAAAAATGAGGGCATTATAATTACTCAACAAAAACTAGATTGTGTTTTCTTGCTTCATTAGATCATTATTTGACTAGGTTGTATCCACCATGTTGAAGATTCCTTAATGATGCTTAAATGATTTCCTGGAGTATAAGATTTGGATGAGCTCGGAACTCACCTTGTACTAAAGGAAAGGATCCTCTCTGGAACGCATACATATTATATAACACTTCAACAATAATATAGTACTAATGTGGTTACCTCTTTGCTGAATTAAACTGAGTTATTTGCTTGGCCTATCAACTATGGATTCATTCATAGTGCCTACTCGACAGTGGATATTATATATTTGCTAGGACTAGACTCTAGATCCAAGATGCGCCATAGTGATGAAGAATGCTAGAACATATATTGGTTTAGAGTTGATATTAATAATAAGCTCTAGCTGGACCCATACTTAGCATCGGTTCAATCATCCATGCTAAATTTGTAAAATCAACAAGCTTGTGATTTCTCAAATAGTTCTTACTTTTTATCTGTTATAACATATCCCTCCAGAACATGTTTACCACAATGAGAGTTCCATTTCTTGGTTCATTCAGTTAATTTTAATCTTAATGGTTGTCTTTCTTGTTTTCTGTAGGTGATCATGATGCTGGTAACTCTACTTACCTATCTTCGGTTGTATCATCTAGCTCTATTTATCCTCCTCTTCTTTAGGCGTTATGTTAGGTAAATTGCTTTTACATGTCCTTTCTTTTGTGATTTTAGTGATGTGTAAAGGAGTAAAAGTTTGTTAGGCACCGAGTCGTCGATTTCAATGATGTGCCAACTATTTCCTGTTTCTACTGGTTAGTCATGCTTGATGGTACAAGATAGTTTTATGCTTCCTGATGTTAGACGTGAATTTCATGATAATCTCATACAACTTTGTTATTAACCCATTGTCAATTTCTTTATTCCATTTGGAATTGACAAAGTGGGGTTTGTCACTTTTTTCTGCTGATCCATTTGTATATTTGCCTACAAGGTGCCTGATGAAAATCCTTGCTACGATAATTGTATGGACTATTTAAGGAGTAGCAAATGGAGAAGGTGATGGCTTTCAGAGATTTGAAGGAGCAAGAAGCATTGTGGCTGGGGTTCAATTGATGAAGATGAGGTGGCTCTAACAATGCGGATCTTGAGTTATTTATTGAATCATATCATGAGGTAATCTGATTTCAGTTTTTGGGTTTCTATATAAATTCGCTGTAATGATGCCAAATATTTGGTGGCATTGGGTGATTTAATTTTTTTAGTAGTACAAGATTCAATGTCCTCTATTCGATGCAATGATGGTCTTGTATCTATTCAGTTATTTTTATCTATTCAGTGTGAGAGGTGCATCACGCGAACAAGCTAGAGCAGCAACGGAAGGAGGAGATGAACTGGAAGATCGCCTCCCGGAAGGGCCTCTCCATTGTCCTCTGGCGCAAGGACACCAAGGCCGTCCTCAACAAGCGCGAGCACAACAAGGACAAGGCAAGGACACCCGCTGCTACCTCCGTCCCACCGTCCTTGAGACCCTCCACGAGATGGGAATCCGCCCTAAAGGTACGTCCCCCCTCCACATCTTTGATTTGTAGCTTTCTTCCTGTGTATATATTACCACTGGATCTAATTGATTGTAGCCACATTTTTTCTGCAGTTTCCCTTCATAATGTGAAGCAGCCCCCCCCCCCCTCCCCCAATCATGAATCCATGGTTAGATGATGGTTGCCATTTCTTTTGTCCTAATTTCCCTCCCCCTCTCTCTTTCACTCCTTATAATTTCTCACCTTTTATTTGTACAGATGGTTTTATATCTATGCCTATAAGGTTTTCGATAAATATCCAAGCAGACTGCAGGAAAGATGAATGCAAATTTATGCTCTACTATCTACTCAAAAATTTCTTTCTAATGAAATTTCGGTGCAGTCATCTATCAATTACATGTACAATATTTACCCCTCTCGGGTATTTGATTTTCATGTACGATATATGCTTCTCTTTATTATGTGAGTTGCATTGCAAAGCTATCATTGATGAAATGTCTGAGTAAATTACTAGAAAAATATATTTGTGAGTGATTGTTTTAGACACATCGGATAATATTTCTCAGATTCGAAGCCCTTGTACAGGTCTCTCGATGCCTTGAGAAGTACCATATAAGTGCAGTGTCTATTGTGTTGATCAAGAACAGGGCAGAGGCGTTTAGAACTTGTGTGAGCAAATTACTCTCAATTTGGTTGATCTTTGTGCTTTAGTTTCCCCCTCTTTCTTTCTCTTGGTTTATATTTATATATATATATATATATATATATATATATATATATATATATATATATATGGGAAATAGCCAGCTATCATGGGTGATAGCTACCCACCCCCATCCGGCCATTCATCCACCCTATAGGACATTTTAGGCCGTAGATGGATCTAACGCCGTTAGCCTCCCATTTTCTATCCCTTCCTCCACCTACTCCCACGGTCCCACCCGCACGCCTCTCCTCCACCGATTTCGTCAACCACCCGCACCACGAACCTGCCTCTCTCGCCCATCTCAGTCCCTCACCGAACGTCCCACCACAAAGCACCGGGAGCGCTTGCCGCCGGCGTCGGCAGTCGTTCCCCCGCGAACCTCCGCCGCGCGCCTCCACCGAATCCACCGCTGATTCCCCTAATCCCCACCGCTCGAAGCGGAGAAAGGAGCGGAGACCACTTAGCCCAACGCCTCCACGGTACAGTAGACCATGGCGTCGCCCGGCCACCGTGGACCAGGCTATGCTCTCTCGCTGTTGTCAAATCATCAATGAGTCGCTGCCACCGCAACTCCATCTTGTCGGTTCCTAGAGCCGGATCTGTAGCGTCTCGTGGCGTCCTCGTCCATCCACGCGCGTGCTGGACGACCACCACCAGCTCCCATCACGTGCAGTGCCGTTTACGCGCAGGCCGGCCGGTTCGTAACCGCGGCGGAAGTTCCATCTGGGCGCCCTGTCGACCCTCCTCGGCAAGGCCACCTTGCTCGGACAGTGGCAATGCCCCCGGCAGTGGGCACGGGTAGCCAGTAGCCTAATGAACATTTGAGTTTGGCCTTTTATTCTCGATCTGATTTGTTCACCTCTCTTTTCTTTAGCTGAAATTAACTTCGCCGATTGAGGGAAAGGAACCAGGCCGACGGTGTCTTCCCTATCCAGATCCATTTTTTTATTAATAATCTGTTGGATTTCTGGTGCAAATGTGTTTCCGATTCAGAGGAAGGTGCTGCCTTTCCGTTTGAATTTCAGCTTTGACATATTTGTTTGAGGCTACGGCCGGCCGCCAGGATGGTCGGATTGCAGCCGAGCATGACGCGCACATCACGGCTGGGGTTCATGGCGGCGGTGGAGCCAGGCAACGGTGGTGGACATGGAGAGGGGCGTGGTGAGGAACGCAGCAGTGAAAATCGCGAGGGCCAGCTTCCGCATCGAGTTCGGTTATTTTTTTGTTGATCTGGATTTGTTTCTCCTCTTCAATTTCCTGTAGATTTGCTTCACCGTTTGAGGGAATCAGGACCATGTTGATTTTTCCTGTACATGGTGTTCTCTCGATCCAGATTCAGTTTGCTAATTTCTTGGAATTTCTGGTGGAAGTGTGTTCCCGATTCAGTGGTACAAGTGATCTGCCTTATTCTCTCTCTTCGTAATTTTTTTATCGCTCTCTAATGGAGAAGCATAATTCGTCTGTGTGATTAGGGAGATGAATTTGATCTACTCTGGTCTGCTCGAAGCACATCACCCATGTTTATGCTCTGCTCTGTGTGATTTGGTAGATGGATTTGTTTGCTTCTTCCGTCAGATTGACTAGTGGATTGACTTTTCATATGTAAATTTTGAAGCTAGCATGATGAATTTTCTTCAACCTTTTTTCGATCTGGACTATGCTGTGTTGCAGCTCCCATGCTATTTTTACAATCTTCATATTACTGTAAAGAAATGTTCATTGCAATAAAGCTGTCCGCATGGGATTTGCTTGAACTTCGTCGAGCAGCCGGGAGTTAAGGGGCGACACGGTGTGCCGTCGGCCGGGAAGAAGCTGTTCGTGCGGAGGAGGATCAGGAGGAAGACGGTGGTGTCCGGCCCCAATCCAGTGGCAATGGTAGCAGGTCCGCCGTCCGGGTGCGTTGGCTGCCGCCGGTGGTTGGCTGCCGCCGGTGGTTGCCATGGCCCCGGTTCTTATGTTGCCCTTTTCTCTGTTTCTCTCTCTAGAAAAGTTAAGAAGAATTAACTTGGATGTGCTTGGATGTTGAGAAAATTAGCATCAGAATTCAGAGATCATCGGTATCGTGCTACAACATGGGGAGTTGATTCTTATTACAAGATAACTAACAGACTTCATTTTTCTTGCATTTTTCCTGGGTAAAACACCATGTGAATCTACACTTTTTTCCTTTTTTTCTTGCATTTATCTTCCCAGATGAGTTTGTACCGGTGTGGAACATGAATGTCCACAATTTGGTTGTCCATGGTTTTAATGGTGATTAGGTTACAGGTTCCATGAATTATGCATTTCTATTTTTGTTCAGATCGGTAAAACGATGAAATGAAGCTATAATTCTTCAGATTTCTTTTTTTTTCAGGGTTCACAATTTTCATATTCGAAACAGTCGATTTCCATCTAAAGTTTCAATGGTCTGGGCATGCATTTAGCCTGAGGCGGAGGCGAGAAAAGGACGCAGCCGTTCCCATTTCAAAGAAAAAAGGACGCAGCCGTTCCAGTGAATTGGGTCAATGTCGATTATTTTCGATCCGAATTTAGCTTCAGCTCATTTCTTCCAATCTGGATTTTGCATGACCGTTCCAGATCCTTTTTTTGTACATGGTGTGTTTCTGATCTATACTCGGATCCCATGTTCATATTCAAATAAAGGGTAAACTTTATAAGGGCAAAAGTGGTATTAATTGTAATGATTATTTTTTCCAGATCCCACGTACTTCCATGTTCTTTACAGAAATGTTTTCTCTGAGACTCTGATGCTAAGCTAGCTAATGATGTATCACTTGGTTTAATCATACGTTATACGCACATGTTGCATCTTTACTACTACTACTCTACTACTTGGACCTGCCCAGCAGGAACAAAATATTCAAACCGCGTGGGGACACCTATCCATCAAATGTTGATGTAGGCTTACTGCTGCAAGGACAGGCCCACCTCATGTGTGTTTTCTCGTACATGGCACCGGAGGACCGTGAAGTTTTCCGTTAATCAACCTGTTAAGATGGACTGCATCCAACGGTTCTAAGTCTATGCGTAGCTACCACCCTAGGTAGAAAATCCGCGTCGTGTGTGTGTGTGTGTGTGTGTGTATGTGTGTATATATTATATATATATATATATATATATATATATATATATATATATATATATATACACACACACACACACTAATACTTGAACATGGGAGCTACAGTTAGTAGGTTTAATCCATCATCAGTTACTTTAAGCAGCGTTGCATATGTATTATTGTTTGATATTCTGGTCTGAGAATAGCTATAACAACAAGGGATACATAGAACTAGGCGTTGGAGGTTTTTGGTTTCGTTCGTGATGCAGTGTTCTCTGATGAATATTTTCCCATGATTTTTTGTATAGTTTAAAACTTTAAGCAACATCTCAAGGCTTGTTCTTTGTTCCAATATGTAGGAGATGCTTTTGAGCGCAAGCTTCTGTCAGTTTATATACACTAGATTTAGATGTACGCCTTGGCGCACGACCCCGTGGAATTTGCACTGATTTACAGTTTACATAAGAATGATAAAAATCAGGTGAAAATGAAAGTACAATTTTTAGATTTGACAAAACAAAATCGATAGGATGAAATTAGGACAAAGCACACGAAATCATGAATGGAGTAGCAAAACGCTTATATACAATCAAGGAAAAAAGGAAATAGAGCAATATTTTGGGGCTTCCATGGCTCACGGGCCACGGTGAACAGTTTGTAAAGTGCTATATTAAGCATCTATAGATACCGATGCTAATAAAATATTAAACGGGAAAAAATCGATAGGTGAAACACTATGTGAACTGTCATTAGTTTGACATGTCAAAGGTTGTTGGTTGTATAGTCGGACTTGTCTATCGGAATAATGTTTATGACATGTTGTCGGAGAGAATGTCCCTTTGCCCTTGGTGGGTATGGTGTTGTTAATAGCTTTGGAAACTGCGATCGGTGAGGAGCGCCTTGATCATCACCCTGGAATCCTGGATGGAATCTCACCAACATCCATAGCTTAAACCTGGTAAGAATGGACGGCCAATCATATTAGCTAAGGGTCAAAGGTATCAACATTGACATATACATAGAGAACTTTTGTGAACCAGGAGCCCGACTTGGCATGCGTTCCCGTCTTTGGTAAAAGATTTGGCAATCACTATATTAATCGTGCATAAAAATATATAACTGACGAAGCTATAAATGAAGAACAAACATGACTTATCCTTGGATTCAGTTCTTCAATGGTAATTAGACAACAAAATGTAAATGAGAATGGTACACTCTCTTATGTTACAGATAGACATGTAACAGTTTGTTTGCGGCTGTGTTTCTAAAACTAATGTATTTCTCCTATGCGTCTCTAAGCCCCCCCCCCCCCCACACACACACACACACACACACACAAATATATAGAGCATGTAGCAATTCATACTAAAATAAACTCGTTTTCTTTAGTCCATCCAAATATATTGTTTGCTACAGATCTGCAAACTCTACCAACAAACTAATCTACATAGACAGAGAACACGTTCACATAGACAGAGAACACGTTCACACCCTTGTTATGTGAATGAAGAACTCGTAATGGTATAACTGGTTATATTGAGCTGGACAACCTTTTTCATTTTATATTTCTTTTACTCAAGTTCATTTTTAATCCATAGCCAGCCTATTTACCACAAGCTTATGGTCGACATACCACTTTCCTATGCCCATAATATATATTGATGTCGGTAAATAAAGGATATGGAGCAGAGAACAAACCTGCTGAAATTAAGAAACCTAAGTAAATCCAAATGACTAATTAGTTGGGCTGCCTACCTCTACATAGTTTCCTTGTCATCCACCTGAAATTTTCCAGTGGATCGGCAAACAACTAACTTTTTTTAGTTCAAAAAGAGTGTAACCAATAGAATGCCAGCTAACATTTGACCTTGCTTTCCATCTTATGCAGCAATACATACATAGCTCATAAATAAAATAATATGCAACTAAATCTGAAATTAATGAGCTACCATGGTAATAGAATAAAGATAATGGATTGCTTCATATTCAAGGCTGGTATTGATTTGAGCTGCATTTTTATTATGGTCTCAATGTATATCACATATACTAATTAGGCCTCCTTTAGGTGCTCTGCAAATAAAGAATGATGGAAGTTTAATGGAATTTGGCAACTTCTGTTCCGAGCAATGTACAAAATGAGCTCCATGGTGAAAATCCAAATGATTAGATTCTTGTAAAATTAGTGAATTATGGAGCAAATTAGGGGCAGAAATAACTAAGAATAATTAGAAAATCTTGTAAAACATAAAAATTTAAAACTTTAATATTTAGAAAATCTTGTAAAACATAAAAATCTAAAACTTTACTCTGCTGGTTTGATCTTAATAGCAGCTCATCAGGTTACGATACCGTCGAAACTTTACTTCATGTGTTTTGGAAAGTTTTTTGAATACCTCTTCATTGTATTAGGTACATAATGCCTTGACGGAAATATAATTTCACACCAGTCTGCACGAAACATCATTGAACTCTAATTAGCCAAACTTTATATCACCAAGAAGAAGGGAAGGCTTATTAAAGAACACATGGCTAGTGTAGGCGTTGGTATTAACCAGATTAGATTCAGCCCAGCTTACGCATTAGTTCGAGAGAATGTAAAGTGATAGTTCAGGAGTGTAGGGGAGGTTGTTGGTGAATATCCTAATTTCATGCCAGCTTCAGGATTGCAAAGGACATCCTAGAAAAAATGCAGACTCAAATCACAGTGGAAGAGATTATTTAGGTAAGCGCTTCGTTAGTAAAGAAATGAAGATAATTAGATAAGCAGATGAAAGGAAAATTCGTAGCTGAAACCACAATGTCCCAGAGAGCAAAATAAAATCGTTCTTACTTCCTTTAAGTATGGACCTACTACACGGCCGCAAGTCCAAAGCAGGTCCTCCTAGAACTCCTACACTCCAAGCAACAGCATGCTCACGCCCACCACAGAAATAACAGATGCAATGATGCATGTGCTATGATTACAGATATGCAGAGCATGCCCAGAAAAAGGAACACATGCTCATCAAATTGATCCAGAGTTGCAGACAAGACACACACATATGTATACAAGTTCCTATCTAACTGATTTCGACATTCACACACCCGTATAACTTATCTGCAGACACATGCCTCGGAATCTAAGGCATACATCCCAGATGTTAATGGTACTACTGTAATATCAAGCAATATCCAAATGTTAGAAAGCAAGATCAAGAGCTTTGCAAAGCTGGGAGCCCACAACAGACTATAGAGGGTCGTACAACTCATATAGCCATGGAAGACTTTTAAGCAGCATATTCCTCATGAAAATAATATGCTGGTGGATAAGAATCAGACCCCTAAATCATTTATCATGGATAGGAATAAAATTCTCAGACGCATAATGCCTAGCTTGGCTGCTCTGCCGAGCTGCAGCAACCTCTGTACCCTTACATGGTGCAATATCTGTTGAACAAAAACATCCCAAACATGCTAAATCAGTAAACTCCAGTTGTGGAGATAATTTAAAGAGCTTGATTTACACCAGCTATTACAGGCTAAAGTGAAAAAAGCAGCTCAGAATACTTGACACGGATAAAAAAATAGTAGTGTGTTGTAAGGTTCAACTTAGAAAAAGGTACGCATAAGATCTATGTTCGATAGACAAATACAAATTCCTATCTATTAAGCAATGTTAAAGTCACAAAGAAGAAAATGTTAACGAACCAGCTATCAATCTTAAGGGGCAAATAAGAAACACCCTATTTGTCTGTTTGTCTATCTGCCTAATTACATCCAAAGCATAAGGAGTGGAACCAACTAATGTGAATATTGGATGCAAACACAAGACAATCGCAGATCTAAATAAGTTGATATACGCCAGAACAGAGCCAAGGTAAAAAAAAAATGAACCTACACTCTTTGCACACATCTGGTCCATGTCAAAAGACCTATATCGTGACTTGCTCAGAACAAATCAGAAATTGTTTGTACTGAAACAATAGGGCTTATATATATTGAACCCAAACTGTTTAAGTAAGAGAACAAGTCAAAGCCCGTCACCATAACCCAGAAAACACTCAAGTTCTTAATAGCACTTTCGATCCTAAAACGTTCTTCGATGTGCAACAACATGGCACACACACCATGACCAAGACATGCCCGATTGCTTCAAGTAGGCCGCAAGAAAAACTTATCGGGCATGTTATGTCTTAAACCATTCATTAATTTGTCTGCTCGGAAATATTCACTTCCTCACTATTTTAATTTTTCTTTGACAAACATTCATTTATAGTGTTCTTATTTTCTTCAGAAAAATTCACTTAATCAAAATATTGTATACTCATTAGACGGGTGAAAAAGCTAACCCACACAAGAGTGGATCAATACCTTTAAACATCAATTATTCATTGTCTACGAGGCAAATACAATCACACCCAAAATTATAGGCAGCGATACATCCAAGCCTCAAAGGACAGGTGAAATACAAAAAGATAACTAAAGCGTATTATAGATTTGAAGTTCCAATAACCAGAATCTATCACAAACATCTGCCAAAACAACTCGATACGAGATAAATAAACTTGTCTCACTCGATATGCACACAAATGTTTTGATCTTTTTCTCAAAAATCGGAAACACATACTCAGCTCATTTTCTTCGAACCACTGAACCTGAAACATGAAACATCATGAGGTAAAACTGTATAGCTCAAATATAGATAATTGATGTTGCAAGCTGATGAAGAGAGAGATGATTCTACAAGCTCCTCTTTAGCAAATATTCATAGGTATATACATGAAGAAAATTGGGAAAAGCCAGCTCAGTCTGTAGAGAATACAACATTCTTTACATTGGTACCTGATGGTGATGAGACCGCCATGCCAACAGCGATAGCCCGAGATGCCAGGGAGCAGGACCTGGACAAGTAACTCATCAACACGTGACTGAAAATTACAACCCAAATTGAATCTCACAAATCAAAATTAAAAACGAGTACATGACGGGAGTAATAGAAACCGAACAACCATATGCATTGGAACATAGGTGTTGATAATTATATACGGTATCAATCGGTCACCGGCATCGATTAGAGCCTTAGCACCATCTACAATGCCCATTAATAAATCTGATACTTCCTTGTCAATTGATAAAGAAATACATAATACTTTAATCAATAGCTTCATCCTAAGCATGGTATTCCTCATTCAAAATTATTGTTTGCGAGCTTATACTTAATTCCAGTCAACTAATTATATTTTACTAAAAAGACAGACAAACATTAACAGAGATATTAGGCTGCTCATTCCATATGAATTAACTGAAAAAATTATGGAAAAGGGGAACTGGCGATACACCCATGAGTTGGGAAAACTCACCTGCACAAATATCTAGCCAACTTCAATGCAGCTTCAAGTTCAAAGCTTAGAGGTGAAACTCTAGATAACACATACAGGTGTAGTGTTAGTGCATTAAGTAAATCCACCAAGTTAAGAGCTCAATCTAAGTCTTTGCTCGAGTCTGTTACCGGGCAAGCCACCGTTGTGATATTCTTTCCACAGATTATACAACAAGATGGGATCTTGAGAGAATCAGAGAACCTGGGAAGGAGGAACCTGAATGATTTAAGCCTTCTAGTGATCATTTTCCTTCTTCTCTGCAATAAAAAAAAATGCTACTGATAAGCTTAATCATGCAACCAGATGCATCAAGCAACATCGCGAAATATTAAGGACTTCATGAACATAAATGAACACACAGTTCAATCACTTGAGAAATTAACCAAACAAAATATGGCTCATTAAAATAACCTTTGTCTTGTGTGTATATCATGGAGACACTACAAATCCTAGCACAAACAGGATATAACCGGTTAGGAAGAGATGCACACCTAAAAGGCAGTGGCAGAGCGTGGCCCAAACTGAAGACCGGGCCAGCAAGCTTATTGGACAGCAATTGTACACATCTGGGCCAAATGTTGTGCAACATATAGGTTGGAATTTCGTGGGAAGACCGGGCCAGGGCCCAGTATGGCCCCTGAGACGCGCCGCCACTGCTAAAAGGGAACACAAGATGTATAAAACATCCATGCCCACCTTAATTGCAAAACTACGAACAGCTAGCTAGATGGAATATAGATCTTACATACATTACTTTTATGTAGGATTTTAGTCAAACACGTTGTACGCAAAGGAAAAAACTGGATCTTGCACACGCTATATGAAATGTTTTGGGACCAAAATCAAACAGGAAGAGTCTGCCTCCACTCGTACCTCTGCCCCGATGGAAACTCATATGCAAGTCATCGTTGTACCATTCTTTTTTTTAAGTCCTCGCACAACCACAGAGAGAGAGAGAGAAACTATGCTATGGTAGCTGCCGTTTCTTATTCTCTGCCTCCTCCGTCGCCTCGCAGCTCGCCGGCCGACCCTGTCCTTGCCGCTACACGCCCACCACAGCCCCACTGCCTTCTTCCCCGGTCCATCTCCCTCGTGGATCCACCGCGCGCTCGAGGGCCTGTGGAGGTCGCCCGCGCTTCCCTCCCATGCCGTCCCTGCGGGGGACGGTCGCGCCGCCCTTGCCCGCGGCAGCGGCCCCTGCCGGAGATCGGCCGCGCCGGCGGTTCCAGAGAGGGACGTGTGGAGGGAGAGAAGCTGGTTGCGGGGATGGAGCCGGCAGCCGCCGCACGCGCAAGGAGAAGGAGGGGTGGAGACGGGGACAGCCAGAGGAGTGGTTATTGGGGAGAGAGGACTAACGCGGGGATTGGAGGAGAGGCGTTGCCGTCGTCGCCAGGCGCGCCTTCGCCGCCGCCATCTCCAGGCGCGTGCTCGCCACCGCAGTCGCCCAGGCGCGGCACTCGCCGCCGCTGTCTTCAGGCGCGCGCTCGGCTCCGTCGCCCAGGCGCATGGGCATCTAAAGAGCAAATTTCCAATCAACACGAGTTGATCAGCAGAATCCCCAATCAGGCAATCCCGACCTTTTAGCTCCTGGGTAAGCCATATCAGCGCAACTATGTTTGCTCCTCTGTCAGAGCAAGAAAATCTCGTACAGAACATAGCCTAATCTCTCAATACACGAAGGGGCACACAAAGGAAGAGCTCCACTGACTCCGAGCGCCGGTGCAATCACACCACGAGAGCAGGTAAAGTACGCAAGCATCAAATTTCCAATGCACGGATCAATTAACCAATCGGAATTTCCGACAGAGCAGGTCAATCAAGCATCTATGTACAGCATCAGCGTTCCCGCAAAATTCGTGTAATATTCCCTTCCTGGTATGATTGCCAGGGAAAGAAGATTGCACACGAAATGGATATTCCGTGCGGAAGAAGAAGAAAGAGCGAGAGCTGGGGACGAGGAGAATTTGCTTCCGTTTCTATTCTTCTTACTTGTCTTGTTCTGGTTACAACCCTCTGCTTATAAACTGCAGACTCACGCTCCTGACCTCCATGGGCCCACGCTTAACTTACACACACACCCCTCACGCCATCACCAGGACACCCACAGGTCCCTGATGGCGCACGCACGCCTAAGGCTCTGCCGTGGTCGTGACATCTTCCTCCCCTAGAAACTGTGCTTGTCCCCAAGCACCAACTGCTGGAAATCGACTCTTCAGCGTGTTCCAATCTTCCCAAGTAGCCGCCTCTGCTGGGATGCCTGTCCACTTCACTTGCACTTGCACGATTGCAGTATTCCCTTTCTTGATGAGGCGTCTATCCAGTACTCTCTCTGGTTCTGTTTCCTTGGAGTCAAGCAGTGGCAATGGAGGAAGTTCGGAAAATACTGGTGTAAAATCCGGCCTGTACTCCTTCAGCTGGGAGACGTGAAAAACATTGTGCACCCTACATTCACTCGGCAGCTCCAGTTTGTACGCCACCTGCCCGATACGCTCCAGTATGGTATAAGGACCAAAGAACTTGTGCGCCAGCTTGGGATAAGGCCTGTTCACCACAGTTGTTTGTGCATATGGCTGAAGTTTGAGGAGTACCTTGTCACCCACTTGGAACGTTTTCTCTGTGCGTTGCCTATCTCGCATACATCTTCATTCGATTCCGTGCTTGCGACCAAATGTTTCTTGAGCAGCTCATCTTGTAAGGCTCGTTCAGCTACCATGTCCGCTACTCCTGGTTCGGTGATCTCCTGCCAACGCCGGAATAGTGCCCAGATTCGGTTCATGCCCATATAGTGCCTTGAAAGGTGAGCACCCAATCGCTGAATGTGTTGTGGTGTTGTACCAGAACTCAGCAGTTGTCAACCATTTCTTCCATTCCTTCGGAGCATCTTGCACCATGCATCGCAGGTACATCTCCAGGCATTGATTCACTCGTTCACTCTGTCCATCTGTTTGAGGGTGATAGGCGGTAGTGAACTGCGGTTTGGCTCCGGTTGTTGGAACAGCATCTTCCAGAATTTGCTGGTAAAAATGGCATCACGATCAGAAGTAATGGAGCGAGGCATACCATGTAGTCTGACCACATTGTCCACAAACACTCGTGCAATCTGAGGTGCTGTGTAGGGGTGCTTCAGAGGGATGAAATGGGAATATTTGGTAAACCGATCCACCACTACTAGAATCGAATTTGCTCTGTCCGACAGCGGCAACCCTTCTATGAAATCCATTGTGATGTCCTGCCAAGCGCCCTCTGGTATCGGCAGGGGCTGGAGCAACCCATGTGGATGATTTGTGGAGTGTTTTGCACGC
The DNA here is from genome assembly GCF_022539505.1 of Lolium rigidum. NCBI lineage: Eukaryota > Viridiplantae > Streptophyta > Magnoliopsida > Poales > Poaceae > Lolium > Lolium rigidum. The sequence continues at coordinate 330,632,751 of NC_061510.1, forward strand.
TGGCAGGTGTCGCACTGACTGACAAATTCCGCGACAGCCACTTTCAGCCCAGGCCAGGCAAACAACTTCTTGACACGCTGGTGGGTGGCTTGAACTCCAGAGTGGCCTCCAACAGCACTTGCATGCAGGGCTGCTATGATTTTGGTCTGAAGGGCAGAGTTTGCTCCTACCCACACTCGGCCATTTCGCTTGATAATGCCTTGGGTCAGCTCATAGCCGTGTTCGTCCGGGCTGGCGATGGCCAGCTCAGCTAGTCGCCGTTGGGCGTCTTGATCCGTGGCATAGGAATTGGCAATTTCCTGTAGCCATGCTGGTTGCGCGGATGAGCAGGTTTGGATGGCTAGCAAGTGCCCCACGCGCGACAGTGCGTCCGCTGCATGATTTTCTGCCCCCTTACGATAGACAATCTTGAATTGTAGTCCCATCAGTCGCGCCATTGCCTTGCGCTGCAGAGGTGAATGCAGATTCTGGTCTTCCAGGAAACACAGGCTAGCGTGATCAGTTTTAATAATGAACTCATTCCTCTGCAAATAAGGGCGCCACCGGTCGACTGCCATGAGTAGGGCGAGGAACTCCTTTTCATAGATTGAAAAATGCTTGTGCACCGCGCTTAAAGGTTTGCTCAGGAAAGCCAGTGGATGTCCATTTTGCATGAGCACAGCACCAATGCCTGAGTCACATGCGTCCGTCTCCACTACAAAAGGTGTGTTGAAATCCGGAAGTTGAAGGACTGGAGTGGTTACCATTGCTGTTTTTAGTGCTTGAAAAGCTTCAGTAGCTGCATCATTCCAGAGAAACCCTTTCTTCTTCAGCAAGGTGGTCAAAGGGCGTGCAATGATTGCATAATTCTTCACAAACTTCCGGTAGTACCCTGTCAGCCCCAGAAATCCCCGCAGTTCTGTGATGTTAGTTGGTAGAGGCCAATCCTGCATCGCTCTTGTCTTGGTGGGATCTGTGGCCACACCTGCCGCTGACACTATATGACCCAAATACTCCAAGGAGTCACAGGCAAAGGAACACTTACTAGCCTTGACATACAGTTTGTTATCCTTGAGTAGCTGGAGCACCTCTTTCAAGTGTTGTACATGTTCATCGAGGGACTTGCTATAGACGAGGATGTCATCCATGAACACTAGCACTGATCGCCTAAGGCATGGCTGGAGCACTGAATTCATAACGCATTGGAATGTGGCAGGTGCATTGCACAAACCGAATGGCATGACACGGAATTGGTAGTGCCCTTGGTGGGTTTTGAATGCCGTTTTCATCTCGTCTTCTGGCAGCATTCTGATCTGATGGTACCCAGCCCGCAGATCCAGCTTGGAAAATATCTTGGCACCACCTAGTTCATCCAATAGCTCGTCAATGATAGGCATTGGAAAAATGTTCTTGATGGTGAGCTCGTTTAGCCGGCGATAATCCACACAAAACCTCCAGCTCCCATCTTTTTTCTTGACTAGAAGAACTGGTGAAGCGAAGGGAGACATGCTGCGCACAATTACTCCTGCCTTGAGCATCTCAGCGACTTGCCGTTCGATTTCATCTTTGTGTGCCGGGGAATACCGATATGGCCTTGCATTTACTGGTGGTTCATCTGCCTTGAGAGGAATAGCATGATCATAATCCCGGGCTGGTGGTAGCTCCACGGGTTCAGAGAAAACCACCTGAAACTGCTCCACCAGTTGTTGTATCTCTGCTGGCATGGCATCAGTTGCAATTGTATGAACAGAGCCGTCGACTTGCACTACTGCCAGAGCCCAAATGTCGTTTCCTTTGGACCATTTTGCTACTTGTTCGACTGTGACTTCCCTAACCGACGTGGCTGTGGATTCCTGCAATCCTTGCAATGTCACTTGTTTCCCATTGTAAGGAAAAGAGAGGAATTTTCTGTTCCAATCCGTTGTCATAGGACTATGCTTCTTCAACCAGTCTATTCCCAAAATTGCATCATATGCGCCCAGATCAAGCACTCTCATGGGTGTCACGAAAGTAGCGCCATTAGACCACCAAGTAAAGTCAGGCACTATCTGTGTGGAGTGCATATATTCGCCGTTGGCAACCTTGACCGCCACTGTAGGAGCTTCCTGTACTGTGCAATTTGCTTTCTCCAGGAGTTGAGAGTGGATAAACGACCCACTGCTGCCGGAGTCCACCAGAATAATGAAGACTTGGTTACCCACCAACGCACGCAGCCTCAAAGTTTCTGCCCCCTCTGATCCTGCCATGGCATGGATCGACAGACTCAGGCGTTGTGCCTCCGCCATGTCCTGCATCTCAAGCATGTTCAGCACTTCTTCGGCTAACATCACCGGGCCATCTTCAGTGTCCATAGCATTAAGGGTTGCTGCTTTTTTCTGTCCGCAGACATGTGTTGGATCATACTTAAGCCCGCACTTGAAACATTCCCCGTTGGCTCGCCGATACTCCCTTAGTTGTCGGTCCTTCCACAGGTCGCCCGTGCCCATCTTCAACGGTGCCTTGGGAGCAGCATCAATGCGAACTGCAGGAATGTCCCCTCGATTGTATTGTCTCTGAGCTTTCCTAGGTGCAGCGTCAAGGACCTCTTGCTGAACCTTTGCTATGAGGTAAGCTCGCTCCAGAGTATCCGGGATATGGGCCTCCACAGCACCCCTCAGCTCAAATTTCAACCCCTTGATGAACTGTGAGATGAAGAAATTTGTGTCGTAGTGTGGATTGAACATGGACACCTGGTACACCAGTTTCTGAAATTCCTGTATGTACTCCTCTACCGTACCACCTTGTTTGAGTTGCAGCAGGGCCTTCATGAATTTGCGCTGGTCATCACCTCCAAATTCTGCCTCAATTGCAGTAATGAATTGGGGCCAGCCTCTTATGTCATGTGTCTGCTTGTATGCTTGTAACCAGACTGCTGCGTTTCCATCCAGGTGAAGTGTTGCTGTGGTCATCCAGAGAGCAGGGCTGATGTTGAACACTCGGAAGTAATCGAGACATTGATCTCTCCATATGCGCGGATGTTCGCCTGAGAATCGAGGAAAATTCATCTTGGGCATCTGTTGTCGTCCCCCACCTTCCGTGTTTCCATGATAATTTCGAGCGACACCCACGCCCACAAACTCACCGCCTCCTGCACCTCCCAGTCGACTGCCACCTGCGCCCCCAAACTCACCGCCACCTGCGCCGCCCGATCTACCTCCTCCCGCGCCTCCAGTACCACCTCCGCCCCCGCCAGCCAGAAAGCCCTCAGAACCACGCTCCGCCTCTGTTGCGCCCGTGCTTGAGGATGCTCCAGCAGTGTTCGCCGTCCACTTGGCCTTCGTGTGGAAGAGATGAGAGGTACCGGAGTTCAGCATCTCACCAGGATCTGGTTCCTCGTCCGCTGGTGGAGGCTTGTCCGCGACCCCCGTTTCGCCGATCTTCAGTTGCGCCATCAACGCCTGCAGGATGCGCGTGGTGTCGTCGTGCTTGGTGGCGCTGCTCTCGATCGCGGCTGCTTGGTGGTCGAGCTGCGCCCGCATCTGCTGCTGCGCCGTGTCCACTCCCGCGACAACCCCGTGCAGGAGATCGAGGCTCGATTGAAGCTGCTTCAGCGTTTCCGCTGTCGCCGCCGCCGCCTCCCCCATCGCCGCCACAATCGCCCGCGTCTGTGCGGATGCCTTGGACGGCGCCGTGGTGTCCCCGTGCACGATTGAGTCAACCAAGGTGAGGATTTACCGCAATCGAGATCAGATCGAAGATCTTCACCCAATCGCAACCCGGCCCAGGAATTACAACTCGAGATCGGAGGGGAAAGTACGCACACACAGCGATCGCGCCCTCGAATCGATTGAATCTGATACCACTGTAATATTCCCTTCCTGGTATGATTGCCAGGGAAAGAAGATTGCACACGAAATGGATATTCCGTGCGGAAGAAGAAGAAAGAGCGAGAGCTGGGGACGAGGAGAATTTGCTTCCGTTTCTATTCTTCTTACTTGTCTTGTTCTGGTTACAACCCTCTGCTTATAAACTGCAGACTCACGCTCCTGACCTCCATGGGCCCACGCTTAACTTACACACACACCCCTCACGCCATCACCAGGACACCCACAGGTCCCTGATGGCGCACGCACGCCTAAGGCTCTGCCGTGGTCGTGACAATTCGGTCAACGGAAAGGAAAAGGGCAGGAGCGAACCTGTGTTCGTCCTCGGTCCAGGCGATCCCCTTCCGGCGCTCCTGCTCGGCGGACTTGGACGAGCCCTTGTCGACGCCCGAGCCCTTCTTCCCGCCCCCGCCCCCGGAGCCCCCGCCGTCGTCGGGCCCGGCGTCGCCGGCGTAGACGAGCAGCGGCACGCGGCCGGCCTCGATGCCGTCGACGTCCTCGACGAGCAGCTCGTAGTGGCGTCGGACCTCCTCGGGCATCTTGCCCGGGACGGCGGTAAAGATGGCGTCCCACATGGCGGCCTCGTCGTCCGGAACCGGCAGCGTGGCCAGCGCGTTCTCGAACGCCTTCTCCTGCTCCCGCGTCCACGTCCCGGAGGCGGGCATGGGCATGGAGCCGGACATCTCCGCGCCCATGGAGTGGTGGCCGCGCGGGGGCGAGCAGGCACAAGATTGGGGGAGAGTCGCGCGCGGGGATTGGGAGAAACGGCTAAGGTTTCCCAACCGTGGTCGGGCTAGGCGGGCTTTTTAGTGACCCATGGATAAAATGTGGGTCTGCGGGAGGGCCTCGCGCCCTGGACGAATGGCCGGTCGAGATCGTGCCACGTCACCTCGATCGAATGGCCCAAAATCCAAACGCCTGTGAGGCCCCCTTTAGATGTTATATCCGCATCATGTTCCAGTTTATTAGCTGGCTCTTATCATGAATGCTCCTTTGCTCGGATTGAAGATTCTAGGCATACAGTAAGCTAGGTACAGCCTGACCTGCCAGGAACCGCCTTCGCCTAGCGCCCTGGTCATTTACACAGTGTTTTCTGATGTGGCCTGACAGTAATGGAGATAGGAGCAGCGGTTGAAGGCGAAGTTTTGTGGGAATGAAAACGAAGCAGAAGACCAGGTTTGAACGCCATGCCTTAGAACAAGGATATTAGAGCATCTCCAGTTGCGTCCCCCAAACCGTCCCCCAAAGCGCGCCGGATTGAGCATTCGGGGGACGTGTTTCGTTCGTGCCGCGTTTGGGGGACGTCGCTCCCCAGCCGCGTCCCCAAACGCCGCCCCCAAACATTAAAATACTCTTTTTCGTTTTTTTACATTTTTATTTCAATAAAGAGAAGTAATATTTCATAAACTAATACATAATTGGGAACGTGGTTTACACCAAGACATAATTGGAATATGGTTTTCCACAAACTAATACATAGTTTGAACCATGGTTGACACAAATATAAAATATTGCAAAAAAACTAAACCTAACTAAGCCGTGCATCGAAGGTTTCGTGTGTTCGCTGCCAAGAAAGAACACTCGAGGGCACACCCAGTCACCCAAACTGCAAAAAAAACTAAACCTAACGAGACGCGTCGCTGCGCCTCTGCGGGAACTACACCGTCGCTGCGCGCCAATAACTTCCGTCACGAGGTCGGCGACGGTTAGGTTAAAATTTATTATGCCGCTGACGCGGCCCCACCACTCCCCGCCTCGCTTTTCGGTGTGTCCGGCGTCCCCGGTGCGTCCCCTGTGGGACGGGGACGGGCTCAGGGCGCCGGACACCGTATCGGGCCGCGCCGAACAAAAAACGGTTTTGGGGACGCGGCTGGGAACGTTTGTTTGTCCGGCGCGTCCCAAATCGCTTTGGGGGACGGTTTAGGGGACGCGACTGGAGATGCTCTTAGTATGTCTAGCACCCTATGACGCTGGACGAGACCGATGGAAGCACCACGTGGTGTTGAGACGACAGTCAGATTTGGTAATCATTCATGTATTTCTTGATGTTTAGCCTCAACGCGCCTCACATGTTTGGTAATACTTCACTAATATTGTTGCAGGGAACTTTCAGTTTCATAGGGTATTCCCTTTTTTATCATCTTGCAGTTTATACATCTTTAGGATTGATATAGCAGGATGAGAAATTAGGTAAAAAGCTCTAAGATCAGCTGAAAGGTGCAAAACCATGAGCAACGAAAACCAAAGGAGCGGGCGAAAAGCCAAATCTGTAAGCTTTGGGCCAAGTTTACTAGATTTTTTTTTGGCATTACATGAATCCATTTTGTATTACCTCCCTTTCAGAACTTACCATTAGCTAATGAGTCATTTACTTGCTGGAACTTGTCAGATCTGTATGCAGTCTAGTCTGAATTTTGGAACTTAGTTATCCAGGAGGAAGTATTTGATGCTTGGTGTAATTTTGCAGGCATGATCTCACGTCGGTAGAGAATCTTTGGTCATGACTTCAGTTTACATAAGGTTGTGAAATTATTTGTAGTTCGTAGAGATTTTTATAGCACCCATGAAGATATGAACATAAGTGGTGGAGTTGTACATGTAGGTTATTATTTAAACTGAATAAACATGTTTGATATACTTCGACGCTTAATATGTAATACTGTGGCCTATATCTTACTGCTTTCCAGTCCTATGTGTACCTACTTTGCTTCTCTGTATTTGTGCTTCCCCACTAATAAAAATAAGTTAGTGGAACTTTAATCAACAATCTGAAGTGGCCCAACAGTAACATATCCGAAATATTATAAATATATAGTATTTCTTAAGGCCATAGAGGATCATTCGAAATATCATAAATCTATATAGTATTGTATTAATACTTGTGGCATCATGTGTTCTGTTTTTCTGTTTGTTGCAATTGCAAAGTTTGAAAATGCTCTGTGTCATTTTTTCGGTAAAGGGCGCTTTATTATTTCAAGTTTAAGCAATACACCTGGCCTCTGCATAACGGGGATGCACACAGCCGTTTTTGTTCTCAAAACCATCGAAAAAACAAAATTACATGAGTATTAAATCTGCCAAGACCAAAACACTAGACAGGCAAGATTCTTCGACTATGCAGCCACCCATGTTGGGTAATAAACTCCCTCTCCGTTTCCTCCAATCGTGAATACACCTCCGTAAAAAGGTCGCGGTTCTCCGATCGTTGCAGCGACGACCATAAACGGAGTAACGCCGTACATCGGTAGATAACATGCATAAGAGAAGAATTTTTATTATCAAAAACCTTGTCATTTCTACATAGCCAAAGCGACCATATGACGGCAATCGCTCTCACCCTGATAAGGACTTTAAACCTAACCTCCACTCCGTTTAACCAATTGCCAAAAATGTTTGCAATGCTTTCCGGAGGGTATAAGGTAGAACCTATCTGAATGATTGACCATATAGATCTCGCGAACTGGCATTGGAAGAACAAATGTTTTATTGTCTCATCTCCGTGACAGAAAACACACTTCTTACAACCATGCCAATTCCGCTTTGCAAGGTTATCTTTAATAAGAATAACTCCCCGACGAAGGTACCAAGCAAAAAACCTTACTTTCAGTTGTATCCTCATCTTCCAGATGGATTTATAATTTATTACTGGATGACTGGGTTCAATTAAGACTGTGTACATGGACCCAACAGAAAATACCCCATTTTTTGTGAGATTCCAGCGGAACTCGTCTGAACCTTGTAGCAGCTGGACAGAGTCTAATCTTTGTATTAGCTCATTCCAAGAAGCCAAACAAGGTCCAACAAGATCACGCCTGAACATCATAGACGGGGGTGATGTTTTCATCACCTTCTATAGAGTATCATGTTTCTGTATCTTCTGCATCATGTAGATTCTTTATTTAAAAAACACCTACAGTGCAATGTTGTCAATGTGACATTGTGGCTACCTCATCCTGAAGTGGCACTTGGAGATCTATCATACCTTGAGATCGGTATAGCTTAGGGAAGGTCAGCTTGTCTGTTTTATGTGATTGCCCATTTCTTTATTTCTCTGTCGCTTGTCACTGTTGCAATAATATTGTGCCTACTGGTAATCTTATTATAATTTGCGGTCATTTTTTGTTTTCCGGTGTAAAACAGCGATTAGAGGATTGGCTTGTGGAAGTTGTCAAATAACACCAGGGGATGGAGGTGAGATAAGCAGACCTGCCTCACATGATGCTTGGTAAGATTATACTATGCGAGGATTTCTGTAATGTTAAAAAGTGTGTGGATGGTTATTTGTTGCGGTTTCCGTACTATTCTTAAATATACTGAGTTCGGCACAATCAAATATTTTATGAACTTGCTCAGAAATTAATGTGCTGACTGTTCTCTTGCCTACAAATGGTATTTCACATGAACATTTATGCATAAAGACAACAAATAATGTGCAAGGGAATACGTTAAAATCTGCATGATTAGGAAATCACAATTACACTCTCTGTCTGTTAACAACAATACCATATTTTTATTTCCTTCATATTAAACCGCAGCATCTCCTTACAGTTCTGTATTAGATGAATAAACTGCAACCTAGATTGAAGAGCTAAGCACGTGAAACTAAACTCTGATCCCTCTTAAATAATCCATGAACTCTCTGATCACATTTTCTGTCCGGTATTGACACTAAAACTATGGTTTCTAATATAGTTTGCCGATACTGCTTTGATTTCTCCAAAATAAAAGAGCAGAGCCAGCATATGGGCATTTAGAACGTCTGGCAGATTATTATCTCCAGGTAACTTGATAGGATTTATCTTGACGAGAGGATAGATGATTTAGTTTAGCGACGCCTCATGGATGGGAATGCAGTGGGATGCCCTCTCATTTTGTGTGCTCGCCAGTACGTCAACGTCGGCAAGATGGTACTACCGAGCTAAGTGAGGAGATGGGGGCTATAGTTCTGCTCTGCTCTGTTTAGATGGTGACTAGGTGAGCACGTCATATTACAATACCCTCCATGCTACATTGACTGGATCTGCTTCATCTATTACTCGTATTATTTTTCTTTGTAGGAAACAATTAGACGATCTTGATTTCTTTTTGTCTCATTTCTGCTCGAGCAATTAATATATAGGACGCTATAGAATGTGTACATAAGTAACCAGCAGACAGTACCGCTCAAACCTGTTGTTCCACTTATCCATGATTTGAAGATACAGACCATGTACTATACGGTCGAATTTTCGGTGTGTGATGATAGCCTAGATGATTTGGGCTCTCAGATTATCAGAACATGATCATTATTGCTAAGCCTAAAATTGATGGAGAGAAAGTTGTGATTCGGATATATATTACTGTTTCTTAATTCCAATAGCTATTAATTAATATTAATATAAGTCTCAACTTTAATTAATTATTTGCCTGATGACCCCATTGTACAAACGACACTGCTCTGCACTCTCATCTACAGTCCATCAAACAGGTGCACACTCCCGGAAGAATTGACCACCTGCTGCTACTTCTACATCAGGTCGTAATACTATGCGGCGAAGCGAGGAAGGAGGTGGGGAAGACGTGGAAGACTAGTTAATTTGTATGTGGAAATTCCCATATATATGTCACAAGGAGATCCACACGCACGAGAAATTGATGATGTGATATGTAGTTATCCACTGTCCTTCAAAGTAAACTAGGAGGCGTCAGCGCGGCGCACGCCGCGCCGGTGACCTTTTGCACGATGAGTGCCCTAGCAATTTTGGTCCATGTATGATGTATTCTTACTTTGTAAGCCGGCCGAATGGCTATGAACCGCTGGATCAATTTGGTAGCAATATTGGTGGGCTGGGTAGATGGGCTGCGCTAGCGAATATAGTCCATATGTGATCCATCAATGCCAGCAACTTCATTTCTTGAGTTTATATTTTCTTACAGTCTTTCAACCATTTTTTTAATTCTCACGAAACTGCTAGAGGCTGAGCTCAAAAAAATAAACTGCTAGAGGCTAAGGGCGTGTTTGTTAGCCCGGGTCACTAGAGAAAGACATTCTCAACCCATACAAGCTAACCTTATACAAGCTCAGGTGAGATTTTACCACACATTTGGTAGATCGGGTGTGCTCACACATTCTGAACAGAGATGGTGTTTGGTGAGGCAATCTGGGCTCAACCGAGCTGGTCCGATTTTTTTACACAAAGAACCTTGAATAGAAAAATTAAAAGCAATCAGGTCCCTAAAAGCCAAAACGAAAAGCAATCGGGCCCCTGAGAAACCGCCGCCGGCGAGAGGAGCGGCCGCCGATGAGAGGAGCCGCCGGTGCGAGGCCGTGGCGGGTGCTCGACGAGAGGCGGCGCGTGGCCGAGGCCGTGGCAGCACGAGGCCGAGGCCGTCGAGGCCATGGCGGCGCGAGGCCGAGGCAGTGGCGGCCAGCCGAGGCCATGGCGGCGCGAGGCCAAGGCAGTGGCGGCCGGCCGAGGCCATGGTGGCGCGAGGCCGAGGCAGTGGCGGGCGGTCGACGTCTCGACGACGAGGTGATCGGCGGGAGGAGGCAGAGCTGGCTCTGCCACGACACTGGGTCGTCGTGAGGTGCGATGCAGGGATAAGAGAGAGAGGATTTGGGGAGAATGACCTGTGGGGTGGGGGTCTTGGGGGTGCCGCGGGCCACGCTACAGTTCTTTACGGGATGAGCTCAACCGGGATGAGGAGAGAAGCTCGATTTGGACTTCTCTACCGGGCAGGACTGAGAGCTCATTTTTTGTGGTGAGGCGGCCGATCCGACCTAACAAACACTAGATGGTCCAAAAATCTCGGTTGGGAGGAGATTTTCTGGGTAGACCCGACCTACCAAACACACCCTAAGACGATAGGGAAAGAACAGAGTGGACAGAGCAAGCGGTCAGCAATCACCACCAGCGACCAAAGCAACCGGAGACTGAAAGAAATTAAGCAGCGAACATTACGCGAGGCGCCGCCGGCATTAATCGATGCATGGCCGCCGCCTTGTTGCGTCCTTCGCCGTGCTAGCCGGCGCGCAGGTCGAGCCGTTGTTGTGCGCTGCCCGCCGTGTTATCGGCTAGCCAGTCTCACACCTTCCTGCTGACGGCCGACCAACGCGGCCGTGGCAATTAACTGGGCGTTTACGGCGACGGAGCTCTGTTGCAAGGCAAGATCCCGTCAGTCGGCATCGCCAACGTCGTCGGCGAGTTCCTGAGGGAAGAGGAATTCCTCGTTGGTAGCAGGCATCGGTGGTCGGAGAGCCGTAGGGGACAAATCAAGGGCAAGCAGTCACTTGACGGCGGCCCCGACTGGCTGCTCTGCCGTGCGCGTGCAGCTGCCTATGCTACGTGGATATGTCAAGCACCATTCTCTCCCGGCAACGCTGCAGTAAGCTGCTTCTCCCCATGCATTTCACTCCCCTTAATTCAGATCAGAAATAAGAAAAAGCTGCACCATCGGGCCATGCACAGGGAGCAGCGGCAGCTGTGGTGAATCCCCATATTCATTTTTGGTTCTTGGCCTGCATCTCTTCATAATTGTCACTTCGTGGATAGTGATATGTGGGGTTCAGTTTTTCCTCTATCCATACACAACACAGCAGAAATGATATGTGAACATTCACCTGTAGCTTTGAATGAATATTATTTCTCCGTACTCATGCACAATAGTATGCTCAGTTCAGACAATCTGCTTATTTTTTATTTTGCCACCTTGACCTTACCAATGTAAATCTCAGGCAAGTAAATCAGAAGTATGGAACTGTGTGTGTGCTGCCAAATTAAGCTACAGCACTCTGAAGTTGACGCTCTTACTCTCGGCTAGATGAAGAAACAGAATCTGGCGTTTTAAGGAAGGTCAATTCAGTTCTGTGATTCAGAGATTCATGTACACCTCAAGAAAGAATATGAAGCTATAACTCTTATGCAGGCTCAGGCATGGTCCAAGTGCTTAGGTAATTCGCTATATTCTTTTACCATGTGACAGTATTTCAACATCAAGTGTCAACGGTCTCAAATGTCAATGTAGGACAGAGAATACTGGTAAGGGAAAAAAAATAAGCTTTTTCAATCAGGTTGATGATAAAAAGGTGTGTCTCAACTCTCAAATGTCAATGTAGGACAGAGAATACTTGTAAGTTGTTCTTTCTTGTGTGATGTATGTTCAGACGTGCAGGCGAAGCTACATACCATTGTCATTTTGACAGTAGCCTAATGATTCCATGTTGCTATTGGTTTTTATAATAGCTAAACCATTTTGTGCACATGTTAACAGAAATTGTTGCATTGAAGAAAATCAATAGTAAAACTTGAAAGAAAGTAGTCGTTGCTTTCTGAATTGTATTTCTAGTTTGCCTGATCTGCTAAAGCTTTATCTTCAGTAGTCAGACGAATATATTTTTAGAAAAGTAGAAGGAACTAATTTCACAGATATCCCAATCATTACCAAGAAAACTAATTGAAACGATAAGAAGCATTATAAAGAATTGAAGACAGAAGATTTCAGCACATAGACTGACTATAAATATATACTATATAACATGAAGTACAGAAATCATAAGGCTGACCGTAGCATAGAATGGGAAGCTCTGTAGTATCATGTGTAGAAATGCTAAATTTTATTAACATTTCGCTTAATTAACCGAAGTTTGTCTTCAATGGACTGGCTGCTGGAGAAGAACTGGGAATATAGAAGAAAACCTAATTATACAAACATCATAGGTTATTGCTAAGTATATTGATTAGAAGGATAAGAGGAAATGTAAGAACAGAAGATGCAGAGGATAGCAACAGGAAAAAAAAAAACATAGCACTCACTATTAATAAGCAGTACTTTGCCACTGGCAAACAAAGCGATACATGAAGAGAGTAGCACATATAAGAACTGAGTTTTAATAAAACACAGGAGCACATTTGGAGATTAGCACATAGTTATTCAGTAGATAGATCAATTGTGCCATAAAGGGTGTCCTCGATGTTCAAAGCAGCCGAAGTAGCGTTCTTTCGCTGGTTTCTTCTTCTCATAAGCCATGGTACGTGAAAATAGATAACTTATGAGTCTTTAATGTAAGGATAGCTAGTCCTGGTTTGTTGCAGAAATGCACCTTTTCTTGGTTGATGTTGCAGGTGCGGTTTCATTCTTCCTTCCCTTTCCTCCTGTTGTAGAGTTTGTATCCTTGAACAAAAAAAAATGTACAATGATGGCTAAGTTCTATCTGGAAGTAATATATAAGTTAAGCTTTCAATAGATAAATCAAGGAAGATATTACCTGGTTTATTTTATTTACCTTCTCTGGGTCTGAAAGTGTTGGCTGCATGACATCTGTGGTAGGTGCAGTGTCTGATTTTCTGCTACTCTCCTGTGGATCAACTATACCTTCAGAGGAATTGAGTACTATGGATTTGTCTGTATTTTCTGAACTTTTGGAGTTAGTTGTGGATGTTGTCGCTCGACTGGCATTGTTAATCAATTCGGACCTTCAAACATGAAAGGTTATATTGTTGGCATCTGGTAGCATATAATCGGTCCTTCCTCTGATAGTTGCAACACCTAGGACAGCTTTCTGGCCTCTGAGTGTAGTGCCATTGGCGCCCAAAATTATTTCTTTAGTCACCTCGTTGGGCTTGACATCCTTTCAGTTAGCGGATAGTTTGTACCTGTCGATGTTGTAAGGATTAATTATTAGATTCACATGAGAGAAAATCATTAGTTTTATGTGAGTAATCTGTCTTAGAAGACTGTACAGTAGTTTACCTGTGCTTTCCTTCTATGTAATATGTATGGCCACTTCGGGAATTTGTAGACATTTCCGTTAGGATGTCTTCTTTCAGCAATCTTTACAGGACATGAGCACGCAGTCTTGAACATTCTTTACTTCTGTCACGACAATTTCCAGCTTGTAACTTTTTCCTCGTGTGTCATTAATGCATTAGCTTTGTTCAGATATAAGCATATTATATTGATAGTCATATTAATGGAAAGATGTTCACCAAAATAGTTTCTATTGGTTCTTTAGCTAGAGCATATAGTGTTGTCTCTATTGGCTCAGGTCTTTATTTTCTCCCCTGCCTATCTAGCTCATGTGGGTGATCTTGGAGGCTGCAACAAATTTGCACACACATGGTTAGTAAATAACATGTATGTTAGTATATTGGATCTAGTGGTTTATGCATTGTACCTGTCTTTCATATCAGATATTTCTGAAACAGGTATATTGACATACCAACATGTGAAGGATGTACTCTTGAAAGATAGCACTCCTGCAGCGGCAATAGTACTGTAAGTATAATCATACACTCCATTTAGCTGCTATATACATTTTATTGATGTATGCATGATGAAATATACCTGAATAATAAGAACTTTCAGCTGCTCCCTAAATTGATCCATGGGAAAACCTTTTCCATGCATCAGCAACAATGAAACTTTCTGAAGTTTAGACCGAACCATCTTTTAGCTGCTCCCTAAATTGATCCATGGGAAAAGTTCAAGGTTCATATATATATCATAAATTGCATTTAGTGCAAATTAACTTGCCATACTTTTTTAGAAGAAAAGACGTGCTTCAGTAACCTGGAGTTGTCAATCAAATAGTATATTGAGGTAGGTAATTTTATACAGTAGCAGAAAAGAAGTCCTAGTTACCAAGGATTTATACTTGTGGGTCACTTTTCCTCTTCTCTGGTGTATATCACCATGCAAGGGAAATACAGCTGGTCTTTTAAAAGCTGGAAGAACAAATACCAAATGGATAATCGATGAGATACGTGTGACAACATTACATCTTATGGCAATACTGCTGTATTAAGAAATCAATCTGATAAAAAAGGGTAAACAATATACTACAGTTTTAGTAAACATATATGGAATATCACATTAACTAACTTGCCTCGGCTATAACAAAAATATGTATTAACTTGGTTGGATAAAAGCACAATCATGCATGGAAATTATATGGACTAATAAAATAATGGTACACCAAATAGCAATTTCACGCCATATTGTATTTGGACGCCTCATATATGGGAAAATAGTTGGAGCTCTTGGAAAAGAATTCTGAAACATCGTTTGCCAAAATTGTTTAAATACATGGACATGTTATTACAAAAAAAAATTATGAAAGTGAACAGGCCAGTGATATCATCATGAGCATACTATGCATATCCATAACTCATGCAGTACCTACCATGGCTTTGTCACCGGCGAGGAGCTGGCTTCAATGTGTTGACAGATCCTGAAAGCAAGCTCCTCTTTGTCCATGGGATGATCAACACCACAAGGCACTGCTTATTTTCGCTTATTTTCCTACAGGGGAGGGGAAGACTCGTGAAACAGGAAGCTTATTGGATCGTTGCTGACTGAGAAGATGATCAACACAGTATGGAGGCTATGTAGTGGCGCACAAAGGTGTTGCCTGTGGGGTGTGTGGGATACCTCCGGACGGCGCCCTCCATGGGAGTGAGTTCCCTGACGGCACCACCAAGCACGAGTTCGAGGCACGATGGAGAAGGCAGGAACCAATGTAGCTACTCCTCAGGCGACCACACACACATCATCATCTCCTCCACCTACTGATCACGGGGGATGAGTGGCCGCGGCGGCTCCTCCCATAAGCGCACTGCCTAGGGAAGGAGAGGAGGGGGCCAAGGCCCTGTACCACCTCTGGAAGGGGAGGAGAACACCAAGATCTTCCCAGGAAAGAGAGGATGGTGTGCTACAGAAACAGCTGCCTCTATAGGCGGAATTGCGGACGGAGAGGGATAGGGGGCATAATCCCAAGAAGGCAGGCGGCAATGAAAGGAAGACAGAAGATGAGAGAAGAGAGATTGGGGATGGGCGCCGCTTTGACCACCAACGCTTTGACTGAAGAAACCAGAAGGAAGTGATCCACAATAATAGGAAGGAGTGGAGGAAGGCCAGCAACCGGTTGCCGGTTGCCATCTGCCAAAAAAAAGTGACGCGTAAATAGGAAGGAGTGGAGGAAGGCCAGCAAAGTAGCAAACGATGGGGTGGAAAAAAAAATAACGGTTACGTGTCAGACAATCGCTGGAGGATGGAGTGGATAAATAGGCTATGAAGAATCTTTTTTTTTTTTGAAACGGGCAAAAAAGCTTTTGCCTTATATTGATAAAGGAGAAGCAAACAGGTACATGGCAAGAGCCAAAAACAGAAAAAAGGTGGACCAAACTCCGCCAAGAAAACAACTCAGCTAATCAAATCCGCAAGGCTCTTGGCACCTGCCAGGATCCAATCTTTTCCTTCTTCCCTGATCTTGTGCATGACGACCGAAGGCAGCGATGATTTATTGTTGAAAACGCGGTCGTTCCTCTCCTTCCATATCTCCCAAGTGATGAGAATAACCGCGAGATCGCAGCCCTTTGGGAGAAGAGGTAGTGGTCGATGTGATGGCCCGCCAATAATCAATGACCTTGGCTCTACCTTCTCCAAGGCTGCTCATAAGATCCGGACAAGAGAGCCAGGAGGCCGCCGCGGTCCGGGACGCGCTTGGAGAAACGACATTCAAAGAAGATGTGCCGAGCCGTCTCGGGGAGCATCTGCGGAGCCGGAGTGGAGGGATGAGGCCATCCCCGTTTTGCCGGGCGGTCGGCGATCCAAAGGCGATTTTGGACGGCGAGCCACGCAAAAAAATGGCACTTCGGAGGGGCCCGGGTCTTCCGGACAATTTTCCCAAGCCGGCAAGGAAGAGCCGAAAGGAACTGGACTTTGTAAGCGGAGTGGCCGAGTAGCAACCATGAGGGTCAAAGACCGGGTGATGGAATCCTCCGAATCTGGATCAAGTTGGACTTCGGCGAGAAGATTCCATAGGCGAACGTATTGTTCCAGGTGCTCAAGCGAGAAGCTCGTCGACCACGATATCCGAAACCCGAGTTGTGATCAGCCAACGCCTCCTGGACCGTTCGATTCTTCCTCCTGGAAGCCTTAAAAATCAGCGGAGCAAGGTCCTTTGGAGGGGTGCCATGGAGCTATGAAGAATACCAGAAGGAGGCCTTGACTCCGTTGCCAATGGTGACGCGAGTGGCTGCGTTGAAGAGATCTAAATCAGAAGGAGGCTATGAAGAATCAATTAGAGCGTCCTAAACCAGCCAGCCTTTATATAGGGTACTAGTAGGCTTTGGCGCGGCGGCACGCCGCGCCCGTGGGGCATTTTTTTTGTGTGTATTTTGAAAGTGCACCAAACATCCGCTTTTGTCCGTTAGCTCTAAATGGCGCAAATATGCGGTAAATATATATTAAATTTTCGAATTTTTCTTGTGTGGGAAGTTGTGTCGAAAAATTACCGCGAGAGGGGAAAAAACCGTCGCGTCCGTGGTGGTATATTTTTAGTTTTGTTTTACATGCACTAAATATCCGTATTTGGCTATTTTCTCCAAATAGCGCGAATGTTTCGAAAATATATTAAATTGTTCGAACTTCTATTTTTGTCGCGAGAGAGGGGAAAAAACCGACGCGCTCGTGGCGGCATTTTTTTTTAGTTTTTTTAATGCACTAAATATCCACATTTGAACATTTGCTCTAAACGGCGCAAATGTTTGAAAAAATATATTAAATTGTCGATTTTTTTTGGTGGGAAGTTGTGTCGAAAAATTACCGCGAGAGGGAAAAAAACCATCGCGCCCATGGTGGTATATTTTTTAGTTTTGTTTTACATGCACTAAATATCCGTATTTGGCTGTTTGCTCCAAATAGCGCGAATGTTTTGAAAATATATTAAATTGTCGAACTTCTATTTTTGTCGCGAGAGAGGGGAAAAAACCGTCGCGCTCGTGGCGGCATTTTTTTTGAGTTTTTTTTACTGCACTAAATATCCACATTTGAACATTTGGTCTAAACGGTGCAAATGTTTGAAAAATATATTAAATTTTTTATTTTTTTGTCAAATATTGTGTTGGAAAATTACCGCAAAAGGAGAAAAATCGGCACTCTTTCATACGTGTGGGTTGCTGATAGCACTGTTCATGGCAACCGGCAGTGTTCATCGAGTACTGTTTATCCACCGGCACTGTTCACGACACTGTTCAGCACTGTTCACCTCTGTTTCTGTAGCATCCTACCAACTGTGTCGTGTTTTGATTGGCAAAAAATAGCTTGTGAACAGTGCCGTATGAGGTTCAGCTGTCCAGAGCGCTTGAAATCAGCCAGCCTTTATATATAGTATATATAATAGCGGATGCATTGAAAAGCTTCTGGCTGATAAAACAAAGATTTTGTGTAAAGACCATTTTAAACAAGTAATACACTCACGATTCAATAAGCACGATAGAGCCTCACCGGCATTTAGGGTGATGTTGCCATAGTCACTAACATTGTTCCTTTGTCTCAAAAAAATCTAACATTGTTCCTATTTTTGGACAAACCGGGGCTTGGGGGGGTGCGGGTGGTTAATAGGAGGAAACGGGTACGGATACAACAAATATGTGAATTGTTTGTACTTTTTAGGGTATAAGCACTAACCTACTGTTGATAGTTTCTTACTTGGGCTTGATACAGCACTAACTTTTTAAGGGCTTTTTGGGGCTCTATTTTTGGCCATTTCAAATTTAGGCCGCGAGAAAAATGGGTCGAAAATAGAGCCCCAAAAAATCCTTTCCAACCGAAAAAAAGCTACTAGAACTCAGTGAATATCTCTAGGAAGTATATAGTAGTAGAAGTACGAGAGCTTGCACTTGCACTAAGGATTTACAAAGACACGAAGCTGCTCTGGGTTCACCTACGAGACATTGCAACTCTGGCATATCGCATTAGATAGATTTGCCCGATTAACCTTCTTGATTCGAACGGACCAAAGTGAACCATAGGCCAAATAAAAATGGATGAGAAAGGTTCTACTGTTACAACCACTGTCGGTGCAAGAGTGCTCAAGAGTGCTACCAATGCATGGTAAAGATTTGATACAAGAAGACAACCAACCTTTAGTTGGATGGTTAGGAGAGCAGTGGCACCCCCAGCCCACCAGAGTTCAAATTCCTTGACACTTTGATATTTCATAAAGGTGGAATATTTTTCAGTGGAAGGCGACGTTCCCGTCGACAGTGAGGCGCCGGATCAGTTCTTCAACGCAGACTCTTGGAGGTGCTCATAGGGGTAGGTTATGTGTATGTGCGTTCATAGAGGTGAGTTTGTGCGTGTATGTATGAGCGTCTTTGATTGTAGCGTGTTTCGCAAAAAAAAAAAATGATACATGAAAACAAATAATAAGTTGTAAATTTGGAATTTTGTGTAATATAGGCCGAAGCCCATACAATATAATCCACAATTCTTGAAAATCCCAAAGACCCATGTGGCCCATTCATGCAAGGCAAAGTGTGGGACAAAAGTTTAGTTCCACCTTGCTAGTTTAGAGAGTTTTGAATCTCCTTATAAGGGGCTGCTTCACTTGTGGTATGAGTATGAGAAGAGAGCTCGTACACACGCTCCTCCGATGCTCCACTTGTGGTTTGCGGGAATGTCTCATGTGTGCCTATAAAAGAGAGGTTGGGTACGCGCGCACCCGTTTACAAAAAGTTCAAAAAAAATGCTATTTAAAAGTTTCAAAAAAATATGAAGTAAAATTTTGCATGTACATATTATGTTGATACTTACTCGTGTGAGTTTTCACGAAAAAAATACTATTGTGTGTGTCCTACATAAAAATGACAAAATGTCCAAATGAGAATAGTGAACAGGAATTTGTACTATTCACAGGAATAGGAATTTGCATTTTGTCATTTTTGTGTAGGTCATACACAATGGTATTTTTCCGTGAAAACACACACGAGTAAGTATCAACATAATATCTACATGTAAAAATTTACTTGAAATTTTTTGGAAACTTTTGAATAGCATTTTTTTGAACTTTTCGTAAATGGGTGCGCGCGCACCCAGGTTCCATTCACCATTTTCGGGTTGCCCCTCTCCAAAAACACACACAAAATCGCATAGCCACCTGGTTCGGCCTCCGAAACCCCGTCTCTTGTGATCTTATACGGGAGAGCGGCGATAAGGTTTTTCGGGAACGCTCTGTGCGACTACTGGCTTCATCTTCATCACGGACTTGGACGAGCTCTTCCCCGACGAGGGCTTATTTTCGTACATCACCAGCCTCTACGACAACATAGGTGACAACAACGGCAACGTGAACGGCTCTACTTCCATTGTCGTGTATGTTCTTCTCATTCTCCTAGTAAACATTATAGTACTACTCTCTTATGTAGTTTTGTTTTTCTCCTACTCTCTATTAGATGTCATGTCTAGTTTCAATCCTTTATTTCTAGCCATGTTTTATCTACTGTTTTTCTTGGTTACTTTATTCGTAAAATTGCTTATATTTCTAACAATCCAAGAACCTTATCGTAGGTACTTTTTCCCTGTTGGCTTTGCTATGTCTCTAAGGCCACCTCCGTTTGAGGGCATGAATTTTAAGAGATGGCGCGCTAGAACAATTCTCTGGCTCACAACCATGAGATGCTTTGATGCAAATAAAGCCAAGCATGAAGGAGAGCTTACTCCTCTCTGCGAGAAAGCTTTCGAGGAAGCCACCACTCTTTTAAGCGATGCTATTATCGGTGTTCTTGGTGAGAATATTGTTGATTCATATTTGTCCTTCACTACGGGCAAGGACATGTGGGATGCGCTTGAGATTAAGTTTGGGGTCTCCGACGCGGGCAGTGAACTATATGTCATGGAGCAATACTATGACTATAAGATGATTGATGAGCGCTCCATTGTTGAGCAGGCTCATGAGATATAGTCCATTTCCAAGGAACTTGAGCAGTTCACATGTGTGTTACATGACAAGTTTATTGTCGGAGGCATAATTGCCAAACTTCCTCCTTCATGGAGAAATTTTGGTACTTCTCTGAAACACAAGAGACATAAGTTTTCCATCACGGACCTCATTGGTACTCTTGATGTTGAAGAAAAGGCGAGAGCAGTATACACACGTGCTCGAGCTGCCGAGGGAGGTTCTAGTGCCAATTTGGTACAGAAGAAAAACTTTCAGCCCCACAAATTCAAGAACAAGAACAAGTATGATGGCAAGAAAAAATATGATGGGAAGATCAAGGCATCAGAACCTACCAACTTCAAGAAGAAGACTGATAAGAAGAAAGGAGTATACCACGTATGTGGTGATCCTGATCATTGGGCTCCCAATTGTCCAACCCGCTTTGAAAAGGGGCCGCATGGGAAAGGCAGCAAGACCGCCGGAGATACTGAGATGAAGGATGATGGGTATGCTATATTTCCTACTGTCCTTTCAGTATGTCATTCTCTTGAATGGTGGATTGACAAAGGTGACAATGTACATGTTTATGTTTATATCTCCATGTTTTATTCTTATCAGGTCGCATGGACTTCCTCCATGTTGATGGGCAACGGCTCGCATGCTACTGTTCGTGGTGTTGATACGGTCGATCTGAAGTTCACTTCGGGAAAGACCGTGTGCCTAAAGAACATGTATCATGTCCCTTCTATCGATAAAAATCGTGTTAGTTGATCCCTCCTATATCGAGATGGCTACAAGATTATGTTTGAGTCCAATAAATTTGTTGCGTCAAAATTTGAAACCTTTGTTGGTAAAGGTTATGAGTGCGGAGGCTTGTTCCGCTTATCCATGTCAGACATTTCTAATAAAGTTGTTAATCATATTTGCACCAATATCGAGACAAATGTTTGGCATTCACGACTTTGACATGTAAATTTTGGTTGTATGACGCGGCTAGATAA
This sequence comes from Lolium rigidum, assembly GCF_022539505.1. Taxonomy (NCBI): domain Eukaryota; kingdom Viridiplantae; phylum Streptophyta; class Magnoliopsida; order Poales; family Poaceae; genus Lolium; species Lolium rigidum. The sequence continues at coordinate 330,654,293 of NC_061510.1, forward strand.
ACTTAACTTAATTCCTAGTTTCACTAGTGTCAAGGTTCTAAGTGTGAAGTGTGTGTTCAAGCTAAGCAACCCCGCAAGTCGCATAAGCTAAGAAATTTAGCCCCTCTAGAGCTCATACATTCAGATCTTTGTGAGATGAATGGCGTGCTGACAAAAGGTGGAAAGAAATATTTCATGACGTTTTGATTGACGATTTTATTAGATATTGACAGAAAACCAACTTGATCGAAAGATCAAGAGACTTCGGTATGATCGTGGTGTAGAGTATTTTTTCAATGAGTTTGATTTGTTTTTGAGTAACATGGTATAATCCATGAGAGGACCCCTCCCAACTCACCTCGATCAAATGGGGTGGCCGAAAGAAAGAGCCGTCATCTAAATAATTTGGTTAACGCCATGTTAGACACATCGGGTCTCTCCAAGCATGGTGGAGGGAGGCGATACTGACTGCATATCATGTTTTAAACCGAGTTCCCACAAAGAACAAAGAAATAACTGCATCCGAGTAATGGGAGAAGAAAATATTAAAACTCTCTTACCTACGTATTTGGGGTTGTTTGGAAAAAGTCAATGTTCCAATTCCCAAGAAGCGCAAGCTTGGACCAAAAATCGTGGATTGTGTTTTTCTAGCTATGCTTTTCATAGCATTGGCTATAGGTTTTTGATAGTAAAATCCGAGGTATCCGACATGCATGTTGGTACAATCATGAAGTCGAATGATGCACCTTTCTTTGAGGATATATTTCCCATGAGAGATATACCTAGCTCATCGAATCAGGGGATGACCAGTACATCTATTCAGGAGTTAGCTACAATTCATGAACCTACCATTTCGATTGAACACCCTAAAAAACCCGAGGAGGGTAACAATGAAACTCCTAAACGGAGCGAGATAGAGGACTGCAAGTCATATGGTGATGATTTCATTGTGTACCTCGTGGATGATACTCTCACTTCTATTTCAGAAGCCTATGCATCTCTGGGTGTTGATTATTGTAAGGAATCCGTCTGTAGTGAGATGGATTCTATTTTGTCTAATGGAACCTGGGAGATCACTGACCGTCCATATGGATGCAAACATGTAGGGTGTAAGTAGGTGTTTAAGAAAAATCTTAGATCTGATGCTACTTTTGAAAAGTACAAGGCACGGCTTGTGGCCAAGGGTTATACCCAAAAGGAAGGTGAAGACTTCTTTGATACTTACTCACCTGCAGCCAGATTGACTACCATTTGAGTACTACTATCATTGGCTCCCTCATACGGTCTTCTTGTTCATCAAATGGACGTGAAGATGGCTTTCATAAATGGAGAGTTAGACAAGGAAATTTACATGGAGCGACCAGATGTTTTGTAGTAAATGGTCAAGAAGGAAAGGTTTACAAGTTATTGAAGTATTTATATGTAGGATAACGTTGCATAGAAAACAAAAATTTTCCTACCGCGAACACGCAATCCAAGCCAAGATGCAATCTAGAAGACGGTAGCAACGAGGGGGTATCGAGTCTCACCCTTGAAGAGATTCCAAAGCCTACAAGATGAGGCTCTTGTTGCTTGCGGTAGACGATCACTTGCCGCTTGCAAAAGCGCGTAGAAGATCTTGATCACGATCGGTTCCGGCGCCACGAACGGGCAGCACCTCCGTACTCGGTCACACGTTCGGTTGTTGATGAAGACGACGTCCACCTCCCCGTTCCAGCGGGCAGCGGAAGTAGTAGCTCCTCTTGAATCCGACAGGCACGACGGCGTGGTGTCGGTGGCGGTGTAGAAGTCCGGCGGAGCTTCGCTAAGCTACGCGGGAAATATGAAGTGGAGGAGCAAAGCTAGGGTTTGGGAGGGGGTGGCCGGCCACTCAAGGGGGCGGCCAAGCTATGGTCTTTGGGGTGGCCGGCCCCTCCCTTGGCCCCTCATTATATAGGTGGATCCCAAGTGTTGGTGTCCAAGTCTTCGAATAAGACCCGAAACCAAAACCTTCCATAGGAGGGGGCAAACCTAGCCCAACTAGGACTCCCACCCAAAGGTGGGATTCCCACCTCCCATGTGGGGGTTGGCCGGCCCCCTATGGTGGAGTCCACTTGGGACTCCACCCCCACTAGGGCTGGCCGGCCATGGAGGTGGAGTCCCTTGTGGACTCCACCTTCCTTGGTGGTTTCTTCCGGACTTTTCTAGAACCTTCTAGAACCTTCCATAGAACCTTCCGCGACATTTTAATTCACATAAAATGACATCCTATATATGAATCTTATTCTCCGGACCATTCCGAACTCCTCGTGATGTCCGGGATCTCATCCGGGACTCCGAACAAATATTCGAACTCCATTCCATAATTCAAGTGCTACCATTTCAACATCCAACTTTAAGTGTGTCACCCTACGGTTCGAGAACTATGCGGACATGGTTGAGTACTCACTCCGACCAATAACCAATAGCGGGATCCGGAGATCCATAATGGCTCCCACATATTCAACGATGACTTTAGTGATCGAATGAACCATTCACATACATTACCAATTCCCTTTGTCTCGCGATATTTTACTTGTCCGAGGTTTGATCTTCGGTATCACTCTATACCTTGTTCAACCTCGTCTCCGACAAGTACTCTTTACTCGTACCGTGGTATGTGGTCTCTTATGAACTCATTCATATGCTTGCAAGACATTAGACGACATTCCACCGAGAGGGCCCGGAGTATATCTATCCGTCATCGGGATGGACAAATCCCACTCGTTGATCCATATGCCTCAACTCATACTTTCCGGATACTTAATCCCACCTTTATAGCCACCCATTTACGCGAGTGGTGTTTGGTGTAATCAAAGTACCTTTCCGGTATAAGTGATTTACATGATCTCATGGTCATAAGGACTAGGTAACTATGTATCGAAAGCTTATAGCAAATAACTTAATGACGAGATCTTATGCTACGCTTAATTGGGTGTGTCCATTACATCATTCATACAATGACATAACCTTGTTATTAATAACATCCAATGTTCATGATTATGAAACTAATCATCCATTAATCAACAAGCTAGTTAAGAGGCATACTAGGGACTTCTTTGTTTGTCTACATATCACACATGTACTAATGTTTCGGTTAATACAATTATAGCATGATATATAAACATTTATCATAAACATAAAGATATAAATAATAACCACTTTATTATTGCCTCTAGGGCATATCTCCTTCGATCTCCCACTTGCACTAGAGTCAATAATCTAGTTTACATTTGTAAAGATATAACACCTTGGCCTTCCGGTGCTTTATCATGTATTGCTCACGGGAGAGGTTTTTAGTCATCGGATCCGACACGCTCGTAAACGTATGTATTTTGTAATTCATTTGCGTCTCAACGCATCACTCATTTCCAAATGAGTTGGCATTATATATGTTTGATCTTCTCGGTGGAACCTTAATTCCGCTGTCTCGAAATATGTCACTTATATTGTCACACACAATATAGCTTCAAAGTTCCGACTACGTCGGAACTACACCAAGTTCTCAAAGAACCTCTTGACTTAACATCCTTTGTCATTGTCAAAACAATGACATACTCTGCCTTCTTTTGTAGAATCCGTCACAATATTTAGAACTCTTCTAAATCTAGCATAGACAACTTCTAGCTCATTGTGCTACCTTTTAAACAACACTTTGTCTAATTTGAGATTATATTTTATATGTGACAAAACCAATATCGGTGTAACACCTTACAGCGATTTGTTTGTCATTTCTTCATACAAAAAAATATATATATATATCCTTAGTTCTTCTAAAGTACTCAAGGATATTCTTACTGTCGTCCAATGATCATCATATGAATCATTCTGGTATATGCTCATAACACTTTATAGCACATGATATCTGATTGTGTACATATTATTCGTGATCTATAATCACTCATGTGTTTTTACTCATTGAGTGTCAGATACACTCAAGTCTTGTTAAACCTTCACATGACAAGAACATTTTCTTAATATTTCTATATTGAACTTCTTCAATATCCATCATATGTACTTTGACTTAAACTTATTTATGTGTTTCAATCTATCTTCATAGATCTTGACACTAAATTTGTTTCGATCCATATCCTTCCATTGAAGTTAATTCTCAATGAAACCTTTTTAATCAAGTATATAATTACATCATTTATAACCAACTATATGTCACCTACATAAAGTATTATAAATGTGTCTTAGCGCTCCCACTTAATTTCTTGCAAATGCAAGCCTCTTCATTGTTTCTGATGAAATCAAAAACTCTTTGACTATTTCATCTAGTGAAGATTCAAACTCCGCTATACTTACTTCATCAAATTGAAGTTTGTATACCTATCTAGTATTCCACGGATCAGCAAAACTCTTGGTTGTATCTTGTATACACCTTTTAATACACACTTCGATAAGTAATGTATTTTGCCATCCTACTAACATATCTCATAAAGGAAATATGTAGTGATTACTAGAATAATCCATATAGACTTTAAGCATTGCTACGGAAGATCTAATCTTGTCGTAGTCAACTCTTTGAACTTTGTCGTAAACAACTTTTCGACAAGTTAAGCTTCTTCAAGGATATTTCATCCAAGTCCATCAATTTTATAGATCTATTTTCTTTCAAAAAGTATTCATCTATTTTGGATTTCATGGCGTATGGCCATTTTAACGGAGTCAGGGCCCATCATAACTTCTTTGTTTTGTAGTTGGTTTATCATTGATCAAAATCAATCCTTTGTCCACAAATCATTTATTTGATCACAAAGTAAACCATACCTACAAGGTTCAATATGTACTTCGATCTCCATGGCTAAAACATTTTGTAGTCATGAGAGCCATGATCGTCGTGGCCGCTTCAGAAACCAATTCCGATGCTTTGCGCTACTTGATCATTATGCTCAGGTTCATAAACCTTATCAAATTATATTGTCCTCCCACTCAAATACTTCACTCGAAACAATTTTTCGGAAATAAGAAACATTGACAAACACTTTTGTCTTTGTCTCGTGGGAAGAATTCCCAATTAAATCTCTGGGATAACCAACAAAGACATTCATCCGATTTTGGTTGACTATTAGGGTTTATACCCATGCCATAACTTGTATGGTGTCATTTCAACGGATCATGATGATGCTCTATTCGAGTGTAAAAGCGGTAGTCACTAAAGCATAATCCACAAAAATATAATGGCATCAATATTTTATCTCATCATTGATCCAACAAAGTTTGGATATATCTCTTGGATACTTCATCATCACTATGATACTCCAAGAAACGTAAGTTGTAGAACAATTTCATAACTCTCTTAGATGTTCGCTAAAACTCGTAATTCAAATATTTCCACCATGATCCAATCATAGATATTTGATTTCTATTACGATGATTTCCACTTCATGCTGAAATTTATTTGAATCCTATTCAAATGTTTCAAACTTTTCCTTATTGAATATATCCACATATATACTCAATTCATTGTTTGAAAGTTTTCATGAAGTAGAAGAATCTTCCGCACACAACTATGCCCGATGAACCACATATATCATTATGTATGTTTTCACTAAGTTAGTTGCCCGTTCAACTCTTCGGCCTATGAACGGTATTTCAGTCATTACCTTTTAGAAAAGATTTTGCAAGTGCCAAACGATTCAACAAATCGAATGACTCCAAAAATCCATTTGCATGGAGTTCCTTCATGCGATCCTTTCTAACATGACCTAAATTGCGGTTCCACAAATAAGTGGAATTCAAATCATTTGCCTTATGGCATTTTTAGCGTCGAGTGTTATGTATGTATGTTTCACCATTAAGATTTATAATAACTTATCCATCGTACATGGAGTAATGTCATAATTTGAACAACTCATTGTTTTCATTTGACCGAGCAAAATAACAATTATTAAGTTCTTTATTATAAATTCTAAGGGCTAGATAGAATGCCAACGACGAACATAATAACACTTTATTTTGTTCCAGACGTGCATTCCTATCATATTCCTTGTCAGTCACTTAAGCCATTGTATTTTTGTATTGCGTTGTTTTGTATGACACTTCATACCAACCAATATGGTACTAATACCCAAGAATTTCATTGTGTGACTTAACTAGGAATACAACCATAACATGTATATCATTTATATACACACGAGCTAGACTTTCTAGTCTTTTCTTTTCTTTTGCCAAAATATCTTTTGCGAGTTTCTCTTTTAGCTTTCCTCATTATTCGGAAAAACATTTCAACATCAATAACTTCTAGGTTTGTTGGTCAAATACCAATAACCTTGAGGTTCTTACTTTGAAGTTGATCATCATATGACAAGTGTTTCAGATTTCACTATTAGTAACTTTGTAATACGATGAACAATTTCACTCATAATTTTATCCATCAATTCATGATAACTTTACGAGACCATGTACGTACATGCTAGGCTCATAAAGTTTAAACCTTAGTATTCGCATATGCAAATCTGGCTTGCACTCGTTGGAAGCACACGTAGAATCTATAACACCCGATCATCACGTGATGCTTCGAAACGACGAGTCTTAGCAACGGTGCATACTAAGGACAATCACTTCATGGATATGCGAATATCGTTAGTGCCCCAATAGTTGGAGGATTGGGACGCCTTGCGTCTTCAACCTTCGTACATTCCCATAAAATTTATGAGTTTATGTAGTCTCACCAAATTTATATTCTATCATCTTGCAATAAGGTCTTAGATATCACATATATCTCATACCTTGATTATTTACGAAAACTAAATTTTCAGCTCCTTATTTTTCAAACATATTTGAACTTTCAAGTTTCATGGAGACAAGATAACTTTAGGTACTAATTGAAACCATAGCTCTTTGAATCAACAATGTGAGGTTTACTAAAAGTTTGCAATAGGACTTAATCAACTCTTGATTCTTTAACAATACGGTACCAATCCGTAAAGTTTCTTGTCAGATTTTAACAAGTATTTCTATCTCAATAACAAGACTAGCGCATAGTAGTAAACGGATGCCAATACTACAAAATTAATTCAAAATACTACTCAGACTATGTTTATGATAATTAGTTCATGTTTTAATCTAATTACTAATGAACTTCCACTTAATACAACATCCCTCATAGTTGTTAAGTGGTACACGATCCACATCTACTACACCAAAACCGATCATCACGTGAGATGATGTAGCTTCAATGGTGAACATCAACATGTTGATCATATCATCCATATGACTCGTGTTCAACCTTTCGGTTTCCGTTGTCCCGAGGCCATGTCTGTACATGCTAGGCTCGTCAAGCAAACCCAAGTATTCCGCGTGTGCAACATGGCTTACACCGTTGTATGTCGAGTTTATCACACCCGATCATCACGAGATGCTTCAAAACGTCGAACAATGCAACGGTGCATACGAGGGAAGAACACTTTATTATCTTGATATTAATGTGAGGGATCATCTTATAATGCTACCGTCGCGATCTAAGCAAAATAAGATGCATAAAAGGATTAACATCACATGCGGTTCATATGTGATATGATATGGCCCTTTTGTCTTTGCGCCTTCGATCTTCATCTCTAAAGCACGGACATGATCTCCATCATCAACGGGCATGATCTCCATCATCGTCGGCGTAGCGTCAAGGTTCATGGCGCCGTCTTCATGGTTGTTCACCTCATGTAGCAACTATTACAACTACTTTGAAATACTACTCAACATGAAAATTAAAGACAACCATAAGGCTCCTGCCGGTTGCCACAATACAATAATGATCATCTCATACATATTCATCATCACATTATGGCCATATCACATCACCAAACCCCGCAAAAACAAGTTAGACGCTCTCTAATTTGGTTTGCATATTTTACGTGGTTTAGGGTTTTCGTTATAGATCTAATCTACCTACGAACATGAACCACAACGTTGATACTAATGTTGTCAATAGAAGAGTAAATTGAATCTTTACTATAGTAGGAGAGACGAGACACCCGCAAAGCCTCTTATGCAATACAAGTTGCATGTCGAACGAGGAACAAGTCTCATGAACGCGGTCATGTAAAGTTAGTCCGAGCCGCTTCATCCCACTATGCCATAAAGATGCAAAGTACTCAAACTAAAGATAACAAGAGCATCAACGCCCACAAACCATTGTGTTCTACTCGTGCAACCATCTATGCATAGACACGGCTCCGATACCACTTCGTAGGATAACGTTGCATAGAAAACAAAAATTTTCCTACCGCGAACACGCAATCCAAGCCAAGATGCAATCTAGAAGACGGTAGCAACGAGGGGTATCGAGTCTCACCCTTGAAGAGATTCCAAAGCCTACAAGATGAGGCTCTTGTTGCTGCGGTAGACGATCACTTGCCGCTTGCAAAGCGCGTAGAAGATCTTGATCACGATCGGTTCCGGCGCCACGAACGGGCAGCACCTCCGTACTCGGTCACACGTTCGGTTGTTGATGAAGACGACGTCCACCTCCCCGTTCCAGCGGGCAGCGGAAGTAGTAGCTCCTCTTGAATCCGAGAGCACGACGGCGTGGTGTCGGTGGCGGTGTAGAAGTCCGGCGGAGCTTCGCTAAGCTACGCGGGAAATATGAAGTGGAGGAGCAAAGCTAGGGTTTGGGAGGGGGTGGCCGGCCACTCAAGGGGGGCGGCCAAGCTATGGTCTTTGGGGTGGCCGGCCCCCTCCCTTGGCCCCTCATTATATAGGTGGATCCCAAGTGTTGGTGTCCAAGTCTTCGAATAAGACCCGAAACCAAAACCTTCCATAGGAGGGGGCAAACCTAGCCCAACTAGGACTCCCACCCAAAGGTGGGATTCCCACCTCCCATGTGGGGGTTGGCCGGCCCCTATGGTGGAGTCCACTTGGGACTCCACCCCCACTAGGGCTGGCCGGCCATGGAGGTGGAGTCCCTTGTGGACTCCACCTTCCTTGGTGGTTTCTTCCGGACTTTTCTAGAACCTTCTAGAACCTTCCATAGAACCTTCCGCGACATTTTAATTCACATAAAATGACATCCTATATATGAATCTTATTCTCCGGACCATTCCGAACTCCTCGTGATGTCCGGGATCTCATCCGGGACTCCGAACAAATATTCGAACTCCATTCCATAATTCAAGTGCTACCATTTCAACATCCAACTTTAAGTGTGTCACCCTACGGTTCGAGAACTATGCGGACATGGTTGAGTACTCACTCAGACCAATAACCAATAGCGGGATCTGGAGATCCATAATGGCTCCCACATATTCAACGATGACTTTAGTGATCGAATGAACCATTCACATACATTACCAATTCCCTTTGTCTCGCGATATTTTACTTGTCCGAGGTTTGATCTTCGGTATCACTCTATACCTTGTTCAACCTCGTCTCCCGACAAGTACTCTTTACTCGTACCGTGGTATGTGGTCTCTTATGAACTCATTCATATGCTTGCAAGACATTAGACGACATTCCACCGAGAGGGCCCGGAGTATATCTATCCGTCATCGGGATGGACAAATCCCATTGTTGATCCATATGCCTCAACTCATACTTTCCGGATACTTAATCCCACCTTTATAGCCACCCATTTATGCGGTGGTGTTTGGTGTAATCAAAGTACCTTTCCGGTATAAGTGATTTACATGATCTCATGGTCATAAGGACTAGGTAACTATGTATCGAAAGCTTATAGCAAATAACTTAATGACGAGATCTTATGCTACGCTTAATTGGGTGTGTCCATTACATCATTCATACAATGACATAACCTTGTTATTAATAACATCCAATGTTCATGATTATGAAACTAATCATCCATTAATCAACAAGCTAGTTAAGAGGCATACTAGGGACTTCTTTGTTTGTCTACATATCACACATGTACTAATGTTTCGGTTAATACAATTATAGCATGATATATAAACATTTATCATAAACATAAAGATATAAATAATAACCACTTTATTATTGCCTCTAGGGCATATCTCCTTCATTATATGGTCTTAAGCAAGCTCCTATGCACTGGCATGAGAAGTTCGAAAGAACTTTAACTACTGAAGGCTTTGTCGTAAACAAAGCTGACAAGTGTACTATCGCCATGGTGGGGGCGAGAGAGTCATTCTTTGCTTATACGTCAATGACATATTACTTTTTTGAACCAACCTGAATGTGATTAAGAATACCAAGTATTTCCTATCTCGTTGTTTTGAGATGAAGGATCTTGGAGTAGTTGATGTAATCTTGAACATCAAATTGCTGAGAGATGACAATGGTGGGATTACTCTGCTTCAATCTCACTATGTGGAAAAGATCTTGATTCGTTTTAGATATAGCGACTTCAAATCTTCCCCAACACCCTATGATCCTAGCGTGCTGCTTCAAAAGAATAAAATGGCTGCTAGAGATCAACTGAGATATTCTTTGATTATTGGCTCGCTTATGTATTTGGCTAGTACTATGAGGCCTGACTGCTTTTGCTGTAAGCAAACTTTGCCGATTTGTTTCAAATCCTGGCGATGATCATTGGCATGCTATTGAAAGTGTTATGCACTATCTAAAAGGCATTGCGAGCTATGTCATTCACTATACCAGGTATCCGAGGGTACTAGAGGGTTATAGTGACTCAAACTGGATATCTGATGCTAATGAGATTAAGGCCACTAATGGACATATTTTTACACTATGTGGTGGTGTTGTTTCTTGGAAGTCTTTCAAGCAGACCATCTTAACAAAGTCAACAATGGAAGCAGAGCTTACAACATTAGACACAGCCACTATTGAAGCGGAGTGGTTTCGTGAGCTCTTGATGAACTTACATGTGGTTGAGAAACCAATACCTGTGATTCTAATGAACTGTGATAATCAAATTATGATCATCAAGGTTAACATTTCTAAGGATAATATGAATTCATCAATACATGTAAAGAGGATGTTAAAATCTATCACAAAAATGAGAAACTTCGGAATTATTGTGTTGGATTATATCCACACGCCTAGAAACTTGTCAGACCCCTTCAAAAATGGTCTATCACGTAATGTGATAGATAATGCACCAAAGGAGATGGGTATGAGACCCACCATATAAGTTAACCAATGTGGTAAACCACTCTATGTGATCGGAGATCCCGTGAATTAGAATTGGGAGACAAGATGTGTGTTAACTGGGAGGAAAGTATCCGTGTATGATACCACTCCGTGAAGATGCAATACTTTCCTAATTTGCATGATAAGCTGATTTTATCTTAATGTGTTCTAAGTGGCTTATTGGAGCATAGATGTTGTCAAACGTCGTAGCCTATGAGAGTTGGGTGCTCTCAAATAAACTCATGAAAGTCCATGAAGTATGACGCATAAGCTCCATCTGCGGGGAAGCCTGCGACATCCCAGTATCGGTCAAGGCTTTATGTGAAGCTCGATTCGCGAAAAACTTGCAGTTCAAGCTATTCAAGTAGCAATCTAGTGTGGCATAGAGTTTTCAGGTGAAAACTCAACTTAACAGTCTTCACTATAGTACCGGTATATAAAACAATGTTTTGAAACCAAAGGCAAACGTTATGTGCCTCTAGGATCTGGTGGGGGATTGTTGGAATTTTGTCTAATATAGGACCCAGCTCATACAATATAATCCACAATTTCTGAAAATCCCAAAGGCCAATGTGGCTCATTCATGCAAGGCAAAGGGTGGGACAAAAGTTTAGTCCCACCTTGCTAGTTTAGAGAGTTTTGGACCTCCTTATAAGGGGGTTGCTCCACTTATGGTATGCGCATGAGAAGAGAGCTCCTACACGCGCGGTCCTCTTCCTCCGCCCGCCTCGCCTCATCATGACTCGCGCGCCGCGGTTTGAGGGAATGCCTCGAGCCGAGACATTCTCTTTTTTTTGCCAAGCATGAACTGAAACATTATGTTGTAGTGGACATGAATATTGTTGCATGTTCAGCTCGCCTTCTGCCCGTTCGTTTCCTCTACCATTGCAACCTGTTCGCCTCCTCCTATGTGCCTATAAAAGAGAGGTCGCCCCTCTCCAGAAACACACACAAAAGCGAACAGCCACCTGGTTCTGAAGCTTTGCGTTGATCAAGATCTTCCCATCCCATCTTGCGGTGTGCACCGCGATTGGGACAGTAGGCCTCTGAAACCCCGTCTCTTGTGATCTTGTACGGGAGAGAGGCGATAAGGTTTCTGGGGAGCGCTTTGCGCGACTATTGGTTTCATCTTCATCACGGACTCGGACGAGCTCATCCCCGACGAGGACTTCTTCTCGAACATCAGAAGCCTCTACGATGACATAGGCGACAACGGTACCGTGAACGGGTCTACTTCCGTTGTCCAGTATGTTCTTCTCATTCTCCTAGTAAACATCATAGTACTAATTTCTTCTATAGTTTTGTTTTTCTCCTACTCCCTGTTAGATGACATGTCTAGTTTGATTCCTTTATTTCTAGCCATGTTTTATCTACTATTTTTCTTGGTTACTTTATACGAAAAATTGCTTATATTTTCAACATTATCAAGTTAGTTAACTTATTATACAAGCTGACAAATTTTCAAGTCTATAGCCAGCCCTGCACAAAGAGAGACTTCCCGCTATAAATAACGTCTGAATTGTCGTTTGTGTTATTCTTGTAGTTAAAATAACTGATATAGCTTTTTATCTTTTCTGATTAGAGAAAATATATGGAAAAGAAGGATGCCAACTTTTTTTTAGATTTATGGTTAAAGAAGAAAAGGAGAAGACATGGGTTCTTTTGAATTTCAAGTAGTATTCGGTTTCACCAATAAAATATGGAGACTAACTTCACATTTGAAATTACACAAAGAGGAGTTTTCATGTCAAATAGGTCTAAAAATACATTTGGGAAACCTTCGAGGTTTGCGGGCTTATTTGGCAAATAAAAATAGAATATGTTGTAAAAAATTATAAGTTAGTTGAATATTTCGAGTGAAGTTTTGTCTTTTTGTAACACTACTTTTTGTGTATTTATATTTTTTTTTTTGTCTCCATTTGTAAGACGTATCTGGGCTTGAAATTTCATGGTGCCATCTTTTATGAATCCACTCTTCTTTTCCCCTCTAGCACTGAACGTCTGAACTTTCGGATGATCAGTTTTCGACTGTTTTGGATCGACTCTTCCAGTCTTCCTGTTCCTCCTCTCTGAAAAAGGAAAAAAGCCCCGCCCTGTTCCTCTCTCGTCCTAGGGAGGAAATCCCAGAGCTTCGCGCGCCTCCAAGATGGGGCTACTCAGCATCATCCGGAAGATCAAGCGCAAGGAGAAGGAGATGCGCATTCTCATGGTGTATGTTCCCTCCACCCTCCGCTAGCATTGGATTCAGTCCGCGCCATGTCTCCCGATTCTTAGTTCTGGATCTAGTAGGACTTGCGCAGTTGGTTTATTTATCCCTAGTTGCTGATTCCGTCTGAGGTTTACGAGTTCTTCTCAGGGGGCTGGACAACTCAGGGAAGACAACGATCGTGCTCAAGATCAATGGGGAGGACACGAGCGTCATCAGCCCCACCCTCGGCTTCAACATCAAGACCATCAAGTACCACAAGTCTGTCCCAGTTCCTTTCTGTCTCTTTCTAACCCGTTTGTTCAGTACCCCCTCATCCACTGTGAAGTAGTGTCATGTAATAGGTTGTGAGTTACATCACTTGATGTAGTTTACTGACATCACATGTTTTCTGTTCATTCGTTTTCCATTTTCCACCATAGTTTAGATAAATTTCATGCTTTTCTCAGTTTGCTGCGGGGTTCATCAGATATATATAACATAGGTTATCTCTCAACGCCAGTGTAGTGATTGCAAATTTCATAAGACAGCCTTACAGGCTAAAGCAGGTCACATGTTGGAAACTTAATCGTGTGACTTTGAACTCTTCCACAACATCAGAGGGTAATTAATTTATAAGGAAAAAATATTACCACAAAAGAGAAATTCGGCAAATGCTGCAACACAGTCCTCAGGTGTGATGACATCAAATAAACATTTCACTGGCTAGTTAGTTGATACTTCAGTTTTGCCTGTTGCCCCATCAGAAAATGGAAATCTTGTGCGTCCTTTTCATTTTCTCTGCACCAGCATGCCTATTAGCAGTAGTATAGAGGAGTGCACGGGATTTACATGTCAAGAGATAGGCTCAACATAAAACAAAAATAGATGCCAAGTGGCTGATTCCAGTTGGCAACTTGTCATGAGTTCAGCCTATCTGGTTAAGTAATTTGCAAGTTCTGCTGAGCTTGCAATTTTTTTTTGTTTAAAGCACTCGTGATTTAGCATGTTGTGTTGAACTGGTGACAACATCCCTTGTCATTTGCCAATACCTAGCCACTCTGTGGGTATTACCACACGTGAAACTTCTTGCTGATTTATATTTGGTGATTTGGCAGGTACTCCTTGAACATTTGGGATGTTGGGGGACAGAAGACTATCAGGTCTTATTGGAGGAATTACTTTGAGCAGACTGATGGACTAGTTTGGGTAGTTGATAGTTCAGATATCCGAAGGCTTGATGATTGCCGTGCTGAACTCCACAATCTCTTAAAGGAAGAGGTACTACTTCTGGGGCACTAAGAGACAGTGATGATTTCTGTCCTTCAAAGTTCGCAATTTCTATTATTTTGCATATTTTCCGGGTACTAGCATTGAAAGATTACTGCTAAACAGTACGGAAAAGAATGAGTAGGATATCCCTTTGCTTTAGTTTTAGGGACATCTGTTGATTAATTGGTGACTTGGAAAACATATCCTATTGGATTATCATGGCTTTTATGGACAATGTGATAATGGGTATCACTGTGAGTCAATTTTGATTCTCGGCTCACATGTTCTACTGAACTAGATCGCACTGCTGCTACCGAACAGAACTACTCTATGAATTTTTCACTCTGTTGATAGTTCAAATGCAGCAGTAGCTATGGAAAATACCCATCTCTCTGTGATTCATTGGACTATTCATTGGAAAATACTCTATCCTAGAAATTTCAGTTTTTTGGACTGTTCTTATTGATTCTTGAATTTTGATTGAACAGAGACTAGTCGGAGCTTCATTGCTGGTGTTTGCAAACAAGCAAGACATTCAAGGTGCTCGTCAACCCGCAGAAATTGCTAAGGTTAGCAAACTTGTGCCATACAAGTAGGATCTTTGTGATGCTCTGTAACATGTTTTTCCTGTAGTTGGGTTACAAACATCTGTTGCATGTCATCTGTCCCGTTGTTTTCTGCTACAATAACTTTGAAGTACTCGTTTATACTCGTATTGTATCATTTTTTAATTTTTTTTCCATGTTTGCAAAGTCCTGCTGACTCAATTATTTAAACATTAGCCTTCATTGACCCAAATAATATGTAAGATGAGTGCAGTTATCCTTGGTTATGCCCTAAAAAATAGATGATCGGAATTGGCTACTTACTCGATGGTTGTTGACGTCCAGTTCTGATCAGTTCTGAGTCTCTTAGTTACCTCAGTTTCAGATTCAGCATGTATAGGCTATATAACCCAATTCAGAAGTATTTTGGACACTTTACAGCAATTCGTGGACAGAATAGGACTGCTAACCTGTATTCCGGGGTTTGATCACTGGGTGACTCGGGTCAGGAATTCTTTCCTTTGCTCGTGATTGTGTGTTACTAATCGATCTTAAACACTTTCTTTCAGATCCTGAATTTGGACGCCATGGGCAGAAGCAGACACTGGCGGATCGTAGGCTGCAGTGCCTACACCGGAGAGGGGCTCCTTGACGGTTTCGACTGGCTGGTTCAGGACGTTGCTTCTCGGATCTACGTTCTGGACTGATTCATCATTGCTTCCTGCAACATAGGAAGCGGTCGGAAAGCGACTGTATCTTTACCCATTCGCTGTATATCAAATATCAATGGACTTAACTAAAAATATATCTATATCACTCTGGGCAATAAAGTGGGGTGATGGCTTTCCATTTGCATCAAAATATAAACATCTTGGCCTCAACTTGGAACATAAATATCAATGGAACTGGCACAAAACGAGTAGTGTTCAAGGCAGAAAAATTGTGTTCCTCTTTTCCATTTCTTCTGTAACAGCATGCCTATTCGCACTAGTAGAGGAATACAAGGGATTTACATGCCAAGAGATAGGTTCCTAACAGGACAGAAAGAAAAATTGATGCCAAGTGGCTGAATCAAGTTGGCAACTTGTCATGAGTTCAGGATTTCTTGTTAAGTAACTTACAACTTTCTGGTGATAACATCCTTGTCATTTGCCAAAATACTAGGTTTAGCCACTCTGTGGGTATTGCCGCAGGTGAAACTTCTTAATGATTTATATTTGTTGATTTGGCAGATATTCCTTGAACATTTGGGATGTTAGGGGACATAAGGCTATCTGGTATTATTGGAGGAATTACTTTGAGCGGACCGATGGTCTAGTTTGGGTAGTTGATAGTTCAGATATCGGAGGCTTTGTGATTGTCGGAGGAAGAGGTACTACTTCTGGGGCAGTAGGAGAAAAGTGATGATATCACTCCTTCAAAGTTTGCAATTTGTATTACTTTGCAGATTTTCTGAATACTAGCACTGGAAAGTGTTGCAATGTCATGCTATGACAATGATGATTGCCAGTAAGTACAGAAATTTGATAAGTCGAGTGTCGTTTTGCTTTTGACTTAGGGCCCTCTATTGATTATTTGATAACTTAAGGGTTAAGTGCACTTTTAGTCCCTCAAGTCTTGCAAAAGTCTATTTTTGGTCCCTCAACTCTGTTTTGGTCTAAATCTGCCCTCAAACTCTTAATTAAGTTCAATTTTGGTCCTTGCAACGGTTTAATGATGGTTGAATGTTTTTTTACTCTTTTTTTTGCCATTGTGGACAAACTTGGCCGGTTTTAATCTACGTGGGATCATTTATTTTCAGTCAACAAATAGAAGAAATCCTCTTGCCCTAACACATATGTGTGCTGCCTCCGTCTTTCACGCTTGGTGCAGCCGTCCTCGCTAGTTCAGCAGCCTCCGTCTTTCCTCCTAACGCAGAAGTCCTCGCATGTCTGCCGATTTTGCCTTTCTCGCCCGGCTTATCCGCCCTCGTAGTGCGAGGCCCCATCGCTAGGTGTCGGGGAAGAGTTAGGGTTACTGCGCCAAACGGATCATGGTCATGATCATGATCTCGTCGGCGAACGTTCGTAATGCTAATGCATAATTGATCTCGAGGTGAGATGGTCCTATATGGACTAAACCTGTCCACGGTGGCAAAAAAAAAAGAGTCAAAAACCGGTCAATCATCATTAAGCCGCTACCAGGGACCAAAATTGGACTAAATTAAGAGTTTGAGGGCGGGTTTAGACCAAAATAGAGTTGAGGGACCAAAGTTAGACTTTTGCAAGATATGACTATATGAGGGAACAAAAATGCACTTAACCCATAACATAATCGAAAAATCTTCTACAATGCGAGAATGGGTACTATTAGGAGTCGAATTTTATTTTCATCTTGAATGTTGTACTGAACTTAATCATACTAGTACTTTAACTGAACAACTATATTCCAGTATGTTGATAGTTCAAATGCAGCTCTATCCCAGGAATTTCAGTTATTTGGACTGTTCTTAGTGATTCTTGAATTTTGATTGAACAGAGACTAGTTGGAGCTTCATTGCTGACGTTTACACATAAGCAAGCCATTCCAGGTGCTCTTAAACCAGTAGAGATTGCTAAGGATATCAAACTTGTGCCATACATGTATAGTGGAATCTAACATGTTTTTTCCTGGACTTGGGCTACAAAATATCTGATGGGTGTCATCAATCCCATTGTTTTTTCCAGGATAATTTTGCACCACTAGTGTATAGTCATATCATTCTTACCCTATATTTCAAAATTGTTATTGTGGTTTTTGGAAAAGTCATATACAGTAGACATTAACCTTCATGGAGCAAAAATTATGTTATAGACATTACCCTCAGTCATGCCCAGAAATAGATGATCAGAGTTTTCTACACACTAGATGGTTTTCCGTGTCCATTGTGATCAGTTGTGAGTTCCTTGTTTACCTCAGATTAAGATTCAGAGCCTCTAAATTCAGACGTATGCAATTCCTATCCCCACTTCTCTGTAATTCAAACACTTGTACGAAAGCATGCTTCATGTCCAAATATTTGGTCTGAGGTGAATGACTTGGCAACTAAACAGATCACTGAGTCGTTCAGGAAACTGATGTTTAGATCGCTTTTCCATTGGTCATGGATACATGTGAGGCTGATAGAGATCTTTACACGCTTGCTTTCAGATATTTAGATACACTTGCTTTCAAATCCTGAATTTGGACTCATGGACACTAGGCTGTAGCGCCTTCACGGTTTCAAACTTTCAAGTGGCTGGTTCAGGATGTCGCATCTCGGATCTGCTTTCTGGAGTAACACGCTGTTGGCATATATGCATCCGGCGATATACAAAGCAGATAGAAAGCGATTGTATCTTATAAAGAATTCGCTCTGCATCAAAGAAACAATGCACTTTCTGAATTAAAATACAATGGGCGTCCATTTGCATTAGAACATCAACAACTTGCCAAAAGTAGCCAAAAATATAACCAGACAAGGCAAAACGAGCAGCGAAGGCCGAAGGCACAAAGACAGGCCGTCATGGAGCGATGCAAACAGAACTAGGCCCACTCATTTTCTCATTTCTTTCTCTGGACGGTAGCGAACAAAACAGTGACACGGAAAACGGTGGTAACAGGAACAATAGCATAAGCACCTCATGGTAACCATAACCATAATCATCTCAAAGACTCAAACCCAAAGCAATGGAGTGAGACCTAGGATTCTCTGGGAGCCATAACATGAAACACACAACAGATAACTAGGATAACTAGCCATGAAGGGCCCCACCGTTCAGTTCCTCCAGTTGCCGCCAGAGTCACTGCTGCCATGGGAGTAGCCCTGTAGCCACCACCCCAGCCATAGCCGCCTTCTGTTGATTAATTGGTAACTTGAAAACAAATCTCCTACAATACAGTGGGAATTATTAGGAGTTAAATTGTGACTTTCAACTTGAATGATGTACTGGACTAAGCCATACTACTAATGAACGGAACAACTCTATAAATTTTCCACTCTGCTGATAGTTCAGATGTTGCTATAGAGAAGTACCCACCTCTTTGCTACTCTATCCTGGGAATTGCAGTTTGTTGGACATTTTTCCTTTATTCTTGAATTTTGATTGAACAGAGACTAGTAGGAGTTTAATTACTGGTGTTTGCAAGTAAGCAAGACATTCAAGGCGCTCTTAAACCCGCGGAAATTGCTAAGGTTAGCAAATTTGTGCCCTAACATGCATAGTAGAATCTGTACGATGATCTCTAGCATGCTTTTCATGAACTTGGGCTGCAAACTTCTGATGGATGTCATCAATCCTGTTGCTCTGTGCTAAAAGAGTTTTTCATTACTAGTTTATAATCGTATTACATCATTCCTGCCCTATATTTCAAATTTGTCAGATTTCGCAGGTCTTAATTATTTAAACATTATCCTTCATGCACACAAAATAACATATAAGATGAGTGCAGTTACCCTCAGTTATGCCCCCAGAAATAGATGATCGGAATTTTCTAATACTAAATGGTTGTCAATGTCTATTTGTTATCATTTTTGAGTTTCTCATTTACCTCAGATTCAGATTCAGCACCTATAGGCTATATAACAAAATTCAGAAGTGGTCAATTCCTAGTTCTCTTGGTGTATTTCAAACGCTTGTACTGAAACATGCTTCACGTACAAATGGTTGAACTACAAATGCCTGCAGAAGTAACTACTTTGATGAACTACAGGGTTGCTGTCGTTCGACGAACTAACAGTAATTTGTGAGCATAATAGGAGTATAGGACAGCTAACCTATACTTGGTGTTTGATCACTTTGGATAAGGAAACCGATGGTAGATCTTTTTCCATCGTTGGCGTGTGTGACTGTCCATCTTACACACTTGCTTTCAGGTTCTGAATTTGGACGCCATGGACGGAAGTAGACACTGGCAAGTTGTAGGTTGCAGCGCCTACAAAGGAGAGGGTCTCCTCGAAGGTTTCGACTGGCTTGTTCAGGACATCCCTTCTCGGATTTATGGTCTGGACTGATACGTTACATTTGCAAATGCTTCCGGTAATATACAAAGCGGTCGGAAAGCAATTGCATCTTTACCTTTTTGCTGTATATCAAAATATTATCACACTTTATTGATAACTTTGGGGAATAAAAGTGGTGTGATGACTTTCCATTTGCATCAGAAATTCAGGATATCAACAACTTGGCACCACCAACCTGCACCAAAATATCAGCGGACCGTGCACAAAAAGAGTAGCGTTCAAGGCACAAAGACAGATGTAGACACAGCAAGAATATAGTAAATGAACTTGAACTATCCATCGCTTTGCCACTCTATGCTAGGAATTTCAGCATTTTTGAGTGTTCTTATTGATTTTTGATTTTTTTTATTGAACAGAGACTAGTCGGAGCTTCATTGCTAGTGTTTACAAGTAAGCAAGACATTCAAGGTGCACGTAAACCCTGCCAATACATGTATACTACCTCCGCCCAGTTCATAGGACTTGTATGTATCCCTAGGTTATTAATTTGGCCAACATAATATTAATTTTATAACAAAAAAGTTATATTATTTAAAAGTAGAACATATAAGGTTTCTAATGATATGTGTTTTGTCATATATATCTTATATTATCATGATTAAATTTACAACCTAGATACACGCGCAAGCCCTATAAACGGAGACGGAGGGAGTAGTAGAATCTATGTAATGAACTAACATGTCTCTACTGAACTTGGCTAAAAAAATCTAATGGATGTCATCAATCTCGTTGGTTTGTGCTACACTAATTTCCAATAGTAGTTTACATTGATATCTCATAACTCTTGCCCCATATTTCGAATTTTTGTTGTCAGATTTGGCAATTATTTAGACATTATCCTTCATGGAAACACAAAATGCTACTCCCGCTGCTGAGAAATTTGCAACAGTATAATTTTTGTGTACTCTACTTCATATTTTGTTGAGAAATATGGTGTTCAAAGTTTAAGATACGGAGTAGGAACATTGGAGGCCTTGTAAAACGGGAGCAGAGAGTACCTAAAGCCATGCCCCCACAAATAGATTTATCAGAATTTTCTACATACGAGATAGCTGTTTGTGACCAGTTGTGAGTTTCCTTCGTCACCCAAGATTCAGATTCAGATCACCTGTAGGCTATATAACTATGTAATTCTCAGTTCTCTCGGTGTATTTGAAACACTTGTACAGTAGTAGTAGTAGTAGTACTTGAGATTCAGATTGATAACCTGTTGTCCAAATGACTGCAGGACCTATACTCCTGTGATCAGCTGTGAGTTTCTTAGTCACCCCAGACTCAGATTCATCACCTGTAGTATATATAACAAGATTCAGAAGTATGTAATTCTCAGTTCTCTCGGTGTATATGAATTACTTGTACAGTTTCAGATTGATCACTCGTTGTCCAAATCACTGCAGGATCTGTACTCCTGTGATGAGCTGTGAGTTTCTTAGTACCCCCCAGATTCAGATTGATCACCTGTAGTAATATATATGACTAAATTCAGAAGTAGTATGTAATTGTAAGTTGTCTGGGTGTATTTCAAGCACTTGGCACGCCGTGCTTTCTGATGTGAAATCTCTTTCAGTTGAGTCGACGGATCCGATGTGAAATCTCTTTCAGTTGGGTCCATGGTTGCAATCCCATATCATGTAAGCTCATTTCTTATACTAGGACGTTAATATTGCATACCATGTAAAACCAGGTGAATGTAGGCTTCTCCGATCAACGAACGTTCTGAACTAATTCGCCACAGTACAAAAAAAAAACATGGATACAGCAATTACATATCAGAAAAACACTTACCGAAACAGAATTACCCATCTGAGCAGTGCAAGACCATCTGCATCAGACAGCCAGAGGAGGACGAACGGAGGTGCGAACAGAACCAGGCCCACTCATTTTCTCATTTCAGTTTCTCGGCGATGATAGCGAACAGAACAGTGACAAGGGAACACGATGGTAACACAAACACCTAATGGTAACCATAATCGTCTCAAACCCTAAGCGATGGAGTGAGACCTAGGATACTCTCTGGAGACAGGGCAATAACACAGTAACACAAAGGGTACGATAAGGATAGCTAGGATAACTGGCCACTCTGGGCCCCACCATTCAGTTCCTCCAGTTGCCGGCAGAGTCACCGCCGCCGCCGCCGCGGGAGTAGCCGCCGCCGCCGCCGCCATAGCCGCCCTCACGGCCCTGGCCGTAGCCGCCGCCGCCGCCACCTCCGTAGCCGCCGCCGCCGCCGTAGCCGCCTCCGCCGCCTTCGCGACGCTGGCCGTAGCCGCCGCCTCCGGAGCCGCCGCCCCTGTAGCCGCCGCCTCCGCCGCCGCCGCCGCCGGAGCGGGACTGGGCCTCGTTGACGGTGATGTTGCGGCCGTCCAGGTCCTGGCCGTTCATCCCCTCGATGGCGTTCTTCATCGACTCGGAGCTCGAGAAGGTGACGAAGCCGAAGCCGCGGGAACGTCCGGTCTCCCTGTCGTTGATGATCTGCGCGAGAAAAACGGACAACATAGTCAGATCCTAGAACTCAGATCTACGCTTTTTTGAGGTCGAAGAAGCGAACAGATCTATCTCAGATCTGTCTCACAAAACAGGGGTGTTACCTTGCAGTCGGTGATCTCGCCGAACTGGGAGAAGGCCTGCTCGAGGGACTGGTCGTTGGTGGCCCAGGCGAGGCCGCCGACGAAGCAACGGTACTCTTCCGCCATGCCTTCCTGCCGCTAAACCCTAAAGTAACCGGAACCGGGAACGAGGACTAGTGAGGGGGAGGAGAAGCCAGCCCACCTCTATGAAAGCACGAGGAGTCAAGGTCGGCCTGCCCCCCGATTTTATAGGCCGCGCGGGACGTCGTGATCGGATCCGACGGTTGCCTTGCCTTGAGATAAGGGTTCTGGGAGGGAGGAGATATTTTCTGCCGTCCTTGATGGGCTCGAGGAGTTTTCTAAGTTTCTGGGCCAGCCCACGATTGGCGGGAAAGAAAAGAGATCTGGACCCTCACTCACTCTCCGCCACAAGATATTTTCGGCCGGGGAGCGTATAGGCAGTCTAGGGTTTGCGTTCTCGTTTCTCGCGCTGCCACCAACCCCCACTTGCAGATCGGGTCTGCACGCCTCTCTCTCCTCCATCACGAGCCGACATCGAACGGCCGAATGACTCAGCAGCTCGGAGATATTTTCAGGTTTCCGTTTTTCTAGTTTTCTCAATTTTAGGTCTAAAACTTGAAATTGTGTAAATTTTTTGCGAAAATGAATTATTGTGTACTTTCTCTCCTCTATTTTAACCTACGTTCTAGACCAAATATTTATTCTATACTTATTTTTATTTTAGCTTTTTAATCAACAAGAACATAGAAACGAACCAGTCTTGCTTTTCCGGATTTTTTTCTATTTGATATCATTACTCTGATTGTAGCTTCCATTGGTTCGATCAGTACTAATAAATATATTATTATGTATGATTTTTTTTTACGATGCAGACTAAATCAGAACCGAAGAAGTATTCGACGCTGGCTCATTTATGATTAATCCAATATATTTTCTAGAGAAAATCCCAAAGGACCATTTGACCATTCATGCATATCAAGACCCTTGTGGCGGTGATCGTGCCCGCACGACAGTGGGGACTCCAGGTCAGAAGTTTCAGTCTCTTGTCCTCGAATTCTTGAACTCCGTTGCGTCGTTCTCCCCCTCCTTCCTCCTCTCGCCCGCCTCCACGTGCAGTATCTAGAATACTCCCCCATTCTGTTTTACTTGTTCTTTCGACATGCTGCGCCGACAACCTCATCAACCACTTCCTTTATGCTCCGCCTGGGTGCCACGTGGTCACACTAGAGGAAGAAAATGACCTTGTTACTAGGTTTGCAAGCTCAAATGTTGGCAGATTCAATCGCTGGTGGATGCGGATCAAACTGGGTTCCTGGGCGTCGCATTTCGGAGAATATTGTCTATGCGGCTGACCTCCACCGTTGTTGTCATTCGCGCAGAGCGCCAACCATTTTTTAAAAAAATTGACTTCTGGAAAGCGTTCGACTCGTTTAACTGGGAAATCATCCTTTCCATCCTTAGGGCCCGCGGCTTCGACGACCGTTGGTGCGGCTGGATGGATGATATTCTTCGCTCGGGTCTCACGGCTGTCCTTCTTAACGGGGTACCCGGGGACTGGATCCGCTGCAGGAACGGCCTGCGCCAGGGGGGTCCTTTCTCCCCTTATCTGTTCATCCTCGTGGCTGATGTGCTCCAGCGCCTGATCCGCCAGGCCTGGGCTAGAGGCTCCATGTCCCACCCCCTTTCCTCAGACATCCCCTGTCCCGTCTTGCAGTACGCCGACGACACTTTGATTCTTTGCAAAGCCTCCACCAGCGCTGCTGCCTATATCCTCCAGGTGGTGGAGGACTTTGCCGCCGCAACTGGTCTGGCCATCAACTTCCATAAATCCTGCTTCGTTCCAATGAATGTCCCTCCAACTGAGGCTGCTGACATGGCTGCTATCCTTGGGTGTCCCATCTCCTCCTTTCCCCAGTCTTATCTTGGGCTCCCCTCTCCCCCACCAAACTCCCCAGCTCGGCTTTCGCTCCTCTTCTACTCTCTTTTGACCATCGTCTCTCTGGTTGGCGCGCTCACATGTTGTCTTCGGGGGGAAGGCTCGTTTTGTCTTCGGGGGGAAGGCTCGTTTTGGTTCTGAATAATCTTGCTACTTACTTTATGTGCTCGTACTTGCTACCGCATGGTGTTACTGACAGTATAGATAAGAGACGCCGTGCGTTTTTCTGGACCGGGAAGGATTCTTGGTCTGGGGCTCATTGTCTAACCGCTTGGGATAAGGTTGTTTTTGTCTAAGAAGGAGGGCGGTTTCGGCGTCAAGGATCCCCACCGGCAGAACATGTGCTTGCTACTCAACTTTATCCATCAACTTCACCAACCTATTTTGCTGCCTTGGAAATCTTGGTTCTTTGCTCACACAGGTCGCGATCTGGTGGAGCTCTCGACGGCCCCCACATTCCTGGAGAAGATTGTCCGGGAATGCCTTCCCCTGTACCGCACCATTACTCGGGTCGCGATCGGGGATGGCCGCTCCACGTCCTTCTGGTTGGACAAGTGGCTGTCGGGCAGTCCGCTTGTAGAGCGCTTCCCCGCTCTCTTCTCCCACTACACCTGCCAGCACGCCTCGGTGGCCACCGTGTCCCCTCATTCGATGGAGGAGGGCCCGATCTACCTATCTACACAAGAAATTTCGGATTCCCCCAAGTTTTCCTTTGTGGATTTTGGAACCCTAGATCTCATTTTGTGGAGGTCCTTGTTGAGAGTGCATCTAGAGGCTAGCTTGGTGTTGTACTAGCTCTAGATGAAGTTGTGAGCCTCCAAGTTGTATGTGGAGTCTTTCCCCAACCTTGTGTGAAGGTTAGCCGTCCTGGCCGACCTTGCTTAGTGGAGAAGTGCGTACACCTTGGTGGTATGCTCACCGGAGAAGAAGGTGACGCCTTTGTGGCGGTTGCTAGCCTTCGTGGCACCACACTTCCAACGTAGATGTACTTTCCTTGGGAAGAAACTACAGGAAACATCTTGCGCGTCCGTCTCCATTTGGTCTGGTTGTATCGTTTCCTTTACCTTGTACTCTTTACTTGTTGTTACCTTGCTCCTACCCGTTCACATGGGAATTTAGGTTTTCCCATGTTATACATATATTGGTCGCTTCATATATCATTGGACATGTGGAATATGTATGTTTATAGTAGCTGCATAACAAATGCAAACTTATAGAAGATATATGCAATGTGCAATATGAGAATAGCCCGACCTTATAGGATATTAATAACACTTGGACAAGCAAGCTTACTTTGGTTCCTCATGCAAATGCTCTCAATATTTTCGTTGGAGAACCTTGGATAGTTAATATATATGGCTATAACTAGTCATGTACAATATTACCATATTTCGCAAAGATAGAACTGAAAAAAGTTCTTATTGGATATCAATTTCCATAACTCATTTCGGACGCATGCGCCTTTAGTATATCAAATGGGCACACACTCGTGCAATCAAACTCTTGGTCGTCATGGATAGTGCATGAAGAGATAGATCCAACATACTAGATAGGAGGGTACATAGAAGCATGAACAACATACTAGATATCGTGATCCGACATCCATATGTGTTTGATTACAAAAATTATTTCGATGAGAAAAGCAAAATAAGTTTGGGACACATTCACCTATTTGGACAAATATATATGAAACAATGATGACATACAACATCTAGAAAATACGCAATATGTTGGCAATGAAGTTTTGAAGAAAGGAATATGTTCATCAAATAACATAGTATATGTTTCAGATAAATTTGTCTAAAAATAAGAAATATAAATAAAGAAATATAAATCACCAAATAATAAAACTTCCGAGGTACAAAAAAAAGTTGCCATCGATACTTGTTGAACTCAGGTTACTAGATTGAAAATCCAATGTCCTAACCTACTAGAATATTGGACCTCTGATTGTATAATTTTATTGAATTTCTCTACTTATAATCATGGAAAACCATAGGCGATGTTTATGCTACCTTACCTGTGTTATTCTCTTTCTTTTGCAAAATTATTCCTGCATCACGGACTGCATTAGTGGTGGGGTAAAATTTAGCGAAGCATCCATCAGGTTATAGACGGTTCAGCTGATGGCCGTAGAGTCAATTTCAAAAAAATCAAGCAAAGGATGTGAGAACGGTGATGCATACAAAGTTTGCTTAGCAAGCAAGGAGGGCGATGAATCGGAGCTACTGGATGCATGGGAGGATCACCAAATCGCTGAAGGGAAGATGCCACTTGTTTGAACTGACAAATGGTTAACCCTTAGATATGGGGATTTGGGCACACCTGAGAGCCACAGATATCATCGGAGGAAGCCAGCGAATACCGTACCAAGGCGACTGCTGTATGGTCAAGGCAACTGCATTAGTAACTAGTACCAACATATCTTTTGCGAGACGACAATTCAAAGTTCCTCAGATTTCCGAGAAATTCCGGGGCCAGCGAGAAATCGGAAAATGGGACCTCGGTATAAGAAAAATAAATGTACTGTGTTCAGTTAAAAAAAAATGTATTGTGTTGTGCAGCACATCCAATTTCACCACGCGGCTTAACAAATAACTAATGTCTTAATCATGGAACGGAAAGCGCCTGTAGCTCAGTGGATAGAGCGTCCGTTTCCTAAGCGGAAGGCCGTAGGTTCGACCCCTACCTGGCGCGACATCATTTTTGAGTTTTTTGCCCATGATGAACATCCCACTCACTCCCACTGGTAACAGAGCATCATATGTTTTGATGTAACATGTTTGATTGTGGACAACATCCCTGGGACCAAGAAGGTTAATTAAATTTGTCAACACTGAAAAAATTCTTTCTTAATTTCTTGAATTCAACACTAATTTTTTTTTAGAAATGATGGTGGAAAGATGAAGAATAACGCTTCTGCTGATAAACGAAATAATTGATATTAAATTAGTGTGGTTATTTGAATCTTTCATTCCTTGAGCTGCAATTACTGTCATGTGATCCAACCTCGCTTACCTCATGTTGTTCGACACACACATCCCGCCGGCCGGTGCAGTCTTTGTGCTGGATCTCAAAATTTAGGACGTAGATTACCCATATTATTTTCCACAAGTCCAGAGTTATCAACCTCTAAACTGGGAGATAAGGGGAGACCCAGACGGACGCGTTTGAACATCCATTTTTTGTTATTTGGGTCGTCTCCCGGACATGCGGATACGTGCGGACGGTCGTGACTCATTTTGCTCCCCAACGGTGCGACCCAAAATCAGCACCTCTTTTTTCCTTCTCTTTTTTTTTCTTGCTAAAAATCAAATCTCCAGCTACAGTGAAGCATGAGAAGATCCTCCACGGAGCTCAATCCAGGCACGCCGGGCACGCTCGCCACGCTGCTGCCGATGCTGCTTTGCGCCGCGTCCGTGCCTGCACCCGTGCTCGCGTGTCGAGGCGCGCACGGCTGTGCTCGCGGCGAGCTCCGCCGCGTCCCGGCAGGCCACGCCCGTGGCTCGCGCGGCCGGCTCCGCCCCGCCCGTGGCCGACATGGCCGGCGCCATCCCCGCCCGTGCCCGCCGCGGCCGGCCCCGCCCGTGCCCGCGAGCTCCGTCCACACCCGTTCGTCGCCGTCCGTCGCCCAAGCTCGACGCGGGCACGGCCCCGTCCGTCGCCGCGGGCGCTGCCCAAGCTCAACACGAGAGCGGCCCCGTCCGCCGCCGTGGGCGCGACCCTGTTCCTCGTCGTGGTCTAGCGACCGTGCTCGCGCCGGCGTGGCGAGCGGCCGGCGCCCATGCACGCGCCCTTGGCCGTTGCCCTGCGCGTCGCCGTCGACGAGCTTTGCCGCCGGAGCTCGTTTTGGCAGCGGCAACTTCCGGTAGGGATGAAAAAAAGGAGGAGTAGGCGCCGGGTAGTCCATGAGTGGGGCGGCGGCGACAGTTGGCCAGGCCAGCCAAACTCCGGTGGCTATTCCGGCCATATTATGGGGAAAAAAAGACAGAGGAGAGAGAAGATGTGGGGTTTGGCGGATAGAAACGCGGAGCCACGCGAAATTGTTCAGGCAGACACAAAGTCAGTGTCTGTCCAGATTTGGGTCAGCTTTGGGTCAACTTGAACAATAATTGATAGCTTTTTGGGTATGGGTACCCCGTTGGGTACCAAAACGGACGCGTGCGGACCAGATGGGTTAGGTTGGAGATGCCCTAAGAACCACATGAGCAAATGATCAGAATCAAAACTGGGAGAGTTACATTTTTTTTTCTTTGAACTAAAGTTGCATTTTTCTTACGTGACTAAGGCCCGAGGAAATTTCAATCGATTCGATTCAGATGTAGGCAAACCCTAAAAATATAATTACAACCAATATGCTGAAGCTAGGTTTCCATCAGGAGTTCGGAACCGCCTCTGCCTCTCCATGTCCACGCCTCCAGCCGCCTCTTGTGCAAGACCTTCCCAATGCGATCTTCAACAACAAAACGTTTACGAAGTCCGAGCGGGGAGAGCAAGATCTCCAAGGAGGAGAGAAATCCAAGAACCAAAGTAGGTCATCGCCGCCTGCCGCCGCCAACCAGGCCAGCCATGGACTGCCAGTACCAGCCGAAGCGAATCACAACAAGGAGTGACGGTGAGACGGACCAGCGGGCGAACGACGACCTGGCGCGGTTGCTGCCCGACGACGTCCTCGCGGACATCCTCCGCCGTCTCGCCCCACGCTGGCTCGCAGCCTCCCGCTGTGTCTGCAAGGCCTGGCGCGATGCCGTCGACGCGCGCCATCTCCTGCGCGCCGACCTGCTCCCGCTTTGGCTGGACGGCATCATCGTCGACTTCGGCAGCCACGAGTACTCCCCAGAATTCTTCACGCGCCCCCGGCTCCCGGCCAGTGGCAAGCTCGAAAACCTGACCACCATGGCTGTTAGAGATCACTGCAACGGGCTCCTTCTGTCCTTCGACACGTACGGCGACCGCCACGGCTACGTCTCTAATCCCGCCACAGGTTGGAAGGTGCGCCTGCCCCCATGCCCGTATGCGCGCTTGTGGACGGAGGCAGCCTATTTCCACGACTACATCGTGTTTGATCCTACTGTATCAACCCACTATGAAGTGTTCAAAATTCCCCATATCGAATGGGGATCGGAGCATGAGCGTGACCCCCTACCGGATAAATCAGAATGGCCACCGTCTCAGTTCGTCATGCATGTCTTCTCATCAGTAACGGGAACATGGGAGGAGAGGACTTTTAGTCGCGAAGGGGAAGCTGCAGGAACCGTCGCCGATTTTCGATCTATGATGGAGCAACAAGATGTCTATGTAAATTTCACAGGGACCGTCTACTGGCGAGGAGCACTTTATGTACATTACGCATCAGATTTCGTATTGAGGTATGCTCTGTTTCAGATTGGTTTCACCCACATGCATTCGCACCGATCTAGTACTAAATATTAATAACCAATGATTTGAGTTTGCAGAATATGCTCGTCTAGTAGCAAATACAGAGTAATTGAAACGCCATTGCATATTGGCGTGAACGAATATCCAGAGCTTTATCTAGCAAGATCGGAGAAGGGTGTATACTTCGCGTCAATCTGTGATCTACAGATTCGGGTTTGGATACTTAACGAATCATCTCGTCATTTGCTGTGGGTGTTGAAGCATGATAACAACCTTGAGCATGTGCTCCCCCGTCATTACAACAATCTTAGGCAAATTGATGAACCGTGGGGCTTACAAGCTGTGAAAGGTCGTCATCCGAGTGGTCAAGATATTTTACATGACAACCGTGAGGCACCATCTGAGGAGAAATTTGGTCGGAATAATTGCCCACTGCGTAAAGATAATTTTGAATGGGATTCTAATGGTGACGATGTCCCTATCCCTGGCGACACATACGTGCTCAGAGCTGGCGACGTTGATATACTCGGATTTCATCCAAACAAAGAGATTGTTTTCTTGAGTCAATCGTCGGACTTAAAGCTTGGACTGGCCTATCACTTGAGTAGCTCGAGGGTTCAAGTCTTAGGCAGTTTATCCCCACCAAATGGTGTTTTTCTCGAGGTTGAATATGACAAGGAAATCGACATCTCTTTACCGTACACGCCCTGCTGGATTGAGGAGCTTCCTGGAAACATCTCGTCGGAGTAGTTTAGAAATTAAACTCAAACATTAGCATAGTGCTGGCAACAAAACTATTTCAGTTTCTAAGGGGGGGAAATTGCATGTACATAGTGTTAAAATTAATTTTCTACTAATCAAAATACTTTCAACTCATTGGGTTGTTGCGCGACTTGCGGGTGTTGCTAAACTTTACTACATGTGGTCTTGGACACATTTAGTTACTACTACTAATAATGGTCTCACCAACTTGTATTAATCCTCAACTGAGGTCCTATAAAAGTATACATTACATGTCTTTGTGTGAATCCCAAGCGTCTAGCTTCGATATCCAATCTGCATTCCTACCATTGTAGACGGTAACGTTTTCTACATATCCAAAAGCCTCCAGAACACATCAGAGGTGCTCGGTACTTTCCCATCACTTGATTGTGACAAACATATTTGGGTCTGGATCGTTAACAAACACTATGCCACGTCCCCAGATTCCCGGCACTTTTGGTGCAGGCACTATCCTAAACTGCCACGAATTGTAGATTTAGCGGCAGTTTTTTTAGCTATGCCGCTAATCATGTGTTAATCAAAGGCACTTTTCAAAGTGTGCCGCAAAAGTTTGCCTAATTAGCGGCAGATCAGCAAAGTGCCGCAAATACTTTGATCAATTCCGGCAGTATTGAAAAGTGCGGTTAAAGATTTGATGATTAGCGGCATTTTTTGGAAAGTGCCGGCATCTTTTGCAGGATTACAGGCATTTTGCCAAAGCATGTAGCAGCCTCATTCGCAAAAAAAATAAATGGTGCCGGTAATCTTTGTTACTTTTCTGGCTAACCCCTTGGAAAGAATCACTTATTAGTCAGCAAGTCAACACCTTCCCGACCCACTCTCATTATCTCTCACCTCACTCACGCGCAGGACCTCCCGTTCGATCCCCTCTCACGCTCGCGACGCCGCCGCCTGCCTCTCCGGTCGCTGCCGGGCGTCTCCGGCGCCTCCACTACGCCGGCGCCCCGGACTCCTCTTCTGGTTTACGGTTTACCGCCGCCGCGATTCGCTATCGCACCCCTCCCACAACCCCGCGAAACCCTAGCCCCATTGTTCGGCGCCGGCGCCGGCGCGGCGCCCGTTCACCCGCGCCTCCGGCTGCGCCTCCACGTCGATCTCGGTCGACCACGCTGCCTCAGCGACCTCTTGGACCCCGCGCCCAGGTCCTTCTCAGCACCATCAACCGCGAGCTGCTGATGCCGTCGACCTTGGTCGCTCTGCACCCCACTCCAACGCGCTCGTCGACGTGCTGCCTCCCGTGGCGCTCTTCAGCATCTCGCTGCTCGGGCCGTCGGTGAAACTAACGTTTTATTATACTCGGTGAGTTTCTGATGGATTTCTCTGATCTGTATGAACCGTAGCGTTGCAATTTGAAGTGACGTGCACTGAAGGTGTTCGACGAATTAGCTATCTGAGTAAGAGCTCACATAGTTGCAGGGACTTGCAGTTTGCTGAATCTCCAGGAATACTTTAATGAGTATTTGAATGGCATGGTTGCACTTCAACTGATTTTAGTTATCTCTGGCATTCTCTGTGAGATGCAAATGCACAGGAGCGTGTTATGTTACCTTTTCTTGTATATTTTCTTAAACCTTTTTCTCATTGCGTGGATATATGAAATCAGTACAGCTGTGTTACCTGAGGTGTTCAGTTACCTGAATACATACTAAGCTAAACCTGAGCAGTTTCCACTGTTTGCACGCTAATTGAAGCCTTTGAATTTAGAGTGTTTCTGTCCTATTAGAAACAACTAAGAAGTAAATTGAACACATATTGAACAACCAGTTTTGAATGCTAATATCTATTTGGTAATCTTCGCAGATTATTGCACACCTTTCTCAGGAGGAGTTGATGAATCAGTTCCCTACATTTTACATTTAGATTAGATGCTAGTTGTGCGAGAGAGCTTAGAACAATCACTCATATAATGCTACATCTAGTTAATTTAGATGAGTGAATCATGTGCCTATTCAGCTTAGGTTTCTACCTGTCCTCACATCATTTAATTTTGCACATTGATAATTGTCGTCATCCTA
This sequence comes from Lolium rigidum, assembly GCF_022539505.1. Lineage (NCBI taxonomy): Eukaryota > Viridiplantae > Streptophyta > Magnoliopsida > Poales > Poaceae > Lolium > Lolium rigidum. Next base: position 330,687,080 of record NC_061510.1, read on the forward strand.
AAAAGGAACTCTGCTATAAGTGATGAATTCTATGATATGAGATATCCAGATACAGCTTGTGTTTGCCATTTGAGATTGCAATATGTTTTTACGTTCAGCTTGTTTAACATGTGGACAATCTCTGCATCGAAACTTTATTTAGTCATGCACTATTTTGCAGGGCTCATGATATCCAATTTGGAGACCTTGCTCTCCACTGCTGTTGCAATAATGCAAGTGAGAAAGAAGGAACAAAGACGTGCCTCAACTCTTAGCATGCCAGAAGTTGTCCACTTGGTATGGGAACTTCCGCTTTCTTAATATACCGATTTGCGGTAGAGCACTCGAAAGTTTCTGACCTTTCATTCTTGCGCGTCTACCTTTAGCACTTAATCCCTCTCAATCTTGTTATATTTGTTTTCATGATATGCTGAATTCTCAAGCCCTGGAACTAGGTTTTGTCAAACCATTCTTCGTGATTAGAACTGCATGATAATATGATATGCATGATTACTGCTCTTTCCTAAGTGAATCTATTTTTTTCCTTGCAAATTCTCAGCTGATTGACTTTGAAAGCTTTGTCGTGTATTATCCCTTTTTAGTACGGAGTATGAAACTATGGTTTGTAATATCTACAGTACCCCTGCTGCAATCAATTTCCTTCTAAAGTGACTTTTGAATAGTTTTGTTCTTTCTTACTCTTGCCAGTGTTCTGATTTCATGTCTAGCTTCAGTTTTCTTGTCATCTTTAGTCAACAAAATTCTATTTTAGCATGCGGAGTTAGAAAAATTATGGTAATTATTCCGTCATGTAATGAACTAATTTTTCCTGCTATTACAGGTTGATATGAGATCATGCTTACCAAAAGCAAAATTCCTGTTCCTGATATATTGTGAGTATCCTTTGTGGGTTAATTAATCTTACTCTGAAAAAAGGAGGCACGTTGATTTCCTTCTGTGGGATAGTGATTACTTATGTCATTTTGAGTATCTAAATCTTTGTATTCACATTTTTTTTTCATTTTCCATGTTCTGCTCTTTTAATGCTGACTATCTTCGTTTGCATGATCTCATATATACTCTTGCTCAACGTGATGTACATTGTATCTCTGGAGAAATACCTTACAACACTGGTTTCCTTCAAGTAGCCACACTTTAAGCCTTGGATTAATGTGAATTATCTATACTCTTGCTTATTTGTATTCTGGCAATATACTGTTCTATTTATATTCAAACTTTTACTTAATGTTTTCATTGTTAGTACAATCAGTAAGACCTGTTTTTTCAATGAAACAACATTCTTTACTGGAAGCTTCAACTGGCAACGAAGACGAAGGCGAAATTGATGGCAAGAACTCATTCTGCAGCAGCTTCGACATCGGAGAGAAAGACATGAACTATCTCGGGTTGGAGCTTCTGTCCTTGGCCTTGGTAACAAAGATCAAATCTGCCGACTCATTGTTGGTATAGTTACATAAGATAGACACTTCATTTGTAATTGCTGTCACTGTAATTTGTGATGTTATTGTAAGGAATTCGGCGTAATATTAATTATTATGCAATACTGTTATTTTTAACCTGAAAATTTAGTTGCACGCATTATTTACATTTGAGGCACGATTAACAGTGCCTCACTTGCCAAGAATGTCTGAAAATGGAATCAATGGCACATCAGATATAGTGCCTCAAATTGATATGGAAGCATAAAACAAAAGTGCCAGCAATGGTTTTACAGGCAATTTAACAAGTGCTGGCAATGGGTTTACAGGCAATTTAAAAACTACAGGCAATGGTTTTACAGGCAATTAGAAAAGTGCCGGCAATGGTTTTACAGGCAATTAAAAAAGTACCTGCCATGGTTTTACAGGCAATTTAAAAAGTGCCGGCAAAGATAATACTACCGGCAGTTTTAAAAGTACCACAAAATAGAAGTGCCGGCAGTTTGAAATGTGCCACTAAATAAAAGTGCCGGCAGTTTCTGAAAATGCCACCAATTACCTTCCACGACGGCAATAAATGCAGCATTTTTTTCTGTGCCACCAAAACTAATTGCCGGCATATTTTGCAGCTTTAGCGGCAGTTTTTAGTGCCGCTGATCAAGGGACCTGACGTAGTGAAATTATGTGGCAAGGTTTGGAAGCGCGTTGCCCCTCTTAAGTGCAATATTTTATGTTGGCTGGCCAGGAAGAAGCTCCTCCCCACCAACGAGCCCCACTGCTGCCTTTCGCTCCTCCAACCCGAACGGTGAAGCAGCCTCCGCCACCTCAAGGCGCGAAGGCCCAGATCAGACCCGGGTGGCCCAGATCGAACCCAGCCCTTCTCCTCCTCCTCCCACGCCGGCATCCACCGGGAGAGCGACGTCGCACGCCCACGACGCGGAGACGGCCGGCTGCTGCCCACCAGGACCCATCCTAACCGAGCCTCTTCGCCGCCGCTTCACGACCATGGATCCTTGCCGCCGCCGCCCGACCTCGCTGCCAACACATCAACCGACGCTGCCGCACTCCTTTGCTCCTCGCCGAGCTCCACCGCACCACCGTGACCCCCACCATCCTCCAGTGGACACAGCCAAGGCCCCGCCACCAGACCCGCATACCACCGTCGCCGTCCCTGTGAGACCCTGCCTCCTCGCGAAGGGGGCCCTGCAGAGCGTGCCGCCACCGCCCCCCGCCATTCGCCAGCCGGGCGCGGCCGCCACCGCCGACCCCGGCGGCGGCAGCAGCCGGAGATGCAAGATCGGGCACCTGTTTTTTTTAGGGTTTGGGGGGCTCCCAGAGCCACCTCGCGCGAGGCGACCCGGGACGAATCTAGCTAGGGTTGATGATTTCCTGAAAACAGCAGAGTAACAGGCAGGACTAACAGACCACTGTAATTAACATGAGCAGTTGGTGTCATGAAGGACTATTTCAACCCGAAGAGAAATTAGGATGGAATTGCCCACTGCGTGAAGATAATTTCGAATGGAATTCTGATGGTGAATCTGAGGACACATACATGTTCCAAGCTGATAATTCGGATGGTGAGGACGTCCTTGTCCAAGCTGATAATGTTGTCATACTCGGATTTCATCCGTACAAAGAGATCGTTTTCTTGAGTCAGTCGTCGGAGATCGGACTGGCCTACCACTTGAATAGCTCCAGGGTTCAAGTACTAGGCAGTTCATCCCCAGCAAATGATGGTGCAATAGTTGAGGATCAAGATTACGAGTCCTCTTTGCCGTACACGCCCTGTTGGATCGATGAGTGTCCTGGAAGATTTAGAAGCTGGCCTCAAACAGTATATTAGCATATCGTTGGTTTTTAAATCGTTTTTTAGTGGATTATTTCATTTTCTTCGGACGTCAGGGTGTGCGCGCAATGTTAAACTTTACTTTTTTTATAACTGAGATTTGATCATGCATACTAGTTCCTCTTTTTTTCGTCTCAGGTAGTATGTTGTTCCAGCAGTCTTGGGCAAATGTGCAGTCGCAAAAATGATGCATCCCTGTTTCCAATATACTTCCTTTGAGCAAAGTTCACATTTACAGCTAGGAAGCTGAAAATTCTTTCTTTGCGGCATGCATGTGGTGTTGTCATGCATCACCAACCAAATAAATACTTTGTGTTTTAACTGACAAGCACTTTTCCAGATTGGTTTGAATAGATCGTGAGGTGGAGTGGCCTTCATCAGAAATATTGTACATTTTCATAGATGAGTAATTTGTGCCCCATGTACATGTCCATTGACCATGATTGTTTTTTTTGAAAGGGAGGCAAAAGCTTTGCCCCATTCATTAATTAAGAAGAAGGTGCCGAGTTTTTAGGAGAAAACCGGGCGAAAACCATAACAACATGACCAAGCCCACATAAACCACACCCACACACACAACCAAGCCTAACAAGGATCCCAACAACAGGGCCGCACCGACAATAGTCAACACAAAGAACCACATGGCGACACGAATGAACTCCAGCACGACACTTCAACACCGCGTCGATAAGGACATGCTATGACATTGGGGGCACCCATCAATCAACTGCGGATGCCGCCGGACACTGTTGCCGGCAAGCCTGACTTAGCAATCCCAACATCAAAAGGAACCACATGCCTCACTTCCTCGACGGAAGGAGGCATAACCTCACCACCACCCAACTCTAGGAGCTCAGGCACCACAGATGAATCCCCACACAACTCATGAAGCTCAGGCGTGATCTCAACCACCGATGACTTCTGCTCCTCGGAGCTAAGTGGAAGCGAAGCCTTCATGGCGGCGAGCTCCTGCCCACCAGAAGAGCATGCCTCCGTCGGCTCCAAAGAAACACCAGCATGTGCCAACAACATCTTGAGACTTGCAACCTCTTCACGAAGGGGGCGAGACGCCTCCTCGACGCGGTTAGCAACCAACTGATCGAGCTCCAAGCGCAGCAAAGCAAACTGGCACTGGAGGTGAGAGTCGAAACAACGATTGCTGTTGAACTCCTCGCAACAACTTGGAGAAGGCCTTGGAGGCGATGATGTAGGCGACGACGAGTGGCACACGACCTCGGCCCAGCTCCTGGATGCCGAGTGACGATGTGGTTGTGCTGGCGGAGAGCGGCTCGGCTGGCAAGGAGCACATGCCTCCGGAGGACGTGCACGAGCGTCCGGGGAGCGAGAACGAGCGGCGGGGAAGCGCGCACGGCAGAATCGCTCCTGATGACCAGGACGACGACAGCGGATGCACCTGAAGGGCGCACGGCAAGAGCTGACCTGGTGGTCACGCTCGAGGCACCGAAAGCATCTTCCCCGAGCCCAACGCTTGAAGGCGAGGCTACGCTCGAGGCCCTCCTTTCGAAGCAAAGACGATGGCTCGTGGCTCGGGCGGCCGCCTCGACCCACCTGCACCCAGCCATCATTGTCACCAAGAGCACCAGCAAAAGCTGAGAGGCCGCCGCAGGGCTTCGCAGGCACCTCCTCAACATGTACCGAGCCAGCCAACGGCGACCGCGGAGCTAATTCTTCATCGTTATCGTCTTCGTCGGAGTCCAAAGAAGCAACCCAAAGCAAGCTCGGAGCGGGCAGCGCAACAGCAACGGGCACCTCGGCAGCGCCGCCCAAGGCAACTGGCGACAATGACAAGGAGCCGAGCCCCTCGACCAACACAGCAGGGTCGCTGGGCAGAGAGGAGCTGCTGGTAGCTAGCGGCGTCATCGGGGCGAGCTCCTCGTCGGAGCCATCATCCTCGTCATCTTCAACAGAACTCAGAGAACCATCCCAGAGCATGCCGACATCAGCAGTGAGAGCTGCGACAAGGGCAGCTGCAGCTGGACGAGAAGGAGCCTGATGTAGAGTGACCGACGACGGAGGCGCGCGGGGACAGGTAGCCTCGCCATCGGGAGAAGAACCGACCGGTGCAGGCATAGGCGCTGCAGGCTCCAAGGATGATGACGGTGGCAGCAGGCCAGAGGCGACATCTGCAAGCGCAGCGGCGGCGCTGAGCGTCGGGCCTGGAGTGGTCACCGCCGCAGGCCTGGTCACCGCCGCAGGCTTGGAGACGGCCGTGCCCAAGACCACCATGCCTCCATTCTCCTTGCGAAATCTCCCTGCAGGAGGCAGCCGCGACGAGCGACGGGGGGTCGAGCTCATGGAGGTGGTGCTGGTCGAGGCGGAGCGACGACGCGGCCCGCGACGGACGCGGAGTCGCCGGAGGTTGCAGCGAAGCTTGCCGGGGAGATGGAGCTCGGCAACCCCGGACGCAGGCTTCGGAGACTGGACTGGGAGGTGGGGAGAGAGAGGGTGTGTAGGGGAACCCGGATCTGGCCGCAACAAGGGCGGAGGTGGCCGGAGTAGACAGATCAGCGCGGTGGCGGCGGCGCACCTACCTGGGGACGGCCGCGGTCGCGAGACATGTTTTTTTCCCTTGCTCGCACTGCTGGCAACATGGCTTGATCGGAACACTACATTGACTAATTAATTCTTGACCATGATTGTCATTCAGCTGTAAAGAGTTTAGACTTTGCCGTAGTTGAACATATTGGTCATACGCTTAAACACAGACAGGTCTATGGAAATTTTCAGGAGGCACATTCCGTGGAACCATCCCTTATTTGTGGTAAATAACTTGTAAGTCTAGTGGAAACTGTTATACTCGCTAGATCGTCTAGGGTAGATCTTAGCCGGGTAGGATAGGGATACTGTGGGTTTACCTTCTCCCTTGGAGGTGGAGCCCGCCGATGTAGACATGGTGGCGACGGCGGCGGGTGGGTGAGCGAGATGGTGACGGCGGAGCTTCCCGTTGGCACTGCGCAAAACCTAGATCGGTAGGTGTGTCGGTGGGGCTAGTGGCAGCTCAGGGTCACCTCGTGACGAGTGCCACCGCCACCACCACTCTATATAGCGCATGCGATAAGGGCCCACCAACCAGTGAACGGTTGGCGCCCCCGATCAAGGCGCAGTCAAAGGGCACGTCGAGCCGTTGGGCTCATACGTGGTGGAGATCATCCTAATATTCTCCCCTTTGATCTCAACATTAGTTTTAACTTTATACTTTCATTTTATTCGTTTCATTTTGGAACAGTCCATAGGGCATGTTTCATCGTCATGGCTCGATTCGATAGAATCAGACAACCACAATACATATCTCTGTTTGGAAACAAATTCTTTTATTTTTGGGCCTCTTATGATCCAGGATAGGTGAGACTTTCCCTTGAACCCATGCCGGCTACGTGTTCCTTGAACACGGTGGATGGTAAGCCTTTCGTTAGCGGATCCGCAAGCATATTTTTTATCCTTATATGCTCGAGACTTATAGTTTGATTCTGGACCTTGTGTTTCACAACATAATACTTAACCTCAATCGGTTTCGTAGCATTACTCGACTTGTTGTTGTGAGCGTAAAATACTACGGGCTGACTGTCGCAGTACATCTTTAGTGGTTTATCAATACAATCTACCACTTTCAAGTCGGGTATAAATTTCTTTAACCATAATGTCTGCCATGTGGCTTCATAACATGCTATAAATTCTGCATACATCGTGGATGATGCAACTATTGTCTGTTTGTAGCTTCTCCATGAAATAGCTTCCCCTGCGAGAGTGAATATATATTCAGATGTGGATTTTTTTATCATCTTTATCTCCCGCAAAATCTGCATCTAAATACCCTCTTATTACTAGGGAATCAGATCTTCTGTATGTTAGAATATTGTTCTTTGTGCCTTTCACATAACGCAATACCTTCTTTACCATTTTTCAGTGTTCAAAACCTGGATATTCTTGATATCTACCGAGTACTCCGGTGATAAAAGCTAAGTCAGGGCAAGTGCACACTTGTGCATACTGTAGGCTTTCAATGGCCGAAGCATATGGAACCGCTTTCATTTGATCGAGCCCGTATTGATTCTAGGGACTTTAAAATTTTCCAAAACTACGGCTCTTGACTATAGGGGCAGGTGTGGCATTGCTCTTATGCATATTATATTTAGTTAGAATCCTTTCTAAATAAGCCTTTTGTGATAGTCCTAATACTCCATTTTTCCTATCTCGGTGAATTTCTATGCCCAAAACATATGATGCTTCACCAAAATCTTTCATATCAAAATTTGAGGACAACAACTTATTTGTCTCTTGCAGTAGACTAACATCACCGCTAGTAAGCAGCATATCATCCACATACTAGATTAGGAAAATATATTTCCCACTTTTAAACTTTGCATAAACGCAATTGTTCTCAATATTTTCTTTAAATCTAAATCTCTTAATTGTCTCATTGAACTTTAGATACCACTGTCTAGAGGTTTGCTTTTATCCATAAATGGATTTCTTTAGGCGGCATCCCATTTCTTCCTTGCCTTCCATGATACAAACCTTGGGTTGTTTCATGTAGACATTTTCTTCTAAATCACCGTTTAGAAATACCGTCTTTACATCCATTAGGTGCAACTCTAAATCAAAATGTGCAACTAGTGCCATTATGATTATGAAGGAATCCTTACATGAGGCTGGAGAAAATGTCTCATTGTAATCTATTTCTTCTCTTTGTGTAAATCCTTTTGCCACAAGCCCTGCTTTGTACTTTTCTACATTCCAATCGGAGTCGTATTTTATTTTGTAGACCCACGTGCAACCCACTGTTTTGGCTCCTTTAGGAATATTTTCCAAGTCCCAAACATTGTTGGCACTCAGCGATCTCATTTCGTCTTCCATGGCCTCCACCCACTTTGATGAATCTGGGCTTCTCATGGCTTCTTCATATGAAGTGGGATCACCTTCCATATGAACTATTTTTATGTTGTAAACTTTGTAATCAATCGAAATGGCTGATTTTCTAGCTCTTGTAGACATTCTAGGGTCATATTCTCTGGAGCATTCCGTTCCTCACCTTGTGGTCAACTTCTGGAGGTGGTTGTTGTTACTCCCTTTCATGTTCAACAAATGGTTCATCCGGCTCATGACGGACAGGTTTCGAATTTTCACTCATCGTTGTCATGGGTGGAGTCACAACAGGCGCTTGCACCACAATCAGAGAGATTATTGGTGCAGGCGCACATGGTGGCTCAAAAAATGGATCCTGAGTCATCGGATTAGGTGCATGCACCCTCTTCTCCTCAAGATTAATTTTCCGAGCTACCATGCTCCCCCTCATCAGTTCGTCCTCTAAGAAGACGACATGTCTCGTTTCCATAAACTTTGTGTATTTATCTGGACAGTAGAAACGATAACCTTTTGACTTTTCGGAATAGCCAATAAAATAGCAGCTAACTGTGTTGGTATCTAACTTTGCGTTATTTAGATTAAATACTTTGGTCTAAGAAGGGCTCCCCCAAACTTCAGGTGGATTAGAGAAGGGACTCTCCCTGTCCATAGCTCATACGGCATTTTGGGCACCAATTTGCTTGGTACTCTATTTAGAATGTGAATAGCGGTTTTTAACGCCTCAATCCACAATCTCAATGGTAGATTGGAATAGCTCATCATACTGAGCACCATATCCATACGGGTACGGTTACGCCTTTCCCCTACCCCATTCTGCTGAGGTTCGCCCGACATAGAATACTAGACAACTATTCCAGAGCAAAAAAGGTCCAGGGACTGCAACCCCGTAAGTGGCATACAACTGCAGAACTAAGAAATTTGGCACATCTAGAACTCATGCATTCATATCTTTGTGAGATGAATGGCGTGCTGACAAAAGGTGGAAAGAAATATTTCATGATGTTTTGATTGACGATTGTATTAGATATTGACAGAAAACCAACTTGATCGAAAGATCAAGAGACTTCGGTATGATCGTGGTGGAGAGTATTTTTCCAATGAGTATAATTTGTTTTGTGAGTAACATGGTATAATCCATGAGAGGACCCCTCCCTACTCACCTTGATCAAATGGGGTGGCCGAAAGAAAGAGCCGTCCTCTAAATAATTTGGTTAATGCCATGTTAGACACATCGGGTCTCTCCAAGGCATGGTGGAGGGAGGCGATACTGACTGCGTATCATGTTCTAGACCGAGTTCCCACAAAGAACAAAGAAATAACTACATCCGAGTAATGGGAGAAGAAAAGATTAAAACTCTCTTAGCTACGTATTTGGGGTTGTTTGGAAAAAGTCAATGTTCCAATTCCCAAGAAGCGCAAGCTTGGACCAAAAACTGTGGATTGTGTTTTTCTAGCTATGCTTTTCATAGCATTGGCTATAGGTTTATGATAGTAAAATCCGAGGTATCCGACATGCATGTTGGTACAATCATGAAATCGAATGATGCAACTTTCTTTGAGGATATATTTCCCATGAGAGATATACCTAGCTCATCGAATCAGGGGATGACCAGTACATCTAGTCAGGAGTTAGCTACAATTCATGAACCTACCATTTCGATAGAACACCCTAAAAAACCAGAGGAGGTTAATAATGAAACTCCTAAATGGAGCGAGATAGAGGACTGCAAAGTCATATGGTGATGATTTCATTGTGTACCTCGTGGATGATACTTCCACTTCTATTTTAGAAGCCTATGCATCTTTGGGTGTTGATTATTGTAAGGAAGCCGTCTGTAGTGAGATAGATTCTATTTTATCTAATGGAACCTGGGAGATCACTGACCGTCCATATGGATGCAAACCTGTAGGGTGTAAGTAGGTGTTTAAGAAAAATCTTAGATCTGATGGTACTTTTGAAAAGTACAAGGCACGGCTTGTGGCCAAGGGTTATACCCAAAAGGAAGGTGAAGACTTTTTTGATACTTACTCACCTGCAGCCAGATTGACTACCATTCGAGTACTACTATCATTGGCTCCCTCATACGGTCTTCTTGTTCATCAAATGGACGTGAAGATGGCTTTCATAAATGGAGAGTTGGACAAGGAAATTTACATGGAGCGGCCAGATGGTTTTGTAGTAAATGGTCAAGAAGGAAAGGTTTGCAAGTTATTGAAGTATTTATATGGTCTTAAGCAAGCTCCTATGCACTGGCATGAGAAGTTCGAAAGAACTTTGACTACTGAATGCTTTGTCGTAAACAAAGCTGACAAGTGTACTATCGCCATGGTGGGGGCGAGGGATTCATTCTTTTCTTATACGTCAATGACATATTACTTTTTTGAACCAACCTGAATGTGATTAAGAATACCAAGTATTTCCTATCTCGTTGTTTTGAGATGAAGGATCTTGGAGTAGTTGATGTAATCTTGAACATCAAATTGCTGAGAGATGACAATGGTGGGATTACTCTGCTTCAATCTCACTATATGGAAAAGATCTTGATTCGTTTTAGATATAGCGACTGCAAATCTTCCCCAACGCCCTATGATCCTAGCGTGCTGCTTCAAAATAATAAAATGGCTGCTAGAGATCAACTGAGATATTCTTTGATTATTGGCTCGCTTATGTATTTGGCTAGTACTACGAGGCCTGACTGCTTTTGCTGTAAGCAAACTTTGCCGATTTGTTTCAAATCTTGGCGATGATCATTGGCATGCTATTGAAAGTGTTATGCACTATCTAAAAGGCATTGCGAGCTATGTCATTCACTATACCAGGTATCCGAGTGTACTAGAGGGTTATAGTGACTCAAACTGGATATCTGATGCTAATGATATCAAGGCCACTAATGGACATATTTTTACACTATGTGGTGGTGTTGTTTCTTGGAAGTCTTTCAAGCAGACCATCTTAACAAAGTCAACAATGGAAGTAGAGCTTACAACATTAGACACAACCAATACCTGTTATTCTAATGAACTGTGATAATCAAATTGTGATCATCAAGGTTAACATTTCTAAGGATAATATGAATTCATCAAGACATGTAAAGAGGATGTTAAAATCTATCAGAAAAATGAGAAACTCCAGAGTTATTGTGTTGGATTATATCCACACGCCTAGAAACTTGGTAGACCCCTTCACAAATGGTCTATCACGTAATGTGATAGATAATGCACCAAAGGAGATGGGTATGAGACCCACCATATAAGTTAACCGCTGTGGTAAACCACTCTATGTGATCGGAGATCCCGTGAATTAGAATTGGGAGACAAGATGTGTGTTAACTGGGAGGAAAGTATCCGTGTATGATACCACTCTGTGAAGATGCAATACTTTCCTAATTTGCATGATAAGCTGATTTTATCTTAATGTGTTCTAAGTGGCTTATTTGAGCATAGATGTTGCCAAACGTTGTAGCCTATGAGAGTTGGGTGCTCTCAAATAAACTCATGAAAGTCCATGAAGTATGACGCATAAGCTCCACCTGCGGGGAAGCCCTGCGACATCCCAGTATCGGTCAAGGCTTGATGTGAAGCTCGATTCGCGAAAAACTTGCAGTTCAAGGCTTAGTCCACTATTCAAGTAGCAATCTAGTGTAACATAGAGTTTTTAGGTGAAAGTTCAACTTAACAGTCTTCACTATAGTATCGGTATATAAAACAATGTTTTAAAACCAAAGGCAAACTTTATGTGCCTCTGGGATCTGGTGGGGGATTGTTGGAATTTTATCTAATATAGGACCAGCCCATACAATATAATCCACAATTTCTGAAAATCCCAAAGGCCAATGTGGCCCATTCATGCAAGGCAAAGGGTGGGATAAAAAGTTTAGTCCCATCTTGCTAGTTTAGAGAGTTTTGGACCTCCTTATAAGGGGGTTGCTCCACTTATGGTATGCGCATGAGAAGAGAGCTCCTACATGCGCGGTCCTCTTCCTCCGCCCGCCTCACCACATCATGACTCGCGCGCCGCAGTTTGAGGGAATGCCTCGAGCCGAGACATTCTCTCTTTTTTTGCCAAGCATGAACTGAAACATTATGTTGTAGTGGACATGAATATTGTTGCATGTTCAGTTTGTCTTCTGTCCGTTCGTTTCCTCTACCATTGCAACCTGTTCGCCTCCTCCTATGTGCCTATAAAAGAGAGGTTGCCCCTCTACAGAAACACACACAAAAGCGCACAGCCACCTGGTTCTGAAGCTTTGCGCTGATCAAGATCTTCCCCATCCCATCTTGCGGTGTGCACCGCGATTGGGACAGTAGGCCTCTGAAACCCCGTATCTTGTGATCTTCTACGGGAGAGCGGCGATAAGGTTTTTGGGGAGCGCTTTGCGCGACTATCGGTTTCATCTTCATCACGGACTCTGGCGAGCTCTTCCCCGACGAGAACTTCTTCTCGAACATCAGAAACCTCTACGACGACATAGGCGACAATGGTAACGTGAACGGGTCTACTTCCGTTGTCCAGTATGTTCTTCTCATTCTCCTAGTAAACATCATAGTACTAATTTCTTCTATAGTTTTGTTTTTCTCCTACTCCCTGTTAGATGACATGTCTAGTTTGATTCATTTATTTCTAGTCATGATTTATCTACTGTTTTTTGGTTACTTTATGCGAAAAATTACTTATATTTTCAACATTATCAAGTTAGTTAACTTATACAAGCTGACAAATTTTCAAGTTTATAGCCAGCCCTGCACAAAGAGAGACTTCCCGCTATAAATAACGTCTGAAATTGTCGTTTGTGTTATTCTTGTAGTTAAAATAACTGATATAGCTTTTTTATCTTTTCTGATTAAAGAAAATATATGGAAAAGAAGGATGCCAACTTTTTTTAGATTTATGGTTAAAGAAGAAAATGAGAAGACATGGGTTCTTTTGAATTTCAAGTAGTATCCGGTTTCACCAATAAAATATGGAGACTAACTTCACATTTGAAATTACGCAAAGAGGAGTTTTCATGTCAAATAGGTCTAAAAATACATTTGGGAAACCTTCGAGGTTTGTGGGCTTATTTGGCAAATAAAAATAGAATATGTTGTAAAAAATTATACAGTAAGTTAGTTGAATATTTCGAGTGAAGTTTTGTCTTTTTGTAACACTACTTTTTGTGTATTTATATTTTTTTTGTCTCCATTTGTAAGACGTATCTGGGCTTGAAATTTCATGGTGCCATCTTTTATGAATCCACTCTTCTTTTCCCCTCCAGTCTTCCAGTTCCTCCTCCCTGAAAAAGGGAAAAAGCCCCGCCTTGTTCCTCTCTCGTCCTAGGGAGGAAATCCCAGAGCTTCGCGCGCCTCCAAGATGGGGCTACTCAGCATCATCCGGAAGATCAAGCGCAAGGAGAAGGAGATGCGCATTCTCATGGTGTATGTTCCCTCCACCCTCCGCTAGCATTGGATTCAGTCCGCGCCATATCTCCCGATTCTTAGTTCTGGATCTAGTAGGACTTGCGCAGTTGGTTTATTTATCCCTAGTTGCTGATTCCGTCTGGGGTTTACGACTTCTTCTCAGGGGGCTGGACAACTCAGGGAAGACAACGATCGTGCTCAAGATCAATGGGGAGGACACGAGCGTCATCAGCCCCACCCTCGGCTTCAACATCAAGACCATCAAGTACCACAAGTCTGTCCCAGTTCCTTTCTGTCTCTTTCTAACCCGTTTGTTTACCCCCTCATCCACTGTGAAGTAGTGTCATGTAATGGGTTGTGAGTTACATCACTTGATGTAGTTTACTGACATCACATGTTTTCTGTTCATTCGTTTTCCATTTTCCACCATAGTTTAGATAAATTTCATGCTTTTCTCAGTTTGCTGCGGGGTTCATCAGATATATATAACATAGGTTATCTCTCAACGCCAGTGTAGTGATTGCAAATTTCATAAGATAGCCTTACAGGCTAAAGCAGGTCACATGTTGGAAACTTAATCGTGTGACTTTGAACTCTTCCACAACATCAGAGGGTAATTAATAATTTAATATATAAGGAAAAAATATTACCACAAAAGAGAAATTCGGCAAATGCTGCAACACAGTCCTCAGGTGTGATGACATCAAATAAACATTTCACTGGCTAGTTAGTTGATACTTCAGTTTTGCCTGTTGCCCCATCAGAAAATGGAAATCTTGTGTTTCCTTTTCATTTTCTCTGCACCAGCATGCCTATTAGCAGTAGTATAGAGGAGTGCACGGGATTTGCATGTCAAGAGATAGGCTCAACATAAAACAAAAATAGATGCCAAGTGGCTGATTCCAGTTGGCAACTTGTCATGAGTTCAGCCTGTCTGGTTAAGTAATTTGCAAGTTCTGCTGAGCTTGCAAATTTTTTTTGTTTAAAGCACTCGTGATTTTAGCATGTTGTGTTGAACTGGTGACAACATCCCTTGTCATTTGCCAATACACTAGCCACTCTGTGGGTATTACCACACGTGAAACTTCTTGCTGATTTATATTTGGTGATTTCGCAGGTACTCCTTGAACATTTGGGATGTTGGGGGACAGAAGACTATCAGGTCTTATTGGAGGAATTACTTTGAGCAGACTGATGGACTAGTTTGGGTAGTTGATAGTTCAGATATCCGAAGGCTTGATGATTGCCGTGCTGAACTCCACAATCTCTTAAAGGAAGAGGTACTACTTCTGGGGCACTAAGAGACAGTGATGATTTCTGTCCTTCAAAGTTCGCAATTTCTATTATTTTGCATATTTTCCGGGTACTAGCATTGAAAGATTACTGCTAAACAGTACGGAAAAGAATGAGTAGGATATCCCTTTGCTTTAGTTTTAGGGACATCTGTTGATTAATTGGTGACTTGGAAAACATATCCTATTGGATTATCATGGCTTTTATGGACAATGTGACAATGGGTATCACTATGAGTCAATTTTGATTCTCGGCTCACATGTTCTACTGAACTAGATCGCACTGCTGCTACCGAACAGAACCACTCTATGCATTTTTCACTCTGTTGATAGTTCAAATGCAGCAGTAGCTATGGAAAATACCCATCTCTCTGTGATTCATTGGACTATTCATTGGAAAATACTCTATCCTAGAAATTTCAGTTTTTTGGACTGTTCTTATTGATTCTTGAATTTTGATTGAACAGAGACTAGTCGGAGCTTCATTGCTGGTGTTTGCAAACAAGCAAGACATTCAAGGTGCTCGTCAACCCGCAGAAATTGCTAAGGTTAGCAAACTTGTGCCATACAAGTAGGATCTTTGTGATGCTCTGTAACATGTTTTTCCTGTAGTTGGGTTACAAACATCTGTTGCATGTCATCTGTCCCGTTGTTTTCTGCTACAATAACTTTGAAGTACTCGTTTATACTTGTATTGTATCATTTTTTAATTTTTTTTCCATGTTTGCAAAGTCCTGCTGACTCAATTATTTATACATTAGCCTTCATTGACCCAAATAATATGTAAGATGAGTGCAGTTATCCTTGGTTATGCCCTAAAAAATAGATGATCGGAATTGGCTACTTACTCGATGGTTGTTGACGTCCAGTTCTGATCAGTTCTGAGTCTCTTAGTTACCTCAGTTTCAGATTCAGCATGTATAGGCTATATAACCCAATTCAGAAGTATTTTGGACACTTTGCAGCAATTCGTGGACAGAATAGGACTGCTAACCTGTATTCCGGGGTTTGATCACTGAGTGACTCGGGTCAGGAATTCTTTCCTTTGCTCGTGATTGTGTGTTACTAATCGATCTTAAACACTTTCTTTCAGATCCTGAATTTGGATGCCATGGACAGAAGCAGACACTGGCGGATCGTAGGCTGCAGTGCCTACACCGGAGAGGGGCTCCTTGACGGTTTCGACTGGCTGGTTCAGGATGTTGCTTCTCGGATCTACGTTCTGGACTGATTCATCATTGCTTCCTGCAACATAGGAAGCGGTCGGAAAGCGACTGTATCTTTACCCATTCGCTGTATATCAAATATCAATGGACTTAACTAAAAATATATCTATATCACTCTGGGCAATAAAGTGGGGTGATGGCTTTCCATTTGCATCAAAATATAAACATCTTGGCCTCAACTTGGAACATAAATATCAATGGAACTGGCACAAAATGAGTAGTGTTCAAGGCAGAAAAATCGTGTTCCTCTTTTTCATTTCTTCTGTAACAGCATGCCTATTCGCACTAGTAGAGGAATACAAGGGATTTACATGCCAAGAGATAGGTTCCTAACAGGATAGAAAAGAAAAATTGATGCCAAGTGGCTGAATCAAGTTGGCAACTTGTCATGAGTTCAGGATTTCTTGTTAAGTAACTTACAACTTTCTGGTGATAACATCCTTGTCATTTGCCAAAACACTAGGTTTAGCCACTCTGTGGGTATTGCCGCAGGTGAAACTTCTTAATGATTTATATTTGTTGATTTGGCAGATATTCCTTGAACATTTGGGATGTTAGGGGACATAAGGCTATCTGGTATTATTGGAGGAATTACTTTGAGCGGACCGATGGTCTAGTTTGGGTAGTTGATAGTTCAGATATCGGAGGCTTGGTGATTGTCGTGCTGAACTCCACAATCTCTTGAAGGAAGAGGTGCTACTTCTGGGGCAGTAAGAGACAAGTGATGATATCACTCCTTCAAAGTTTGCAGTTTGTATTACTTTGCAGATTTTCTGAATACTAGCACTGGAAGTGTTGCAATGTCATGCTATGACAATGATGATTGCCAGTAAGTACAGAAATTTGATAAGTCGAGTGTCGTTTTGCTTTTGACTTAGGGCCCTCTATTGATTATTTGATAACTTAAGGGTTAAGTGCACTTTTAGTCCCTCAAGTCTTGCAAAAGTCTATTTTTGGTCCCTCAACTCTGTTTTTGGTCTAAATCTGCCCTCAAACTCTTAATTAAGTCCAATTTTGGTCCTTGCAGCGGTTTAATGATGGTTGAATGTTTTTTTACTCTCTTTTTTTTTGCCATTGTGGACAAAATTGGCCGGTTTTAATCTACGTGGGATCATTTATTTTCAGTCAACAAATAGAAGAAATCCTCTTGCCCTAACACATATGTGTGCTGCCTCCGTCTTTCACGCTTGGTGCAGCCATCCACGCTAATTCAGCAGCCTCCGTCTTTCCTCCTAACGCAAAAGTCCTCGCATGTCAGCCGATTATGCCTTTCTCGCCCGGCTTATCCGCCCTCGTAGTGCGAGGCCCCATCGCTAGGTGTCGGGGAAGAGTTAGGGTTAGTGCGCCAAACAGATCATGGTCATGACTAAGAAATACAACTGCAGAACTAAGTAACTGTAACATCCCAAGTTTTCAATAAAAGAAACAAGAGAGAAATTCAAGAATCCAAAAATCAGAGCCAACAAAAACTTTTTCTCATCATATAGGACTATGCATATTAGCTCACCTTATTAATTTATTTGAGTGTGCTTTTGCCATGATGCTTGTTTGTGTGTTACTCTCATTCTAAAACCCTAGCAATGATCACTTGATCAACCAAAGTCAAATAAAAGTAAAATAGAAAAGAACTTCTAAAAATCAACTTCACACTCACATATGGCCTATGCCATTTTTACAAATCTTTGATCTAGGCCATTTTGGTTTGCACCATTAGTTGTAAATGGATACTAAACACTTATTAACACCTTTGGAATCAAACAAACTAAATTCAAATCAATTTTGAATCAAAATTGAGCTCACATATGATTATGGTCATATGTGCCATTTTTTAACCTGATGCCCACTTTGGGCCCCTGGATTTTTACTTTTCACTTCTCCACTTTGTCAACCCTTTTCACCTCATCCAAGACAACATCAAGCACTTCAACTTTGCCCAAAACCACCACCCCAAATTCCTTACCAAATTCAAATGAGAAACAAGCAAAGTTGGAACAAACTCACATATGCAAGATCATATGCAAAATGTGATTTTGCATCTCAACTCTATTTTGATCACCACCACCACCAAAATGCTCCATTTAATATATGATTACACTCCACCAAAAATTTTCTCAAAATTCGAAAATTATTTTCTTGCGGGCATTACCACAAACACCTGGCAGGCAGGGTGAAAAATGAAGCCCATGCTGAAATTTTACATTGGACTTGGTCCAACCCTGACCCTCTCTGCACCCCTGGAACTTCACCACACTCATCAGCACCAGTGCCAACCCCTGCCACCCCTCCACTTGCTCACCATGGTCAAAACCATGCCATGCCGTGGCATGGCATGCCACCACCATGCCACTCTCACCCCTAGCCACCTCTGGCCCGAACCACCATGTCCTGGACGTTCTCCGTACTCCCCTGAGCCAGCCCGTGCTTCCCCTTGGTCATCACAACGTCTACACACGCCAGCATCGACGTGGCCAGACGCGCCCAGACGTGCACACGCACGCGCCAGTGCACGCCCGGTGAGCGCCCTGGACGCGCCAGAGCGTGACGACGCCCACCGCCTCGCGTCACCTCCGCCTTCGCCCTCAGCGCCAGTCGACGCGCGACATCACCCTGCATCGCCTGGACACGCCCACTAGCCCGCGGGAACGCCGCAGACGACGACCACGTCCACGCCTGTCCGCCATGGCCCGAACACTCCCGTCAAGCGCACCATCGCTGCAGAGCCTCGGATGCGCCACGAGCACCCGCGTCAGCCTCGCCAAGACGCCAGCAACCGTACGCGCCCACGCCTTGGCCCTTCGCAGCTCTGGACCGACGACGACGCCGGCGACCCTAGCCGAGCGCCACGGCCACCTCCCGCGCCTATAAAAGGGGAGCCCCTCCCACTGATCTGAGCACGCCATCCTCCTCCACTCATCCTCACAGCACTCCTCGCCACCTCAATTTCACCAATTAGTCGCCGGAGGCCTCCAATCGCAAGCTCGCCGCCGCCGCCAGTACACGGAGCAAGCCGGAGCAGGAGGCCACCTCAGGCGACGCAACTGCTTCCAGGCGCTTCCTCATCCACTCCAACGTTGCTGCGCACATCGCCGACGACCGCCGGAGCTCCGACGAGCTCGCCGACCCCCTACCGCCGTCGCCAGTGAGTCCCCTCTCGCCGGAGACGAAGGCCTCCCTCGACCGTGCGATCTCCTTCTAATCGCACGGCTCGCGTTGCGCGTACCGTTTCGGCGGTTAAGTCCCGCTGACGCGTGGGACCTGCCGTCAGACGGCCTGCTCGCGCTGGACGCGAAGTGGGCCGGCCCAATTCCTTTTTCTCTCTGCAGCCCAGCTAGTTTCCCGCGCGAGCCCACCTGTTCAAATTCAAATTTCCAGAATAAATGAAATATGCAATCTGATGCCAAGTTTAAAATTCAATAGGGACAAATCTACTCGGCCAAATTTTACAAACTTGATATTGTTGGAAAGCTTAGGATTTTATCTACACAATGCCACTGGATAGAACCCTAGATCTATTGTAGAATTAAAATGACAAAATAAACAAGGCAGGGACTTTTCTCGCCTTATAATAATTCTTAAAAATCAACCATAAATGCTTTTCAGTTAATTCCACCTCCAATAATTCACATTTCACTTATACTAATTGTTTCTACAAAAATATGCCATGCCTACCTTGAATGATCATGGCTTAGTTGATTTAAATGACTTTATGGCTATTTCTAGTCAAAGATATTGTCCAAAACTATTAAGAAATCTTATGAGAGATTTTCTCTCATTTAAATCTTGTCACCACCAATTCCAAATGAAGTAGAGACTCTGGTCATTTAGGTCTCATAGGAATTGTTGGTGATATTAAATCTTTGCTATGCTAAAACTAAATAGTATGAGGTGCTCACCTCATTTAAATCATTTTCTCAAAATGATAAGTGTGAAGAGGTTGACTTGGGTCAACCTAGGTCACATATTATGCATAAGAGAAATTAAATCTTAATAAGATAATGAGAGGAAATTATTTCTCTGAATAATTCAAAGTAACATTTAAGTTTAGTATGAGAGGAAATTATTTTTCTTAATTGATAAGAAGAACACACCCACCAACTCAATATTAATGTATGATGCTAGTTTAAAGTGTGTAGCTCATGAGTGTGCCTAGTTTAGTAAATTAGTTTGGTGTGATGATTGTGTACTCCGTATTCGTATTTTAGACGCTAGTACCGAGGAGTACCAGGAGGAGGAGGAGGTCTACTTCCAAGGAGAAGAAGACCACTTTGACCAATTTCCCAACCAAGGCAAGATAATACTCTTGCAAAGTGCAAAGCTCACCATGAGCAAGGCATTACCCCATTTACTTTATGCTCATGATCCTATTTCCCAGTTTTACTCTACAAGTTTTATTTACTTTTGTTTTATCAAAGTACTTTTTGATTTATGAGTTACTAGATTAGTATGGAGTTAGTACAAGAGTATCAAACTTAGCCTAGAAGCAAAGCAAGTACTTAGCACCCCTCATACATAGTTGCTAGTGCTAAATTAAAAATGACTACTCTAGATGGGAACATGTGTTTATGAAATGATGATGGTGAAAACCTTGGAATGATGAGTCATTTTCCATTGAAAGATTTTGAAGGTGAATATGACATGAATTTGACTTGGTGATTTTGGCTAAAAACTGATGATTGAGTTGGATGCGATACCATTCCAATTTTTGAGTACCCCCACAATACCTGATTATGGATAAGGCTTAGCTGGAAATTTATGTGTCTTAGTATGGGTTCCCTCTGAACACACGTCATAGGGGTTACGCTTGAGGCTGCCTCCGTTGTTGAGAAATGATGTGAATTGAGGTGAATTGTACGGCCAAGCCCTGTGCAGTTCCCGGGTTAACAGCTTGGTTTTCACCGGGAGGCCAAGCTCATGGGGAGAGGTGCCTATACTAGGGTGTGTAAGTGAAAGGTTAACGGTTGATGATCCGCGTACCGAGTTACGATTATTCGGGGTTTTATCCCTGACGGATGTAATCAAATGTTGTGGCACAAGTGTGCAACCTCTCGCAGAGTGTAGAACTATTCGAATAGCCGCGTCCGCGGATATGGACAATTGGAAAGGCCATTCTGTTTCCGTCATCAGAATTTATATCCTTGTGATCGGTGATTTTTGAACTTGAACTTGAACGGTGACTTTGAATTTGAATCACAACTGAGTTGTGGGAATGACACTAATGTTTCCACTTGAGTTAGTTAGCACATGAGGAGTTGTTTACAAAAAGGTTTATCAACTAAAATTGGCTTTATGCAAATAGACTTAGAGCTTAGAATACTCTCAATAGTAATGCTAGTACTTACTTTAGTATTAGATTGCGAGTACTTAAAGTACTCACGGCTTTGTCCCTGGCTATTCAAATGGCCAGAATATGAAGCCGAGCAGCAGTACGAGGATGACGATCAGCAGGACGTCTACCACAACTAGGAGCTTCTAACGTCAAGCGTTGGCCTGTGGACTAGAGAGTCCTTGTATCTTACGCTTCCGCTATGAACTTGTGTTTGTTCGTTGATCATTAGATCAACTATTCGTGTAATATGGATCATGTGATTCCAATTTGTAAGACATTATGGTTTGTAATGAATGATGACTGTGATACTTAACTATTATGCCTCGCAACAACAATTTCCTGGGATTGCGATGTATGTCATAATAGGCATCCGGACTTAAAAATCTGGGTGTTGACAAGTTGGTATCAGAGCCATTGTTTGACCTTAGGAGACCCTAGTTAGAAATGGACGTTCTGAAAATTTAGTTTCCAAAAAGGAATGAAGTATTTCTGAAAATTCAAGTCTTTGTCTTCTCTTTGAGTTCTTTGGAAAAACAAGAAGTCATGCTCTTCCTTAGAAATATAACTAAAATTTTGCCACACTTGTTCACTTCTCTAACTTAATCCTTCACTTCACTTTCAGATGGAGCCCGTGAACACGAAGTTTTACCAGCTTGGGAATGGGGGAAGCTTGATCTTCGAGCACGACCTCAACGCCCTGTCCGACCACCTTGGTCGCCCGCACCCAGAGTTCCACGGATCTCAGATCACGGACCAGCCAAGAGGCGAGCTGTAGTGGATCATCACCGCTGACTTGAGGGGCAAGATGGAGCCTCCCACTTCTGAGAGGATCCTCTTCTCCTTCATGGAGAGCAACTGGCTGGACGGACTTGCCCGCGCCCTTCAGGAGGGACTCGCACGCCCGTGCGGGATGAGCGGGGAGGCACTCAAGGACCCTCGCTTTTCCCACCTCGCGAGGCGTAACTCTGCCGGGAGAGCCCATGGACATGCCATCCCACCCGGAGCCGAAGCACCATGTGGAGCATCTCGACTTCATGCTGTACCACACTCAGCGAGATCTCGACCACTCCCGTGAGTACACCAACCAGACTCACGCCCGCATCATCGAGCAA
>NC_061510.1:330709683-330823358 GCF_022539505.1 Lolium rigidum
TCGTGATGTCCGGGATCTCATCCGGGACTCCGAACAAATATTCGAACTCCATTCCATATTCAAGTTCTACCATTTCAACATCCAACTTTAAGTGTGTCACCCTACGGTTCGCGAACTATGCGGACATGGTTGAGTACTCACTCCGACCAATAACCAATAGCGGGATCCGGAGATCCATAATGGCTCCCACATATTCAACGATGACTTTAGTGATCGAATGAACCATTCACATACGATACCAATTCCCTTTGTCACGCGATATTTTACTTGTCCGAGGTTTGATCATCGGTATCACTCTATACCTTGTTCAACCTCATCTCCTGACAAGTATTCTTTACTCGTACCGTGGTATGTGGTCTCTTATGAACTCATTCATATGCTTGCAAGACATTAGACGACATTCCACCGAGAGGACCCAGAGTATATCTATCCGTCATCGGGATGGACAAATCCCACTGTTGATCCATATGCCTCAACTCATACTTTCCGGATACTTAATCCCACATTTATAACCACCCATTTACGAAGTGGCGTTTGATGTAATCAAAGTACCTTTCCGGTATAAGTGATTTACATGATCTCATGGTCATAAGGACTAGATAACTATGTATCGAAAGCTTATAGCAAATAACTTAATGACGTGATCTTATGCTACGCTTAATTGGGTGTGTCCATTACATCATTCATATAATGATATAACCTTGTTATTAATAACATCCAATGTTCATGATTATGAAACTAATCATCCATTAATCAACAAGCTAGTTAAGAGGCATACTAGGGACTTCTTTATTGTTTACATATCACACATGTATCAATGTTTCAGTTAATACAATTATAGCATGGTATATAAACATTTATCATAAACATAAAGATATATAATAACCACTTTATTATTGCCTCTAGGGCATATCTCCTTCAAAAATAGTACGAGTTAAAACTACCAAAGAAATGAGCTAAATTAGAAACGCCGGAAGGAAGGATGATATTGCTAACCCTTGGATAGATGTATGCCGTTAATCTTGTTAAAATGGTGGAGAAAAATAAAAATTATTGGAGTGTGAGAGGTGTAAAATATTTGGAAATGTGAGGGAGGAGGAGAATTGGAGAATGATATGCAGGGGGCTCGGGCGGGTTGGCGCGCGCTGATATAGGGAGGACCCTTTAGTACCGGTTCCTTAGATGAACCGGTACTAAAGGTGTAGCCCTGGCCCCACCTCAGCCTGGAATTTGGGCAAAAATCCTTTCATACCGGTTCGTAACACGAACCGGTATTAAAGGTCCATTACGAACCGGTATAGATGTCCCACCCCTGGAACCGGTACTAATGCCTCCTTTAGTACCGGTTCGTAAGGGAACCGGTACTAAAGGCTTAGATGGATGCTCCATTTTCTACTAGTGGCAGGAGTGCTTCGGCGATGCACCCTTTAATTGATTGACACCAAGAACCTACGATCCCCAAATAATGACATGCATGGCACCGCTCACCTTGAATACCTTGGCATTCTCCCTTCACTTTAGTGGCAGCCGCTGCTTCGGGCGGGGAGGCCGGCTCGAGTCCGACACGGACGCAGGGCGAGGGAGGCACACATCAGTGGCGCGACTGCTGCGACCTGGGATTGCAAGCGCCATGGAGATCATACGGTTGATAGTGCTTCGCTGCCTCTGAGTCTCGCCGCGATGCCGACCGCTCCCATTGGTGGTCGAGGAAGGGCTTGAGTTAAAAGGACAGCAGCAAGGGCACTGGTCAGGAGACGTCGCGTGGTGAGGCAGCGTCGCGGTCAGCTGGCGGCGCGTGGAACGGTGATCTCGCGTGAATTGGAGGCGGCGGGCTGGGGCGTCGCGTGGAAAAGGACTGGGTGATGGGTATCTCGATCGTGCGAGCCTGGCAAAGGAAAGACGCGTGAATTGTGGGGCTGGAGGGTGGGGAGAACAGGTTAACCTCGACCATTTGATTGATGTATATGGACGGTTAAGATCTGATTTTCCTGCCAAGTTCTCTCTTTTATAAGTAGTAGAGATAGAGATTTCGGCCGGAATTCCGTCCCTCGGCAGGACCCACAATCTCCGGTAGCTTGGACTACGTGCCCCCGTCCCGGCAGTTCGGTGGGCACTCTTTTGTTTCGAGCCGACGTTCGATCAACGCTATACATTCGATCCAGGATCACTGCAATGGCCTCCTCTTGCTTGAAGATTGCGTGGTTAACCCCGCCACGCAACAGTGGGATCCCTTGCCGCCATGCCCGGCCCGGTACAGGGAGAGTTATGGGAATTTCACATATGAAGAGTACCTCGTGTTTGATCCCATGGTATCCCCTCACTACGAGGTGTTTATAATCCCACGCGTTCATTGGCGGCAGTCATGTCGGGTACGAGATGAATTATATTCTGCGGTTGGCCGATCTGAATGGCCACCATCGCTATGCGCTTTGCCTGTTTTCTCTTCAAGGTCGGGCTGCTGGGAGGAGATAAATATGGTCCCTATTTAAACATCTCATTTTGATATTAAAAGACTGTCCATTTACATGATTTGTTATAGTATGTGGGATCGATACTAATGAATTAATGATATGTTTTGCAGGATATCTTTGTCAGATGATAGGTACAAAGTAATTAAACCACCGCCACAAAATGAAATGAGTGTTCATTCGGAGTTTCATCTGGGACGATCGGAAAACGGAGTGTACGTTGCATCTGTACATGTTTGTACGCCGGCTTCTCCTTTTCTGGTTTGGGTCCTTGATGAATCAAATGGCAACGCAAAATGGGTCTTGAGGCATAGCGATTGCCTTGAATCTAGACTGGAGCATCAAGATTATTATCGTCCTGTTCTTGGCCCATGGGTCTTGCAGGATATTAATTTCTACAAGCAGCGTGTCGAATATTATAAAAAAGATGAAACCAACAGTGGGAGGAACCACTGTTGTATTTGGTACAACTTCACATGTACTAACCAGTAAGCCTCATAGTCCTTCTCGTGTCGAATATTATAAGGAGCATGATGAACCTGATGAAGGCATGGAATACCTGAGGCAAAGGAAACTTGAGTTGAACTGCGGCAAGGAAGAGCTGGTCCAAGAGAAGTTTGAATGGGACTCTGAAAACGACGATCTTCTCGACGAGGGAGATACGGTTGGCCCTGGCTTCGAGGGTCGCATGCACATGCTAGGATTTCATCCGTTCAAAGAGGTTGTCTTTGTGACATTAGGACTGCACAGAGTACTGGCCTGTCATTTGAAGGACTCAAAGATTCAGGACCTAGGCGACTTATACCCAACCAGTTATTATGAAGTTATGCCGTCTGACCAGTATATAGCCGAGTCATTCACTGATTCACATACACGCCCTGCTGGGTAGAACACCAGAAAGCCAAAAAGTGTGTAGATAGCCATGCCGGAAAATGATGAAGATCGGAATAGATGGTCTACTCATGTTCAGGTCCATGTTTGGTTTTATTAAATTTGTATACTTCTCTGTTTGTGTTAAGTTCGGATGTTTATTCTTAGTAAACACAAGAGAGACTTCAGAGCTGACGATACGAAGAAAGCTCCTAGCAAAGGGGATGGTTTGGTCGTTGCTCAATGGCTAAGGGACACATCAAGTTGGAGTGATTTCGTTTTGTGCCTACGGATATCACCTGAACCTGTTACGCCATTTGGCTTTAAGCTTTCACGGCCTTGATTTTGTTAACGGAAACGGAAGTTACGTCTTTTCATAGACAAAAAAATATTGCATGGATAACACTAATAGAGGCAAATGGTTATCAAGATTAGCAAACTAGTATATGGTTCCTCATCTTGAGAAATTTGAATTGAAGTGATCAGATGTGACTCAACTATACAAGGAAAACTATATATGAGAAAAATATAACTACTATGTGAAGCATCATAGGTTGCAAAATTAGATGTACCTGAACACGAAAGTGCTTGCTATAATTTTTGCAAGATCATATACAAAAACAAGGTCCATCGGGCGTGACTGGAAACAGCTGGAGTGGGGGTAGCTAGAAGATGTGAACCATATAAATTTTGTCATAATAACAAACAATCATTGTAAAATATAGCAGTGTGATGCCTCGAGTCAGTGGAAACACTTGTCCTGGCACTTAGCCATGTTACCTAGCACATAAGCCTGAATGCGACATATCTGAACTTTAAATAAGTAAAGCAAGTATAGATCATTCTGAGATACTTCGGAGTAGCAAAAATATATGATCAAAGGAAGAACAAAGTACAGCAAAAGGTAATAACAAGACTCAATATGAGTAAATCATAGAGTTTGTTTCATTATATTGATCATATGATTACAGGGGAAGGTCTAAAAATAAAAGGGATGTAGCTAAGCTATATTTCAAGGACGGTATGTCTCTTCATACTCTGAGGAGAGTTCACCACGCTCGTGTTTTTTCCCCATGGTCTTTTTGTTCAAGCTGTTGCGATCATTGACGGTCATTCTCAAATCGGGGCCAGCTTGTGCCTCTTTTTCTGCATTAGGAGTTAAAGTTTCGCAAAAAAAGATCACCTTCTTTAAACGAACGGTGTTTTACTCAGCGACTATAATAGCTACGGAGTTTCTGCTGATATATAGCAGATATTTCAAGAGCAAACTCTGTTTCTTCATGAAGCAAGTTAAGTGCATCTATGTTAGGCAGTTTCTTTAATAGAAATCACCGGGGAGGCCGGTTGTCTATGGAAAATATGTTTCCTGGCAAGTACTCTCAAAGTGCACTGTCCTGGTGAACAGCTGTGGTCAGGAGCCCAGGATAGATCGTGCTATGGTTCCAGAGTTTGGTGATAACAGAGTTGCTTTGCCCGGAAATTACTATAGTTTGTGCAATATAGCCAGGGATTTTTTTAAAAAAAAAACCCGCATATTCTGGCTCGCCGTGGATGTATCCAATGATTTATCGGAATGAACTCAATGATGCAATTGGTGCTTAATGAAACTTCTTCCCGCAAAAAAAGGGACATGATTGAAGAGGGTGGCCATGGAGGCATGGATATACTCGGATTTCATCATAAAAAGGTATCATTTTCTTGGGCCAATTGTTGAAGTCATACTTATGATGCATATGCCATGGATAACACCATATGACATGCAAATGTTCAGCCAGAGCAACAAAAAAGCATGGTATTCCCATTTCCAAGGAAATCTAAATATGTTTGGAATATAAGTCATTTCTAGACTTCCTTTTCTCCTAAGAGTTCATACAAGGAAACTCTATGCGTAGGCAAAAAGGGGCAGGACTTTTTGAAGCACCAGAGGGCACTAATTGTCAACAATTACCATTATGAAGCAACATAGGTTGCAAGGCTTACAGGTACAAATGTATTTCAGAAGCACTACAGTGCTTGGTACTAATTTGTGGAGCTACAATTTTGTCAAAACACCCAGCCATTACTTAAATCTAGAAACCAACTGGACTAACAGTAGCTAGAGGACATTCAGCTTACAAACTCCACCAGAATAACAAAACAATCTTTTTTCTTCTTCTTTTGTTACAAGTGTGAGACGAGGTGGTCGGATACATTGACATGCCTTTTCAGGTTGCAAGCACTATTAAACGAACAAAGAAAATGAAGTGCAGCAAAAAGCACAAGCTACATGTACCAAAAGAGCATTGGAGATTATCTACTCACACAACACTGGAGCTCAAAGAATGATGGTATTTCTTCCAGCACTTTAGTAAAGAGTATGGACGTATACTGGGCAGCAGAGGCCTATGAACCATTGGATGTGTGCTAAGCAAGCCAAGAATGTGGATTCTCTCTAGTCAAGAATAACCACAAAATAAGGGAAACCTACCACTACCAGTAACCTTACATGGAGAGAGGCAACAATAATCTTCTCTCTCTTTTCTTAGCCAGCTTTCTCTGCCTCAAAATATACAGGCCGGCAGGAAGAAGAATACCAACACAGATAATAACAGCTGATAACCAGAAGTGCCTGAAGTATAGCATCATGTACGAGGAAACTATTAGGAGACAACACAGCAAGCCCCATGATATGGCTCCAATGATGTCACGCCTGCAGCGTTCAGAAAGCAGAGCCATGATCAGATTATAAAAGAGGCAAGCCTATCTGATAGTGGATATCATTTCAGATTGATACAAGAAAATATATCACACTACAAAATGACATGAATTAACTTAATAGAACCAACTATAAGCTTCCAAATTCAGGGATGAAACTCAACATAACAAGTAAAACTGGTATGCTGGCATGGTTCAGCATTTTCATTCCAGAAATCAAGCAGGTAGTTTGTAAAAAAAATCACACAAGAGACACGAACCACTTTTGAATGATGCGTTCAAGGTAACAGACATAGGTAAATAGTACGTGAAGACATACTTCATGAGATTATCCATCATGCGTTGGTCTATCATGAGATTATCCAACAGATTTAATGCAAAGACACAACCCTGAATTTTATGGGAGCTTGGTTTATTCTTACGAAAGGAAGCGTTGATGATGCACCTCAGACTGGTAAAGCACGACTCTTTATAAATTGAAGTACATGCAGGCAGGTTTTGAGATGGTGAAAGCAGTACAGTTACACACTCCTCTCTACACGCCAAGTGCAGGCACTCACGAGAAACCACTAACATTAACATATCCAGGTCCTAACAACTGCGGCAGAATGCTCGCAGGATCTTGGCAAGGATCACTAAAGGGCAGGCATTGTTCTAACACATGTGGTACGATGTTTTTCTCTGAATCGAGATTACCAAACAGAAATGTCTGAAGGCATTCAACACATGCAGCCACACCGTCGAACTCATAGCTGACTAAGCGGCTAAAATGAAACTTTTTTCACAAGATTACAAGGGCAGAGTAAATAGCAATACACCTACAACAGCCAGACATCCGAGCCCAACCCTGATTTGAGGAAACCAAGAAACTGTTTCCCATAGGAGAGCCCAAGATCTGAGCACACAGCAAGTCAATTACCACAACCTAGGCAGGATTCTTTAGAAGAACGGGGCAGACCGGGGATCTTACTTGTGCTGGGATCGGATCTGGTAGTCGCGCAGCTGCTCCACCAGCTTCGACCGGGTTATCATCGCAGATACCCCAGCCGCGGCCGACGACGCCGCTGACGGCCTCGCCACCACAGCCGCCTGCCTGTCCTCCCGGCTCCGGTAGTGTGGCTGCCTCCGCTTCCGACAGATCCTTGCGGATCAGCGAGCTGGGCGATTTGGAGCGTCGGGTTTTGGGGCGGGGGGACTCGGGGAGGCGGGTGGAAAAGTCGTGCAGAGGACGAGGAGGCGACGAGGGGGTGGAAGGTTCTGCTGGGGCACTGTCTCACAGGTCACAGCTCGTTTCGTCAGTTAGGTGTTTAGTCCAGATATTTCTTTTAAGATAAAACAGTTTTTTTTTTTTTTTGCCCATGTTAGTCATCATGTACCCTGTCAAGTTGGGCAAATCCCCTTTGCAAAACTTCAGCCCAGAACATTTTTTTCTTTTTACCGCCAAATGCTCCGGCCATACCTTTAGGTGTGGTACCGTCGGTGGCAGCTTGGCGGTACCACGTCTAACCCTAGCGTCATGGACGTGCCTAACGGTACCGCCATAGTGATTTATTTCTTGGATGTCGCTAGGACTCGATTGATAGAGAATTATGCTAGTCCTCTATCAATCAAAGTCATCAATCGATTGAGGAGACTCTCCTCTATTTTCTTTGGTGGGCTTTCATATTTTGCATGCATATATTAGAAGTCCAATAATAAGCTCAAAAATAGGCTTGATGTGTAATTACACACGTATGTGCAATTGCACCTCCTTGTGCAATTAGAAGCTAAAAAATAACAATCTCCTCATTCAAAAAAAAAATCTCTCATTCTACACACATATATGCAATTACACATAGATGCATAATTACAACAGGTATGTGCAACTGCACCTCCTTGTGCAATTAGAAGTTAAAAAAAACTCTATATCAGAATATTTGTCTCTCATTCTACACTCATATCTGCAATTACACATAGACGACATATACAATTACACCTCCTTATGCAATTAGAAGCTACAAAAATCACAGACTCTATATCAGAAAAATTACCATTAGAAATGAGAAAACCTAGAAAAATAAAGCATCAAGCAAACTAGTCCGTTCCTTTCAAAAGAAAAATAACCCAATGACTATAGAGTCTAATACAAAAAGTAACAAATACAAAATAATGGCCTACAACTATACTAACCCTACAGATAACGGGCCAAGGGAAAGAGACAGAGTAGAGAGAAAGAAAATCCAAACTGGAACAATCTAAGCAAGCTATCGATCGAGGTCTAAGAAAATTCTCGGTTAGCCTAGAGTTAGCATATCGCTTATTTCTTACCATCCATATTTTGTAAAAGTGCACAATTTGATGGTTTTATTTAACTATATTTTTTATCTAAACTTGATTCAGATGATCTTATGTCACTCAATCTATTCAGAGGAGTTCGTATGTTCTATCTATTTAGGACAGAAATGAGAAGGGGTTGGGAGTGGGTGGGGGGAGAAGCAAGGAGAATGAAGGAGGGCGGGCGAAGGAAGAGTTGGGAAGTGACAACTCGACACAGACCGAAGAAGAGTTGGCGATACACCTGGTGACCCAAGGTAATGAGTGTCTAGCAGCAGTAGAGGAGGTCATTCTGGAGCCAAGGCAGCGGTGGATGATAATGATGGCAATGAGATCGATAGTGGATCTGCAATGTGTGATAGTGGGTAGCGAGGCAAGACAAAATGTGAAGTAGAAGGAGCGGTGCATGGAAGGGGTGTGGTGACATCAAGAAAGAACATTAGATGAAAAGTCACAAGTGTGGGGACGGAGAGAGTGAGATAGATAGAGACAGAGATGAAGACGGGGAGAGATGAGGGAGAGAGTAAATGTGAGAGAGATAGAGAGATGGTAGATTCTAACCCCTAGCTAATATTTTCCAACTTCTATAAAAAAATGAATTAGTGCTAGGAGGAACTAGACACTAAATGATATAGTAGAAGCGGGACCTCGGCGTGAGAATTCCAGAAATTCGTTCCTAGCAGGATTCGAACTCTGGTCGTTGAGGTGCGCCACTGCGACCCCGACCACTGAGCTATGCCCACGTCCTCTATTTTCCAACTTCTATTATTCGACGGTGTGCAAGAGTACAAGAGTATACAACAATTAACAATATTTGATTCCTTCTAAGGTATGAAGTTGTTTAGTCAAGATAACCTTCACAATTTATTATCCTATATGTGTTGGATATCAACCTCATGTGGGTTGAGAGGAAATGGCCTTATGGAGCCTTTCGGGCGACCCAAACATGTGCAAGAGCTCATTGCCAATTAGGGTTATGACGGGGGGGGGGTCATTTTGGGCATTGCACATGAGGAAGGGGATGATAATCCTCCCATCTAGCCACCACTAGGTGGAGTGAGGAAAATGGAGATTAGCCTTTAAAAGAAGAAAACCAAGAGTAATAGGGAAGGCAAAGAAATTGAAGGAAGAAGCTGAAATCAAGCACCGGGCACTGCCTACAAGGTTGTAAAGTCCAGATCCACTATATTGTCTCCTTAAAGGTATGATTCCACCATCTTTGATGAGATTGCTCTGAACCCTAGATATTTGTGCCCCAAATCTTGTTGTAGGTATCCAAGATTTGTGTGTATCTTGATATATGAGATAATCTAATTCTTTCTAGAGAAGAACAAATCATATACCCATTCGATAATAGTGGAAGAAAATTTTGGTGGATTTAATTGTCCTCTTGTTTATCCTCACAAGTTGATTGGTGTCTATGTGTGTTGATTTCTCGAGTAGCGTCACATCAGTCTTGTCGGTATTGCAAAAGTACCTCTGTCCGCGCTCCTCGTCATGAGAAAAATATTCGGGCGTAGCTAGGCGATGGACCATTCTTCTCCATCGTAGCTTCATTGTAGACATCACAACGAGCATGATTCACAGGTGTAATGATTCACCTGACCGCATGGGTACGACACAACCCTATTACTTCTTGTCAGTGTCCGCCCACACGGAGCATGTTGCATCACTGCTGACATTTCCTCCTCGGGGTGGAAGGCATACGTCATTCCTTACATATCTATGCCCCCGTAATGGAACTGGCACACATGTTGTCTAGGATCATCTAGCACTTCTTCATGGTGAAAAGTCGAGCTCGTCCCATGCTTCGCAGTGCGGGATGATGTTGAGGTTATGCCGAATAGAGTATACCACGGCAGGGGCTCAACCTAGCAAGCTTGGGTGGCCCATTTTGGATGGCCAGGATATTGATGAAGCCGAGCGGCCCATTTTTCAAAAGATGGATGCCCAAGCCGACTAAGGAAGGTCCAAGGCAGATTCCAAAAGGTTCGGGGAGAAGGAACACTTGTAGTATAAGTCACGACATACTTACGAAGATAGACTAGGACTCCGTAGTCAGCTAGGTCTTTACCTCCATCTAACCCTAGGTCCTGGTGCCTTTATAAACCGGCATCGGGACAACCTTGAGAGCACGATACAATACGAGATACACATCACTGTAACTTGACTTTGTGTTGTTATAGTGAATTCTAGCAGGATATAGTGATCCTCCACCAAGGGGATGTGAACCTGGGTAAACCGTCGAGTCACACCTTCCTGAGTATCTCCTCGTCTAGTTCCACTACTAACCCCAAGTCGTGAGTACCCCCTTATGGCACTACCATTGACAATGCAACAACATTTGGAGCCCACCGTGGGGCTAGCGACATCTCGAGTCGAGTTTCAGACGGAATATCTTGGAGGCATTGATAGGACAATGGTTGTCAGTCGGGTTGTCTACTTGGGCGACACACTGATCATTGCGATAGAACTTTCATGCCAGCTTCCTACAATGTTGCCGCCTACACCATCATCTCGTTCGACGGCATTGATGTCTTTGACAGCTTCACTTCGGTGCAGGCCGCATATGAAGCAATCCCCACCGCACCCGCCCTAGATGCGGAAACTCCGGTGTAGGTCAGATCTGGATCTACCCTCTTAGCTAATGCAGTCAAGTTCCAGATCAGAAACAATTCTACTCAGACCCTCTCCACCCGTGCGGAGGATACTGTGGTCGAAGACAAATCTGCGTATGTCCTCCTAGTGGAGGGTCCCGACTATGATCAACACCACTTTGTGGGCCACGTCGATGTTGTCCCGGGTTCGCCCGGAGATGGTGAAGACCATGAATCTGTGCTCCACGCCATAACAAGGAGTGTGGGGATAGTTACTCGGACGCAAATACCGGTACTACCCATGTTCGCCAAGTAAAGAGTAACCAGGAGGGTGAATCCGAGCCGTTTGATGAAGACAATTATGATGATCCATATAACTTTGTGTGAAAAATACGGAAAACCATCTAAGGAAAGTTGGGATACCCTCGAAACATGTAGCAGCCGTGATCACGCAAACTGGCGCACACACACAGAGCAAGACCCCCCTATGGCTAGTGAAACCCTTGCTGCAACTCTTTGAGCACTACCTATTCCGGTGACGCAAAACGATACAAATATGCCCGGTGTTCCTGGAGAGTCAAAGGAAAAAAAACGGTCGAGATACAAGATCATGATACTTTTGAAGTCCTCTATACGCAGATTACTGAATATGATCTAAAAAAAAGCTAGACAATGTAAGGAAAATTCTGGCCGAGCAAGCAGACGACCTAGCCAACAAAATGGAGAAAGCCGAGAAGAATCTATATGAGATTGATAAATCTAGGTCTCAATTAGAACGACTTCACCTGCAGCTCGACCAAAAACTTCGACAAAAGGTGGCAACGCAAGATCCAACCATGGCGCTGAAGGGTTCCGTAGAAGAAAACAAAAAAAAAATCCTACCAACGAGAATGAATATCCAAGATCTATTCTATGCACATGTATGGTAATGAAGGAATTTCGTGTTCATACCCTTGAAGACCGAAAGCATTTTGTTCCAAACGTAACATTGTTGATGAAGATGTACGGCGACGCCAACCTCAAGGTTGAGTAGACGTACAAGAGGTGAAGTGCTATAACTAGCAGAACCTATGTAATTCTACACGCGTACGGTGTAGACGACGTCCCATGGGCTCCGGTCTAGCGAAGCAGTGGAAGAAGATGATCTGAACCAAGGATCCTGCAGCACGACAGCGTGCATATGGTGGACATCTCCAACCGTGTGTGCAGGTTCCAAAACTCGGGAACCACACATGAGGGAGAGAGAGAGAGGGCGAGAGGCAAAGAGCCAAGGGGATGAATGATGAGAGGGGTCTCCTATCTTGATATAGGGGTGGCGGGATGGAGGTGGATCCTCCACCACATGTGCCTCCCCTCTTGGCCCACCTCTAGGGTTTGGAGGGTGCGGCCCACCATGGGCCGCCGGCCCCTCCCCTTTTGGGGTTTGCGCCCCACTTAATGGGCTGCCACATGGTGGCCCATTATGGGTATCCCTATATAAAATTCAATTTAATATTTAATTCAATTAATTAAATACTAAAAAATATTATTTAAGTCTCCGAACAATTCATCGACTCCGGAACTTCTTCTGATACCTCTCCAAAACAATTCTCGAGTTCTCTCTTATTAATCTGATGATCCTGAATCAAACCCTAAGCATCGTATACCCTTAAGCGGGCCACCCTATGGTTTGGGAATGCGCAGATGTGATTGGGACACCTGTTTGACCAATGACCAACATAAGGGATCTGAAAGCCCATCATGGCCGCTTTTCTTTCCATGAATTAACCTTATCATTTGAACCTTAACATCGAGTCCTATTTCCTTTGTCTCACGGTACCTAGTTTATCTGAGACCTGATCTTCGGTATCTCCATTCCTAGTTTGATCTCGTTATTGACAAACATATTTATTCGTTCCTATGATATCACATCCCCATGGCATAGTCATGCACATGCTTGCAAGCTTCATAGATGTAATATCATCGAACTGGCCTAGAGTACCTATTCGTCACGCAGATGGACAAATCGTGATCTTGATACATACACCTCAGCGTACCCCTTCGGAATACATGATAGACACCTTAATGATCACCATGTTACGGTGTGATAGTTGATGCAGTCAAGGTAGCCTCCAGTGATACCGATTAGATATGATCTCACGGTCTAAGGAGTAGGTTACAATGTTTCCTAGTTATCGCATTGTTGAACTTTGTGACTGGATCACATTGCAATAACTATGTTGGGTGTGTGTCCATCACATCATTCATCCAATGGCATGACTCAGTTATCAATTGACATAAATGTGTGTGATTAGGAAACCTTGATCATCTATTAATCAATGGACTAGTTTACTAGGGATATGGTTTTGTTTACATACCACGCGTGTATTAATGTTTCCTCTTAATATAGTTATAGCATGGCATAAAACTTATTATGAACATAAAATATATGACATATTTATTATTTGCCTCTAGGGTACCTATCCTACAGTCTCCCACTTGCAGTAGAGTCAATAATCTAGTTCGCATTTGTAAAGATCTAACATCCATGGCTTCTGGCATTGATCATGTTTTGCTCGTGGAATAGGTTTCGATCCAACACCCATGGCTTCGAGTGTTGATCATGTTTTGCTCATGGAAGAGGTTTCAGTCAATGGTTCTGACACGCTTAAAATATATGTACTTTGCAATTCATTTGTATCCTTACGCATCACTTATTTTCAATGAGACGTCATTTGTATATGTTTGGTCTTCTAGTGGAACCTTAGTTACTTGGTCTGAAATATGTTACCAATATTGTCTCATACAATATAGCTTCATAGTTCTGACACTCTCGGAACTACCAAGTTCTAAAAGAACATTCTTTACTCAAACCCCTCTTTAGTCATTATCATAACAATGATATACTCAGCCTTTCGTTTGTAGAGTCTATCACAATGTTAAGCTTCAGAACTCATCTAAATCCCGCATATATAATTCTTCTAGCCCATTGTGCTATCTCTTAATAAACACTTAGCCTAATTGATATTGAAATTTATTTGTATATATGACCAACTAGTATCAATGTAACATATTACAATGATTTGTTTGTCACAACCATATACAAAATTGTATCCTTAGTTCTTCTAAAGTATTTAGGAATACTCTCACTGTTGTCCATTGATTATCGTATGACTCACTCTAGTATATGCTCATAACATTTTAGAGCATAGGACATCTGATTGTGTACATCTCATGGCATTCATGATTTTTATAATCACTCATGTGTTTTTACTCATCGAATATCAAACACACTCACGTCTTACTAAAACTCCACATGACAAGAACACTTTCTTGACGTTTCCATATTGAAGTTCTTCAATATATCTTCTATGTACTTTGACTTAACCTTATTATGCGCATCAATCGACGAAAACAATGTGAATGAACAAGCTTGCAGAAATGTAAATTATACACTTTCAGTATGTAAATAGACTTTATAAACTATTGTATATCATTATTAAAAAGGATAAACCACAAAGGATACGATATATTTGAAGTATTGGCTGTAATTTCAATCCAAAAATATCAGTAAGAGACCTAATAACTACAGCTAGTCTGCTTATTGCCCACCTATTGACGATCATTACATTAGACATATCAAAGTCTCCTCATCTCACCTATGTGCTGCTACAGAAATACAAGTATGATAACAAGAAGAAGGATAGCAAAGAGCCCACCTGAGTCATATGATTAAAACTTCTAGCGTTTGCTCAAAAGAAAGTTCCAGTAAGCAGTGCCTATGGTAAGTCAACAAGCAAGTGTAGCTCTTGCATTTCCTACAAATGAAAAACTGATGCAGGCATGTAGATCAGATTTTAAGTTCCTAAGTGATAGCAACAATTGTTTTACACACTACATAGGACTATCACAACACATATTCAATGATTTGGTGTGTTATGTGGCATGATTAAGGCATCACCTTTTTGTACTCAAATAATTTAAGCTATCAACAATAGAAACAAATAGTCTAGCAACAGATTATGGAGATAAACAACAGCACTATAAGAGCTTTAAAGCCAGTCTCAAGCCAATGAATACATATTAACAAATCAAATATTCAAATACACGAACATGTTCATGCAAGGAAACTGCACCATCAACCCGCTGACAAAACATCACTGCATAGCACCTGTAATTCAAACAGCCATTGATTTCTTAATAGCAATTAACACAACTTTCAATATCTCTAGAAACATATAAGCATTAACTCGATAGAGCACATAGTCCCACTCACAGAACTGAACACAAACACGGGAAAACACCTCTTATTGACCACAACAATGAATTGGAACCAAATAATAATAACAACTAATCTTAGAGAAAATTCCGTCAATAGAATAAGTTTTACCTTGGTTTCAATAAGCAGAACAATTTTTATGCACAATCTAAAGCACAAATGAACCCACACTTTCCAATCATAGCACTTCCATCCAATTATGTTATCTCGTTACATAATTTTTTTTTACTTCAGAATATTGTTTTTGTGAAATTAGTCATGTCCCTGATCCACCAAACCAAAATGATTTGATGTGTTTTGGTGTGTCCTTCCCTAGCCCTCTCACTATCTCAGTCTTCACATGCAGAAGTGAGCCCTGCAACCCACTCAACGAAAAGCATGACCAGTTGTTGAGAAACTAGTACATGGACTTATCAAATTGCGTTATATTCCTATATGATTTGTAATGGGTATTTGAGGCAAAGAGTGCTAGCAATGTTCATATGCATGTGTTATGCCAAGAAGAAATATAAATGTGCATTTTGTCGAAGAAGCAATGCAGGTGCAGCTAGACACAGCGGCAGCAGCAAGCTAACCAGAAGGAATGTTAAATGGGCCAAGGTTAACACTGTTAGCTTTATTTGGGTGGAAATGCTATGATTGAATATTATTAGTTACATTTTTGCTGTAGCTAGATGAGATGCATAAAGAAAGATCTATTTACTGGCACTGAGATTAAACATGCGATATTGACCGAATTCTCACAAGCCTAGAGAAAGATACACCACCATGGCATTGATCTATTGGTTGCCAGTATGGCATCGACTACAGGGCTCCAGAACCTCAGATTGAACAGTCAAGGGAACTCTCGCTATTATATATCTACCAGCAGTCTTCACAGCTCTATGAGCTTCTTCAAGAGCTCTCTTGCTCATCGGCCAGCATTGGTCAATCTTTCTTGAGGTCGGGCATTTGCCAATGGTGCCACACCTCTTACTATAACCGCAAGTTGTGTCGAGCGTGAGGCGCTCGAGTGAATGTGTGCTCTCTAGGATGTGAACCGTGAGCTCAACCAGGCTCTTTGCTGAACAGAAACCCGTGATGGCCACCTGCTTGAGGCAGTTATGCCGGCAGGCCAGCTTCTGCCTCAGGCATTCGTCGTAGTCTCCAACAACAGGATCGTGTGTCATGGCATCCTGCTCTACCTGCATATACATATGTAGGGTCAACATTAATGTCATTTTTCTGATAACCAGGCGTAATAGGGTTAACATTTATATCATAGATAGCTCTGAGGGTGGTATGGATAGTGACTTACATGCAGTGTGAAAGACTCCAAGGCAGGAGAAGCATCAAGAAAAGAAACCAGAGAGAAGGCACCATAGCTTGGGGAGAAGCCCACTACTGGCGCCAGGAGTGTCATTTCCAAGTTCTTGAGGTGGGGTAGCTTGGAAGGCAGCATTGGAGTGTTTGCATTCTGAAGAACGAATAGCAAGATTTATCATGTGTTCTTGCAACATACAAGTACCATAGAAATAACAATGCTCACTATATACTTGAATGGTCCCTCTAATTTGATCATTAAGATGTTAAAACCAACATGTACCTCACTACGACCGAGCAGGGTAAGGCTCTCAACATATCGTGCGATGGATGGAATCCTAGTGCGAGCATAAGAGAGAATACCAGACAAGCAGAAAGATGACAAATTTACATGCTTAAGTTCTAAAGAATTTTTGACAGAGATTTCTAACAGGGTCCCACCAAAATGAAAAGAGCAGAGCTGTGGAGCACCAATCTCTACCACCTGCAGCATCTTGCATTTTATTACACCGAGGAACTGGAGACGCTGCAGCGTACAAGGTATTTTCAGGAAAACTATACCATCGCATCCAACAATCTCCAGGCGCTCCAGGGCGGAAGATTTCGATGGCAAGTTCCCTAATCCATCCTCAGTAATGTTGACAAGAGCCAGATTCAAAAATTTCAATCTTCGCAGGAGGCCAAGAGTTGATGTGGGGTGGAAATCGCAAGCCAAGAGGCGAAGAGACTGAATTGAACTTGCAGCTGCCTCATCAGACAAAAGCGAACACGGGAAGATGTAGTTTTTCTTCATGTCGACAGGCATCTCCAAGTTAAGTTCTTCGATCCCAGACTTAAAGGTGATTCGGAGCCACTTGTCTAGGTAGGAACCTTTGATATTGCTGCAAGAAGCAATATCAAGTTCAAGTGTCTTCACCTTCAACCCATTGTCATAATGATTTTTAAGAATTGTGTCAACTTTGTTGATGACATATATTTTTCTTTCCTCAAATTTTCTGTCAGTCAACCGAAGTCTATGGTCATTGAGTACGAGTTTGGAATAGCATCTCCAGGAACGCAGAAATCCACGAGACACGCAAGCAACACAAGCCGCGTCTTGTACTGACATGACGGTGTTAGGATGATCTCTAACGTAGTCGAACCCAACGGATCGAGCACGACCCTTTGACCTTGTCCGCGCCCTGATCGGGGGCGCCCAACCGCATCTCTGATTGGTGGGCCCCTGTCGCATGTCCTATATATAGAGTGGTGGGGGTGGTGGCACAGATCACGAAGTTGACTGGAGTGCCACTCGCTCCACCTACACACCTACCGATCTAGGTCTGCACAGTGCTGACGGGAAGCTCCGCCGCCACCTCTTGCTCGACCTCACGCCGTCATCGTCGCCATCGCCACCATGTCGACATTCACGGATTCGTCCTCCTCGCAGGGAGAAGGTAAACCTCACGGTACCCATCTCATACCCGGCACTAATCTACACTAGTCGATCTAGCACATATAACATTGGTATCAGAGCCATCTAGTGTGTAGATCTTGTGTTTTTCGGGTAGAAAAGTCTGCTCGGGCTCACCGGAAAAGAGCACCACCTCTTGAGCCGCTTGCCGGCGGTGCGCCCACACAGGGGTGCACGCACGCACCGGCAAGAGGGCCAAAGGGGGCGCTGCCGCTGCATCTCTCTGCCATGGCCGTCGGTTTTGGTTTAAGGTGGTGGTGGAAAGAAAAGAAAGGGAAAGTTGCACCGTCACCGACGAGCTGCTGCGCACGCAAGCGCTAAGAACCGCCGGACGGCGCCGTCGCAGCCGGCGCCGGCGAGCTGCTGGGCAGCGCGCGGACGAACAGCTGCTGCTGAGCGTCGACGGGAAGGAATAGCAAGGGGAAGCAGGGGGTAGCCGCACAAGAGGAGAGCCCGTGGTGGGCTCGCCGTCGCCAGCGTGGCGCCGGACTCGGTCACGCTCGTTTTTTCTCCGCCGCCGGAGGCGTGCGGGAGACACAAACCGGGGAAAAATGAGGTCAGGGTTGCAGGGGCGGCGGTTTGGGCCACTTTTTATACATGCCGAAAAGTATGTGGTACCGTCGGATTCAATCCGACGGCCAGCAGTGCGCCGTGCGTTGGGCACAGCGGGGCAGGCCACGGGCTGCCTAACGGGCCAACGAGCCGGGGCGCCAGCAGGCCGCGGTAACGGGCCGGCCAGTTTCGCCACGGGGGCGAGCAGGCCGCGGCAATGGGCCGCGCTCACAGGCCGCAGAGTCGCGCGCCGAGCGGCGCGTAAGTTTTTTCCGCACGCATGGGCTGTGGGCCGCGCAGTGTTTCGGGCCCGGCAGTCTTTTAACAGTTTTTGTTGTTTTATTATTTACAGAGGCA
The DNA here is from genome assembly GCF_022539505.1 of Lolium rigidum. Classification (NCBI taxonomy): domain Eukaryota; kingdom Viridiplantae; phylum Streptophyta; class Magnoliopsida; order Poales; family Poaceae; genus Lolium; species Lolium rigidum. The sequence goes on from NC_061510.1 coordinate 330,728,548, forward strand.
GTTTTAAACTTTTTAGGTCAGTTTTGGGCCTACTTTTGCATAGTTTCTTTCCTAACAAATTGAACCAACGAGATATTTGTTTTAGGAAATGAAAAGTAACAGTAATGCCTCTGAAAAGTTTAAAAGTTAATAGTTGAAAGTCAAAGTTTCCGCTGCAAATAGTAAAAGAAGCATTTTTGTCAAGTTTTTTCTGAGCAAATTGAACCAACGGGATATTTTTTTTAGGAAATAAAAGGTAACAGAGATGCTTCTGAAAGTTTTAAAGTTTAATGAATTCAAAGTTTACGCTGCAAATAGTTAAAGATGCATTTTAATGATGCAAATAGTTAAAGTGATAATCAAAATTTTAAAGAAATGATTAAAGTGATTATTGTGACAATTATGGTTGTGTTATTTTTTGACCAACGTTATTAATGACATGATCGTGATTTTTTTTTGCAATAAGAAGTGCTTTTATCTCTATTTCTGCCCAACGGTGATATAGATTTAATAGCACAAACAGTTGTATGTTCTAATTCTGACCAACGTTGGATTATTGCATGCAATTGTTGTTATGATCTCATTTCATTGTGGTTTAAAGGAGGGTACTACTTGATGAGCTGCATCAAGGATGTTCCAACCCTCAGAGGTGACAACTACACTGAATGGAGAAAAGAAGGTCGATTTGTGCTTAGATGGACTGGGTTCCCACAGCCGATCAGACCAAAAGATCTATTCAGAAATGATAAGAAAGATGATGCTGCATGGCAGAATAAAAAGTGGCTAAGTGCCATTTATAAAGAATAGAATTGAGAATGCTATTGTGGGCTCAATTGCAGAGTGTCCTTCCGTAAGGGAGTATCTTGAAAGAATAAAGAGCCAGTTCACTGGTTCTTCAAAGATATGTGCGACCCAGCTGCTGTAGCAACTGGTGACAGAAAAATACACATGGACAGGAAGGACATGACAAGTGTGCCATATGGTGTAATAATGATTATGTGGGTGTTGTCTGTGTGTAATGTGAGTGAAAAAGTATTGTCCGCGTCGGACAAAGAACAAAAGAAAAGAAAAGAATCGAAATTATGGCACAGTCGCTTAGGCCATATTTCGAGGGGGAGAATAGGAAGACTTGTTAAAAATGATATTCTTCCTCCATTAGAATTCTCAGACATAGAAGAGTGCATCGACTGCATTAAAGGAAAATTTGTAAAGCAAATTAAAAAGGGTGCAAATAGAAGCACATCAACACTAGAAATAATTCACACCGATATATGTGGACCATTTCCTCTGAAAAGTGTGAATGGCTATGATTCGTTCATAACATTCACGGATGATCACTCCCGATATGGTTATATTTATCCAATAAAAGAAAGAAAGAAGCGTTGGATAAATTCAAAATATTCAAAGCTAAAGTTGAAAATCAGCATGATAAAAGAATAAAGATAGTCATGTCTGATCGTGGAGGGGAGTACTACGGTCGACATACTCCATATGGCCAAGTCCCTGGACCTTTTGCAAGGTTCCTACATGAGACTGGAATAGTCGCTCAGTACTCGATGACAAGGTATAGACTTGTCAATGCCTACAGATTGTAGACTAGGGTTTTGTTAGATGTAGAGGGCAAGTAGATCTTGAAGGTTTCAGCCGAAAAGTACTCGACGATGTAAAAACTAGGGTTTGAGAGACAATGATTCGATCCTTTTTGCGTCCCTCGACTCCCCCTTATATAAGAGGCGGAGCCGAGGATTTCGCGAGTTTTCTTCCTCGGATCCTTTTTGAAATTCTCGGGTAACTTAAACCCTTTTGGTACTCGAGTTTTTCGGACTCGTCTCGTAAAGCACGGAAGCCCGCACAGATCTTCATCGGCGACTTCTAGTGAATGCCGATGTTCTCTTCTTTCTTGCCGCGCTCTGTCTACCCTTACTTGAGCCGCCGTATCTCTTGCCCCACTTGTTCTTGGTGGATCTTGCACTGCAGCAGTAGGTCGTGGACTATTTTGCCTTGCAGTTCCTTCGGGAGGTGTAGCTATGAATGCTGTTCCCATGACTCCAACTCCAGCCATTGCCATATTGAACAATGCTTCTCTCGGGTCTCCGGGGGGTGGTCTGGACGCGAGGATGTAAGCTTGCGTTGCCATGTATCCTGCTTCTGGCGTTTTTGGGATGATATTTCCCCTTGTATCAATCGACATGAAAGACATGTCGAGGTTTTGAATTATGTTGCCTCTCTCTGCTTCAGGTATATTTTGCGTACCGAGATATTGCCCTCCTCCGAGCTTCTCTGTGACTATCTCCTGAAGTTCCTGATTGTCGACTGAGCTCTGCTCGACGCCTGCTTGACGCGGATGCTGCCTCTTTTCTTCTATTCAAGGATGTTGTTTGTTTTTCCAACTCCCTACTCACACGAGCAAGTCTATATTGATAGGCTTGTAATTCCTCGGCAGTAGCTGTGGTGGTCATTGGTTCTGAACCATCCATGGCTCTTGCAGCCCTATCCCACGCTGCTTGCGGGAGTTGGACTCTTTCGCGAGGTGAGGTCCCGACATATTTGGTGCCTAAGCCTCTTCTGAGATCAGCGGGATCGATGTATGGGTTTCCCAAATCATCGAAAGCCTCTGACGTCTCTGGTTCTGCTCGGTTTGCCTCTTCAATTGCATACACTTGATGATATTTTGAGTATTGATTTTTGTCGGGATTGGTGACACCATCATAAAGATTGGTGAAGACCTTTCCGATGGCGATAGATTTGTCGATGAAGTTGTTGACGCTGTCGGAGTCGCTGCTTATAAAGGAGTCCGCAGTCGACCCGAAGGATGTGTCGCTGAAGATCTTGATGAACTTTTCGCTTGCCTTGGTGTCGATGAAACGTGGCGACGAAAACTCTTCATCACTTGTTGAAAAGTCAGAATCGATCGCTGAAAATTTCGACGAGATCGGAACTTCGAGACGATAAGATCCTTCCTTGTTGACGCTGAATCGGAATTCTCCGAACTTCATAACGATGGGCTCCTCCAGATACGCACATGCATCCAAACGGGAGGGCGGGTGAGGAATAAAATCGACTAGATCAGTTTTTTCCTGTTTACCTCGATCCATCGCATTGCTTGCTACCGACGAAGTCGACGATTCTGGACATGCCATCGAGATCAGCTCCTTGCAACCTCTAGATCCCACAGACGGCGCCAATTGACAAGGTATAGACTTGTCAATGCCTATAGATTGTAGACTAGGGTTTTGTTAGATGTAGAGGGCAAGTAGATCTCGAAGGTTTCAGCCGAAAAGTACTCGACGATGTAAAAACTAGGGTTTGAGAGACAATGATTCGATCCTCTTTGCGTCCCTCGACTCCCCCTTATATAAGAGGCGGAGCCGAGGATTTCGTATTGTACAGGTTACAGAGTCCGGGTAGGTTTCTAACTCCTCCCGCAAGATTACAAAATAATGCTTCCTATTACAACTCTAGCTTTCCTTAACAACATCTTGGGCTTCCGAACTTTCTTATTCTTCGAGTAGTGGGCCTTCAGTAAACCCCGGGTACCATCATCGGCAGGCCCATTGGGGATGCCTATGTCACTCGATGCCGGGCGAACCTCAGCAGAATGGGGTAGCTGAGAGGCGCAACCGTACCCTTATGGATATGGTGCGCAATATGATGAGTTATTCCACCCTACCATTGGGATTATGGATTGAGACGTTAAAAACCGCTATTCATATTCTAAACAGAGTACCAAGCAAATCGGTGCCCAAAACGCCGCATGAGCTATGGACAGGGAGAGTGCCTTCTCTAAACCACCTGAAAGTGTGGGGGAGCCCTGCTGAGGCCAAAGTATTCAATCTAAATATCGCAAAGTTAGATACCAAAATAGTCAGTTGCCATTTTATTGGATATCCTGAAAAGTCAAAAGGTTACCGTTTCTACTGTCTAGAGAAATACACAAAGTTTGTGGAAACGAGACATGCTGTCTTCTTAGAAGAAGAAATAATGAAGGGGAGCATGGTAGCTCGGAAAATTGATCTTGAGGAGAAGAGGGTGCATGCACCTAATCCGATGACTCAAGAGCCATTTTTTGCGCTACCATGTGCACCTGTACCGACGATCCCTGTGATTGTGGTGCAAGCGCCTGTTGTGACTCCACCCATGACAACGATGAGTGAAAATTCGGAACCTATCCGTCAGGAGCCGAATGAACGATTTGTTGAGCATGAAAGGGAGCAACAACAGCCACCTCCTAAAGCTGAGCCACAAGTTGAGGAACAGAATGCTCCAGAGATTGAGACCCCTAGAAGGTCTACAAGAGCTAGAAAATCAGCCATTTCGAGTGATTACAAAGTTTACAACACAGAAACAGTTCATATGGAAGGTGATCCCACTTCATATGAAGAAGCCATGGGAAGCCCAGATTCATCAAAGTGGGTGGAGGCCATGGAAGACGAAATGAGATCGATGAGTACCAACAATGTTTGGGACTTAGAGAATATTTCTAAAGGAGCCAAAACAGTGGGCTGCAAATGGGTCTATAAAATAAAATATGACTCCAATGGGAATGTCGAAAAGTATAAAGCACGACTTGTGGCAAAAGGATTTACACGAAGCGAAGGGATAGATTACAATGAGACATTTTCTCCTGTCTCATGTAAGGATTCCTTCAGAATCATCATGACACTTGTTGCACATTTTGATTTAGAGTTGCATCAAATGGATGTAAAGACGGCATTTCTAAACGGGGATTTAGAAGAAAATGTCTACATGAAACAACCCAAGGGTTTTATCATGGAAGGCAAGGAAGAAATGGGATGCCGCCTAAAGAAATCCATTTATGGATTAAAGCAAGCCTCCAGATAGTGGTATCTAAAGTTTAATAAAACAATTAAGAGATTTGGATTTAAAGAAAATATTGAGGACAATTGCGTTTATGCAAAGTTTAAAAGTGGGAAATATATTTTCCTAATCTTGTATGTGGATGATATTCTGCTTGCAAGCAGTGATGTTAGTCTATTGCAAGAGACAAAGAAGTTCTTGTCCTCAAATTTTGATATGAAAGATCTTGGTGAAGCGTCATATGTTTTGGGCATAGAAATTCACCGAGATAGGAACAATGGAGTATTAGGACTATCGCAAAAGGCTTATTTAGAAAAGATTCTAAGTAAGTATAATATGCATAAGTGCTGACGTGGGCATTACCCTTCGGGTAACAGTTATTGCCCTATCCTGTATGGCCCAACTGGAGGCCCATGAAGACACCCGATGGCAAGATGGGCCACTACGTCGGTGCAGAAGAAGATTCCTTGAAGAACAAGACGAAGGGGAATCGAACAAGGAAAGTTTAGAGCTAGGGTCTTTTATAACCTAGTCGTACCCGGACAGATCTCTCAAGACCTGGCCTCCTATATAAGGGCCAGGAGAGGGGCTGCCGAGGGACACAATCAATCTTAGCAAATTTTAGCCACCACAAGTCCAGAGCTAGGTCCCTGTAGCACTTAGCCTCTCGACGAGATCACAGCCGAAACCTTCGGCACCCCATTGTAACCCGATATTTTCATAATCAAGATCAGACGGGACGTAAGGGTTTTACCTCATCGAGGGCCCCGAACCTGGGTAAATCGCTCTCCCCGCTTGTCTGTTAACCGATGTCTCGTGTCAGCCTACATGATTTCATCAACCCTATGCCCCAAACGGAGGGCATTGCCGAGGAGTACCCTCGACAAGTGCAGTGTCACACCTGCCCCTATAGTCAAGGGCGACAGTTTTGGGAAACATCAAAGTCCCCAAAATCAATACGAGCTCGATCAAATGAAAACAGTTCCATATGCTTCGGCTATTGGAAACCTACAGTATGCACAAGTGTGCACTCGCCCTGACTTAGCATTTATCACCGGAGTACTCGGTAGATATCAAGAAAATCCAGGTTTTCAACATTGGAAAATGGTAAAGAAGGCATTGCGTTATGTGAAAGGCACAAAGAACTACATGCTAACATACAGAAGATCTAATTCCCTAGAAATAAGAGGGTATTCAGATGCAGATTTTGTGGGGGATAAAGATGATAGAAAATCCACATCTGGATATGTATTCACCCTCGCAGGGGGAGCTATTTCGTGGAGAAGCTCCAAACAGACGATAGTTGCATCATCCACGATGTATGCAGAATTCATAGCATGTTATGAAGCCACGGGGCAGGCATTATGGTTAAAGAAATTCATACCCGACTTGAAAGTGGTAGATTGTATTGACAAACCAATAAAGATGTACTGCGACAATGAGCCTGCAGTATTTTATGCTCACAACAACAAGTCGAGTACAGCTAGGAAACCGATTGAGGTTAAGTATTATGTTGTGAAACACAATGTCCAGGATCAAACAATAAATCTCGAGCATATGTCTACTATTTAAAAAGACTAAACTGGTTCCTTATTCTGCCATCACGATACGTTTCGTCGTCCTTCGTCCGCTTCGTCAATCCTCGCCCACAGTTTTGCATTTAGGTCCCTCATACGTACTGGAAAATAGAACCCGCAGTCCTCAGACCTTCGCCCCCTACCGTCAACCCCGCCCTCCTCAGATTGAACCCTAGCCCAAGGTCCTGCAGCCGCCGATCTCGTCTCCCCTCCCCAGCCCCGCCGCCCCTCAGCCGTCTCCTTGCCCCAGCCCGCCCTCCCCAGCCGTCTCCCTGGATATCCAAAGCTGAACTCCTCACGGGTTTGTGGATGCCCGCCACCGCGCGAAAAGGGCAAGAACATCGATCCCGGCCTCGCGGTGGGGGGCGGCGGCGAGAACCTGCTGATGGGATGGTGGAGGCCGGCGGAGTGGATAGCGCCCGCTGGGTGGTCTGCACCCTGTGGCGGCTCTGTTCGCATTCGGACTGCTGCTCTTCCTGGGAGCGTATGGTCCAGGCTGCCTTCCCGCTACTCGACCTCGGGTTGGCCGCGATGCACGCCTGGATCGCATCTTGGTCCTGGCTTAACTTAGTCTTCCCAGCGCTTCTCACGGTGAGTACGCCTGCTTGCCCTGTGTAGATCTGTTGAACGCTGGTCCTAATTTCCTAGCTTTTGTCCTTGTCTTTTTCCTCCCGATGTTATTCTTATTGACCAGTCGTGGAACAACCTAGGCTGTTAGTAGAACAGTACATGCTACATTGTATCCGAAAATTGAATTGAGTCACTATACAACACTGGCAACTCCTTTTCATTTTTTTCAGACTAGATGCAGTTTCATTAGTACTGTATATGGGTATATTATTGCCACTTCGCTGCATCTATATTTTTCTTCTGAGGGATCGAGGCACTTTTCTAGAGAGTACTTTAATCTCAAGTTGGTTTCCTGGCTGATATTTATAATTTAATAAGAATTAGCAAATCCAGCTGTTAGCCAAATGGGCATGAAACTGAAAGATGTGTTGTGTTGGGTGACTTAGGAAGCTGAAAATTTATTAAGAAACTTTCTGACAGATCAAGAATCTCATGATAATGCATCCTTCACTGCTCATCTGATAAGATCCTACATCTAGATAGATAGCTACTTGATTTGTGCGGCTGCGGGTTGCTCTAATTGCAGCGAAGGTTTGTCCTTCACTACTTTTCTTCCATTTCCGCATCATTTTTTTTCAAATATTGCTTGATACTGCTAACTACGACCTGTTAGTTATAATTTTGTTCAATCAAATTGCTATCTGTTGATCATTGATATTTCGAAACTTTTTTGTTTACAACATTCTTTTGACCTCACGATTGGAGATTCCCTTTTTGTGATGTGGTTGACTTCGTGCTGCCAATAATTCTTTTGTATGAGCTGATATGTTTTGAAAAATGAGACCATCCTCTTAAATGTAACTCACGATGAGTGCAATGGAGCCTGTAGAGCATGAGCTTAATTTTTACACGTTTGATATTTTTACAGTTCCGTACATGAGTTATTACTCCGGAGAGGATTCAACCAGCAGGTGGGATTACGTTGAAGTGAAGGAAGTCCAAGAACTGCATGGTGTTTATTACTTCCATCATCAGGTATTTAGGTCATCTTACTGGTATTACCATTTCCATACGATCTTTGATTCCGTCGTCTGCAATATTACGTTACGTTTTCAATAACGAATGCAGTATTATGTCACTGCATGTTCGAATAATGACTGCAGTATTATGTATCAAGCAAGGAATTTGTGGACAGAGGTGAGGACCTAACCTGAGGTAGGAGGCTGCAGGGAGGAACTCTCTCTTCCTAGGGTTACAGAGATAGAAGCACCTTATATAGGTCAGGACTGGGCTGGGCCAAATGGGCCACAACAGAGAACAAGAAGACAGCCCAACGCACACACCAACAGCTTGTCTAACACTCCCCTCAAGATGGGTGATAAATGTCAATCATCCCCATCTTGGCACAAGCAAGATTACACTCCTTTGAGCCCGAGTCCCTTTGTTAAACAAGTCTGCCACTTGTTGTCCCGATCTCACATAAGCCAATGAGATAATCCCCGCATCAATCTTTTCTTTAATAAAGAATCTGTCTATCTCCACATGTTTAGTTCGCTCATGCTTCGGACAGTGGTTATTTGCTATGTTTATGGCAGACATATTATCACACCACACTTTCAAGCTTCCTTGCCTTAAAATTTTCAGCTCTCTTAGAAGGTTTCGTACCCACAACATTTCACCCAGTGCCCCGTGACATAGCTCGTACTCAGCTTCGGTCGTTGATTTCGAGACAACAGATTGTTTCTTACTTCTCCACGACACCAAATTTCCTCCAACAAAAACACAATACCCTGAGGTGGATCTTCGATCATCTAAGCAGCTAGCCCAATCCGCATCACAATATCCATCTACATTTAGGTGTCCATTACTTTTAAACAACACTCCTTTTCCCGGAGTGCCCTTCAAGTATCTCAAGATTCTTTGAGTCGCTTCCGAGTGTCCATCCCTCGGATCATGCATATAGCGACTCACTACACTTACCGCAAATGATATATCTGGTCTCGTGTGGCATAAGTATATTAGTCTCCCAACAAGTCTTTGGTATTTCTCCTTGTTTATGGGTTCTCCAGTACTCGCTGTGATTTTAGTGTTCTCGGTCAATAGGTGTTGAAGCCACTCGGCACCTCGAACATGCCCATATCATCTAAGAGATCCAATGTATACTTTCTTTGAGATAGTGATATCCCTTTTGACGATCTTGCAACTTCTATTCCAAGGAAGTATCTAAGTTTTCCCAAATCTTTCACCTCAAAGGCTCGACTCAAGCATCCTTTCAGCTTTGCGATTTCCACAACATCATCTCCCGTGATGATAATATCATCAACATACACAGCAAGGATAGTGATTTTCTCGCTCCGAATGTCCGTAAAATAAGGTATGGTCTCCATTGCATTGACCATAACCCATGCCACACACCACTTGTCCGAACCCGTCAAACCAGGCCCGTGGAGATTGTTTGAGACCATATAGAGATTTCTTCAGCCTACATACCTTCCCTTTAGTTTCAGGTCCGACAAATCCTGGTGGCATCTCCATATACACCTCCTCTTGAAGATCACCATGCGAAATGCATTTTTGACATCAAGTTGATGCAAGGGCCATCCGAAATTTGCTGCACAAGAGATCAAAATTCGACGAGTGCTCATTTTTGCCACCGGTGCAAATGTCTCATCATAGTCAATGCCATAAGTCTGACTATATCCTCTTGCCACAAGTCTTGCCTTATATCTCTCCACTTTTCCTTCTGCATTTTGTTTTACAGAATAGATCCACTTACAGCCTACTGTATTCTTTCCTTTAGGGAGATCTGTTAACTCCCATGTTTTATTTTTCTTCAAGGCCTCTAACTCTTCCATCATAGCATTGCACCATCTCGGGTCCAACTCGGCTGCCTTCCAATCCTTAGGAACGAGATACAGTTTGCAGTGAAGCAACAAAAGCCCGAAAAGTGGGTGACAATGCCTCGTAGGAAATATAATTTCCTATGTCATAGTCATCATAACTCAGTCGCTTTGGGGGCCCAACATTTCTTATCCCTTTCCTTATTGCAATTGGCAAGTCTAGGCTATTATTGGACTCAATCTGAGATTGATTCTCCTCTGCAGAATCTACACTTGTACTTCCTTGATTTTCTGGTCCATTGGGTTGCTCCCCCTGCCCCTGGTCTTGTTGCTCCCCTGGTGCATCTACTTGTTCTCTTTGTACTTGTCTTCTAGAGTACACAAGTGGATTCTGCAGCCATCTTTGTGGTGGTACAGGTCTAGGTGGTGTAGGTGTACCAGGAATTGCAGGAATCTCCGCAACAATAGGAAATTGTTGATGTTGTTGTTGGTCACCATCTTGCTGCTCTTGATCAGCACCTTGCCGTTGCTCCCCCTCTTGAGCATCACCAAGATGGTCAAGCCCCCGGAACAAGCCACTAAGATCACTCTCACCGTCATAAAATGGTTCCGACTCGCGAAACGTAACATCCATGCTTACAAATGTCCTCCCGTCGGTGGGACTCCAACACTTGTAACCCTTCCGTCCGGAGGAATAGCCAATAAAGATACATTTGATAGCCCGATGATCTAGCTTGCCAACACGATGGCCTCGTGATCCCTTACAAAACATGTACAACCAAAGAGTTTGGGTGGTACAACAAAGTCATTGTTATTTAGAAGGAGTTGGCAAGGAGATCGCATACCTAGAATCTTTGAAGGCATTCCGTTGATCAAATATGTAGCAGTCATAACTCGCCTCACTCCATAAGAATTTTGGAACATTCATGGTAAACATAAGAGATCGAGCCACTTCAAGAATGTGCCTATTCTTCCGCTCAAGCAACTCCATTCCGGGGAGGAGTGTCGGGACATGAAGTCCGGTGCGATATACCTTGCGAAGATAAGAAAGCAAAGAAAAGGTTTGTTGATATATTCAGTACCATTATCGCTTCCGATCACTTGCACCCGAACATTGAATTGGTTTTTCACATAGGCACAAAAACTCGGAAACAGGTGAACACTTCATCTTTGTGACGCATAAGATAGATCCAAGTCATTCCGGAATAGCAAGTCAATAAAAGTCACAAAGTACTTCATGCCACTTACTCGACACAACAGGACACGTCCATACATCGAGTGCACTAACACAAATGGGGATACACTTCGATCCCTCTACTAACATAAGAGGTTCTCGTATGCTTAGCATATTCGCGAGCATCACAACATAATTTGGTTTTGTCCACTCCATTCATTACATCGAGAAAAACTCGAAACATTTTATCAAACGCCATGTGACCCATTCGACAATGATGAACTAGTGCCATACTCTCCTTTCCTCCAACAATCGCAGCAAGCACGTAACTAGCATCATGCCCCATCTTGTCACGATCTATGTGCCAAAGACCTCTATGCCTCGGTTGCAGTCCCAATCTTCTTGCTCGCTCTCCCTTTCCCGAATTAAACACATATATCTATCAACTATTATACGGTAGTCCTCGCTGATCAATCAAGGCACTTAGAGATAGCAGCATTTACCGGAAAAGCAGGAACATGTAGAACTCGATGACAATTTTATGTTGGGTGTACATTGCACCGACCCTCCCCTTTTATAGATTGTGCTCGTGCCATCGACTGTTTGGATAGTGCCTCTATGTGTGGAAGGATACCGAGTATAAGAGTCAAACTCACTAATATTTCCAGTAACATGTTTGGATGCTCCGTAATCAAGAATCCAATCTGAATTAGCATTATGAGTGGCTATAGAAACTCTATCAATATTACCTTCATCTTTGTAGACATAGTGAGCAAAGTTCCCAAAGGTTGCTTCATTTTGTCCTTCTTCCTTTGATTGTCCCCGAGAGGTACCGGTAGTTGACTCGAAGCCGCCGCCATATGTGCCTTGGGTGATATAGCGTGCCGCTTGTCCTCCACCCCTGCCATACCGATATCCATATGGCCGTCCACTACCTCTCGCCATAGTGCCGTCCACCACCTCTTCCATGGTGCTGTCCATATGGCTGTCCACTACCTCTGCCATCACCTCTTCCTCTCGTAGCTTCCTCTCGCCATGTGTGTATCCTCCTCTCCCCCTACTCGGATGTAGCAAAGGAGGTACACTCGATGCTTCAAGTGTCCCTTCGCCCACAAGTATAGCGAGTCTCTCATCTCTTGTCTCTCGTTAGTGTAGAAGGTTGGATGAGGGACAGAATCGCTTCCCTTTGTCATATTCGGACGCACTTCCTCTCCGGACATAGCTGCAATGGCTTCTTTGAGAGAAGGGGTAGTGGTTTGATGCAGTAAAGCAGCCCTTCTCCCCTCAAAATCTTGATTAAGACCCTTCAAGAACTTCATGACTCACCGACGTTCAATCCAGCTTGCAGCGAAGACTCACACATTCCCCATGGGCAAGTTCCAGAGGATCAACATGATCTAAATCTCCCCAAAGATGCCGCAACTCAGCCACATATGCCATCACAGCTTTGTTTCCTTGTTGCAAGTCATGCACTTTATCCTCAATCTCAAGCAATCAACATAATGTTCCCCTTTCCGGAATAAAGATTTGATAGGGTGTCCCATACCTCTGAAGCTTTTGTGAGTGCCTCTACGAAGCAGCAATGTTAGAAACCAAAGAGTTAAGCAACCATGCCACAATCGGAGAGTTTATGGCATTCCACTCGTTTCCATTCCGGACTGGTCTTGTCTCGCTGGTTCTCGCAGCTTCACCACTCACACGTTCATCCAGCCCTTTCGAGTTCAAAATCAACAGCGCCCTCCTTGACCACCGGAGATAGTTGGCCACTCCTTCCAACTTGATTTCATTCGCCGGCAGCTCAAGTTTCTGACCGATGATGGTATGGGGAACGATTGCTCCCCCTCCAGCAGATCCTCCTCCATCTCCTTTGGTAGTGATAAGTTCTCGCCAGCCTTCTCCGCAGCCTTGGCCAAATCCCCGTTGTCCCCCATGCTTGACACCAAACTAACCTCTCGAATCACCAAAGGACTTACCCGCAGGATGCCTCTTCGTCTCCTTACTTGTCACTGCCTTCCCCTCCTTGCCGCCGCAGCAGCCTGCTCCCTTCCTCTTCCTCTTCCTCCTAGCAGCCACAGCAGACTAGGCTTCCAGATCGGCAGTCCTTCCCGTCGTTGCCCTCACTGCCCCTTGCTCTGATACCATGTGGACAGAGGTGAGGGCCTAACCTGAGGTAGGAGGCTGCAGGGAGGAACTCTCTCTTCCTAGGGTTACAGAGATAGAAGCACCTTATATAGGTCAGGACTGGGCTGGGCCAAATGGGCCACAACAGAGAACAAGAAGACAGCCCAACAGACACACCAACAGTTGTCTAACAGAATTGATTTTCTCATCTGATATATGAGCGAAATTACTCCTGAATTGGTCACCATTTTTTAAATTTAACTCACTGGTGTACAAGTGTTATGGAGAAGTTTCCTACACTTAGTAAGATTATTGGTTTGTACTTTTTAGTAGCGACGAACATAATTTGCTTATCTGATTTACGAGGTGAACTATTCCTTAATTGGTCACCATTTTTTTAGAATTTAACTCACTGTTGTAGTGGTTGTAGTGGTGCTGTAGGACCTATGCAATTCACCATAATGCTACATGAGTAGAATTCAACAGAAAATGGTTTGGTTTTATGGTTCCCATTTTTGTATCTCTGACTGCTTGATAAATGCAGTGAAACGGAGTTTTAAAGGAATTAAGAGCCTTCCTGATCTTTCTAGGATGTCTCCTCTCAATCTCGGCCACCACTTCTTGTTGGTCGTGATTAGATATAGTGACTCAGCAGCGTAGCTCGATGGTGTGCTTTGCTATTCTTGAGGTCCACAATTCGTTCCTGGGTGCCACTAAATTTTGATTCCTAAATTGAATCTTCCTTGGTCAGTTGGACCATTGATGAACTGCGCTCCTCCTCGGCGCTTGGTGCTGGTCATCACGTCTTTCCATGCCAGGGTCATCTGGTCTTCCCCTGCTCCTCTCTAATGATTTTGTGGCTTATGGTTTCTCGCTCTCGCATGCGCCCTACACCACCTTCGGTGTCCAGGCTGAAGCTGTGGCCTCTCCTCTAATCACTCTGGTGGTCTTTCCTGAAGACCCTCAAAGGAAGACGCATCTCAAGAATCTCCGCCACCTATTGCACCGCACCTACTCTCATGGACTCTGGTCAGTTGCTCAAACACTATCTACTTCCAGGTTGCACCTGCTCGCTCCTTGTATTCATTGCAGTGTCCAGAGCGATCGATCTGGCGACACGGCCACACTCCGCACCTATGCTGCTCCTTGTTGCCATATCTGGTCTGCGTCCAAGCTGTCAGTAATTATAGACCGTAACAGTAATGTGTTGATGCACAGGTAACTGGATGTCACATTTAAATCATTCCTCTTTTGTAGCACTTTCATATTTTCATTTTTGTGAAACCTGATCATGCTCTCACAACCTTTCACTCTCTCAAGCAATAGTTGCAAGCTAAATATATTGATTTGTTTATTTACAAGAAGCTTGCGAAAGTCCATACTCTTAACTTGAAGGAACTGATCAAAGGAGACATATTTTTCTAGCCAAGATATAAAAATTATATATTGGATAAAGTATTTTGATGATTCGATACGGTGAAATTATTGTTCTTATTCTACCTTCAAAACTTGCATACACTAGGTGGATCTCTCTCTCTCTCTCTCTCTCTATGACATGATGGTATTTCACAGGTTCAGTAGGCTAGGAAATCTAGACGCTTTTTGATATGTTCATGTTGATTGAAGGTGCCAACCATCAGAATGATTTTGTTGATTGAGTCAGGCTGTACTTGTGTACCTTCCACATTCTTCTTGAGCATTGGTTTTTGTTGATTCAGTCTGGACTCTGGACGTACCTCTAGAGATTTTGACATACTTAGTGAGCTCTTGTGCCTTAATGAACCTCGATGGTCTGGTCACCGTTATTAGTGCCTCCCCAGCCTCAGGTACAACCGTTTCGCCCTCCCCTCCCTCTTTTACTGCAGAACTCCTATGTACAATCGTGGTATTGAATTGGTGGTTTTAGTATTCTGGAGGAAGTGACAGGGTAAAGGGTGTCGATGTAGATCGGAGTGCTGTGAGTTTGCATCAGTAGACCACCCTATGGTCATAGTAGGAATTGAAGTTCAGACAATCATTAGTGTTTCTCTCCTGCACAACTCAGCACACATTAATATTTTTAGTCTGCTCAAAACTTACCTGCCCAAATAAGCTTGATATTCATCTTAAGAAGAACCAAGCATGCTTCCATGCCAAATACAGCCTAAAATTGGTACAGTAACCGTGGATCTATCATTCCAGTATTTAGTTGCATTTTTTCTCTTCGACAACAAACACTCCCAGTCAGGTGGTTTACCAATAGACATAATTGTTCATTTGTTCTGCATTCAGGTGGTATTATCCCATGGCCACTGGAGATGATTGGGCAAAAAATAGGGTACATGTGTCAATGGTGGGTTGGTGACAAGAATAGTAGCATGCATGTCTTGTTTCTCAATACGGATGGAGTGCAATTAGGACATGACTAAGAAATGTAATACCACACTCTTGATACTAAATAACAACATTGGTAGTTCGTGCATAGGACGAAAACTCTGAAGGCAGCTCGAGCTTGGGTGCTCCTTTTATCGAATTCCTATCAGACCATCCGTTTCATAAGCCTACGTCATAACACGTCGTGTATAATTTTGTATAGACAGCCTGATGAAATACAGAGCCTGGATAGCCCCAACCACCTCAGTCGTATGCATCATAGAACATGGAGGTCGAAAAGCAGTCAGGCCCATTCTATTTCCTCTTCTCTCTCAACTCTAATCCCGTGTCGAAGCGCATCTCGATCCCCACCGGCCACCGCCTCCGCTCTGGCCGGCCCCGCCGCAACTCCCCGACCTGTGGCGCTCCCGCGACTCCCCGACCGACGACGCCACCAGCCGCCGCCGCCCTGACGAGGTCGCGGTTGCTATCGGCGTCTCCCTGCTAGGCCCTCTCCCCGCGGCCAGAGGAGCTCGTGGTTGTGTGCGTGAGGCTCGCTCGGTCCGTGCCCATGGCTGTGGTGCGCGCCCCCACATCGTCCGCATCAGGTGCTAGCAGGGACGGAGCAGGTCGGCGCTGCTGTCTTGGATAACCTGACCCCATTCCAGTAGAGGTGACACCATAGCACTCTTTGTGGAGCTTCGTCCCTGGCTGCTAGCTAATCAGTACATGATGCACTAGCTAATCTATGCATTATCTGCTAGCTCTTTGGGTGATGCTCTTTTTCTGTTATCTGGTAAAATGTTGTACTAGTACGCATAATTAGAATTTGCTAGCTGTATGTGATTCAGTGCAAATTTTGATTGCAATTGTTTGAGATATACTGATTTCAGCAGAATAGGAAATTATAGAGTCTATGACATGTAGACCCCCTTTGTTATTGACTAAACAAACGGACAAGTTTTTGTCCAAATAGGTCTGCCGGTTGTGCAGACTCTTGTCCAGGGCGACCCATTTTGGACAATAATGGACATTTTTGTGTCCGAAATAGGTCTCCCCATTGAAGATGCCTTTAGATTATAATTAACTTCTAGTTGAATAACTCCCCCACTGTAAACATTGCCGAAATTATTGATATATACCCCTTTTATTTTTGTTGACCTGAATATTACGTTTGAGTCTAAACTCGTACTCTACGAACTAACAATCACTACAATTCCTCACACAAATAGACAATCTTATAAGATAACCCGGACACCGTCCAGTTGTAATTAAGCACCTGCATTATAACTTCTCGCCATTGTCAAAAAATCTAGTTTATTTACTGTCGCTAGCCCACCTACAATTACCACAACTACCCTAATTTAGCATATAAATAATTTATGCATCCAGTTTCACACACCTCTATTTACTAGCTATGCGAGATTATTTTCATACCTCTCCAAATTACTGGAAGTTCTTGCAGAAATGTGAGTGTTGCACATTGTATATTTGTTGTTAATTATCTCTCAAGTAAACATAACTTTTAATTGATCCACGATTTTCATTTCGTCAAGTCATGGATCATACATGAGTACCCTAGATTAGTAGACATTCTTGGAATTGTTATCAGAACTGTTAATTGGAACCACCCAATGGATCACAAGCTTTTCTCTTGTATAATCAGGCGAATAATGCTGATCAACATCACAGAATGCATCATGGCATGGATTTCTCATTTGAGCTGTCATCTTGAGCCATAATTTGCGGTAAATCTATCCCATTCGCACCATTTTTAGCTTACATATCTAGCACTATAACCCAATTAGTTAGGAAATTACACCACATTACTTATTAACGTCATTAACCATAATCCATCATCTAATCACAGGTAGATGTGGTGGCAGTAATGAATTACTCAAATATTGCATCTATCCCAAACCAATTTGTCAAACAGGGGTTTACCGTAAACTCTTGCTGGCTGGTGAGTTGCACTACACTATAATGTTATATATTACCAATTAATCAGTACACAAATGCATTTATTTATGTTACTAATGCACACATACCTTCCCACAAATCCAGAATAATTTAGATTATAAAACACTTCTCCATGTTGTTCCACACTCCTTTACTTCTACTTGACAGCTTGTACAATTTTTCTTTTGAAACGCCGAACAAAATAATTCATGTCATGGACCCTACCACTAGATCTTGAGGATTAAACGCAACAAAGAAGCTAAAACTAACTCCAAATTTAATCCAAAAGGATTTATTTGAATGCATCTAGAATATTTTGCTGACTGGCAAGTCGATAAATTCAACTTGTCAAAGCGATTCCCTATACTAGTACACCCATTACAGGAGGTTATCATTTTACGCTGCTTGAACGTTCCTCCTTATTTCCTATGCAAATATTGTAGTAACAAGAATATGCGTGATGACACGACTGTATTCAAATGTTTTTTACAGTGATGAATCCGATATCTGCACATCTTTCTTTGTGAAAAACTGGTGTCTAAGACTTGAAATTAGCAGTTTGCAAGGTCTTACCTTTATATGATTTCTATGGTTATCAATTTCTTTTATATATTTACCCAGCCTGAAAAAAAATGTAGCTACCAATCTTGGCGGCTGTTGCTGTGGGGTTCCACAACATAGCTGACAAGTTATTTTACTTGCAACATATCACAGGATAATATTGATAACCACGGATGAATGATATTACACAAAGTAATGATGATGCAAGGGAGCGCATCCAGTTTTGCTGAAGATCGCCTCCACGCTGCTAACATTGAACTTACCATGTTGGATTAAGCAATGCTGCCACACTTGTGTAGATGCCCGAACATGTAAATTATGTCTAAATCCATTAGTAGTACTATATCAAAACTCCAAGATCCCCAGAGCCTGCAATCTTTACGTTCACTGCTGGACAATCTCATCTAAATCAAAGACATCCCTGTTCAACTGTTTTACATTTTATTCTGCTAACACCAGTAAGAAGACTTACAATGATCTGAACAAAACTAGACAGATGGATAACCATTCGCAACATCATAGCTTTTCTGGTGCTTACACTGGAAATTTATTAAGAATTTTCGGTACGAAATATCTTGTATTATGTCCTTGATTCGATAAAAATAATTAGAAATGCCTTAAGAACATCTCCAGCTGCGTCCCCCAAACGCATCCGGATCGAGCATTTTGGGGACGTGTTTCATTCGTGCCATCAAACTTTGTGTAATATCATTCAGCCGCGTCCCCCAAACGCCGCCCTCAAACTTTAAAATACTTTTTTTATTTAGTATATAGAAGAAATGTGTAGGTTAAATAATGCTGCTAATATTCAAAGCGGTGCAACATACACAATGCGATCAACGCGTCGATCAACGCGGTTGCCAATGCGACGGTTCCACTTCCCGGCAACTGCATCGTCCCTAGGTAGGCGGCGGTTGAGCGTTCGTCCGTGAGTCGCTGACGCGTCGGTCCCGCCGCGCCTCCCCTCGCTTTTCGTTGTGTCCGGCGTGCCTGGAGCGTCCCCTGTGGAGCGGGGATGGCCTCGGAGCGCCGGACAACGTATCGGGCCGCGCCGAACAAAAAGCGACTTTGGGTGACGCGGCTGGGAACGTTTTTTTGTTCGACGCGTCCCAAATCCCTTTGGGGGATGGTTTGGGGGACGCGACTGGAGATGCTCTAACTTTGTCTAAACTTGGTGTCTTAACTTTGTCTCAAAATTTAGACAAAATTAAGACATATTTCATGCGACAGAGGGAGTAACAAAAATCCAGATCTAGAAGCATGAATAGTGTTCCTTTTGAATGTTCAAAAAATTGTCCAATTTGTCTTTTTTGCTGTATCTACAATACTAGGTATTTCACATTAAAAATTTACACGCTGGTACTGTATATAGTTGAAATTTTTGGAAGTTTTCAAATATTTCAAAGAGCCGGGGCTCTAATTAGCACTTGTCACCTTCCCAACCTCGTACTATACCTATTTAGACTAATACACGTTGCACGGCTGGCACATGAAAAGCTTCCGTTTACTAATGAACGAATCAAAAATGGTCCATGATGTTCCACAACTCCAATGGTTTGCCTGTGCGGTACAGGTTCTCACCGGCGGAAATTTATTCTTCTACTGCGTGCCAACTGTCCTTATTAAAGTTTGTACTACCAGACTAGACCAAGAAGACGTGTATTGCAATTTTAGCACACCGTATATCATTAGAAAATGGGCAGCATTGATTGCTTGGCGATTAACCACAGCCACTCACCTGCCGAGTGCAACCAAGCCCGGGCGTACATCGTCCGCTCTCGTGCATAGGAAGCAAACTTTCTGTTGAAATTAAAAACTGATTTTTGATACACTACATCTATTTATAAGAAAATGAACGTTTTAGCTTATTTTTATATCGGGTTCAACTTTTTTGTCTAGATGAACTAAATATATTTTCCTATATTCGAGCTCAAAGTTTAACAAAAAAAAATCCAATGTTAAAGAATATAAAGTAGCAAAATAGTCTAAGTTTTTTCTCGAAATACGTAATTGCCCAGTAAACCGGTATGAATGGAGTACTATGGATTCAGGGGAGCATTATTTTGAATTTAATTCAGTGTTGGTCTCGAGACCATGTTATGTGTCATGTATTTGTGGGTGATGGTTGATGTTTGTATTTTAACTATTTTTTATTTCTTTACATGTTTTGTTACCCGTGGCAACGCACGGGCATTGTACTAGTAAGGATAAAAGATATGCTTGCGGATCCGCTAAGAAAGGCTTACCACCCAGTGTGTTCAAGGAACACGTAACCGGCATGGGTTTAAGGGAAAGTCTTACCTATCCTGGATCATAAGAGGCTCAAAAGTAAAAGAATTTGTTTCAAAACAGAGAAGTCTATTGTGGCTGTCTGATTCTATCAGCAATAGAGTTGTGACGATAAAACATGCCCTATGGACTGATCTAAAATGAAACGAATAAAGTGAAAGTATAAAGTTAAAAGAAAAGTTGAGATCAAGGGAGAGAATGTTAGGATGATCTCTAACGTGGTCGAACCCAACGTGGTCGAACCCAATGGATCGAGCACGACCCTTTGACCTCGTCCGCGCCCTGATCGGGGGCGCCCAACCGCATCTCTATTTGGTGGGCCTCTGTCGCCTGTGCTATATATAGAGTGGTGGGGGCGGTGGCACAGATCACGAAGTTGACTGGAGTGTCACTCGCCCCACCTACACACCTACCGATATAGGTCTGCACAGTGCCGACGGGAAGCTCCGCCGCCACCTCTTGCTCGACCTCACGCCGTCATCGTCGCCATCGCCACCATGTTGACATTCACGGATTCGTCCTCCTCGCAAGGAGAAGGTAAACCTCACAGTACACATCTCCTACCCGGCACTGATCTACACTAGTCGATCTAGCACATATAACAGAGGGAATGTATACGATGTAAGATATCCTGCAGAACCAAGGTTGACAAGTTCAGCAGTCAGATTGTAGCCTGATCGACTGCAATAAACAAAACAAAAACAAAAAATCATGACTATAGCTTGTTAATGAATATATGTACTTTGCATCAAGACCTGCAAGGCTGCAATGGATGAAGACAACATAACCAGGTATATATGTACCTCTTCTTGGCAGATTTACAATGCACAGAAACCACCGATTTCTTATGGAAACACGCAAGTTTACAGCTTACACGACATCTCACTGAGAGCAAGGTGCAAGCCGTCTGCTCATATATATATTTTTTCGAGCGTATGCGGATTCATCGGCAAAGTCATGTGCTAGCAGTTGCGATAAAAAATTGCTTGAAAATAGAATACTTAGCTGCTAGCAACACATACCTCCGGTAGTTTCTCAAAAACAAGTCCTTGTCTCACATTTTGGGCACCTTGAGAAATATCGCCCTGTTGGCAGGTTGCACCATTTGTTTCAGCTGATGAATCATTTGATCCACTATCTGCAATGCGGCAGAGCTCGTTAGAATGTCTCAATATTGCTTATGCAAATTTTTTGCAAGAGAAAACGATGAATTCTCACGAATGTTTCTTTGTCGGAAATAAAAACCCAGAGATGCTTACACGAGGAAAGATTAAGGGGAGTGTCTAACCATCACCTAGATGAAAATGCAATTCACTTCAAGTCAGATTTCTCTCATTAGTACTCATTCATCCGTTCGGCCACATCGGCCTCATTCTCTTCGGCATGAATCATTTACCAAAAAATCAGTCCGGTTTTTCCTGGCTTTTTTTTTGCATCAGCCCCTTATTTATACATGAGCCTTTTTTTGAACTGGGCTCTGGTGCATAAAAACTAGACAAAAAATGTGGACCCACAGGAAACAGTGGTCTGGGTCTTATACAGGACCTTGTACATTAAACAGAAAACTGGGCCTTCTATTTCCGTTGGCCTGTTCTACCAGGTGCATCCTGTCTCCAGCAAACGACGGGCACCACACAGGAAATCAGAAAAAAAGAGGAGGGAACAAAAGAGATCCGGCAAGAAATAAGACCGATCCACATCCAAGATGGAGGGGAATGAGAACTACGGCTCAATGGAGTGTGCGGATGAATCTAGGCAACCCTCTGTACATCATACACTCTCAGGACATGTACTTCACTTCTCCACCTCACCCCTACTGCTTCCCGGATCCTCTTTTCTCTCATTTTCTAGGTCAAGCTTGTACATCTCCCCCAAAATTATGTTGGATCTGCAAAGTAAACGCTTGATGTTATTAGGAAGTAGTGAAAACCACCAAAACCTACTGTGTACGGCAACATCACTACACTAAGCATGTTTAGTCTTAGATGTACGTCCAGTATTTTACAAAGTATTCAAAAAAGGCTATGTCACCTGTCACCAGGAAGCTATGAGCTAAAACTACGCAAGATGATATTACGTCACCAGCCTTACTATGCTGCTGCCACCGATCGGCTTTTGTGACTCTTTCTAGCTACTGCAGTCATTAAACTAGGCACTGGAAACTCGAATTTAGCTACGGCAGTCATGCTAAAACCTGAAACTGAAAACTAATTTTCCAGTTTGCATGTGTCAAGTAAAGTATAGCCTCACACTATTTATGGCTCGGCATAGACTTTTTAAAGACCATCTACTTTTGTCAGGTTACAACTGCAGAGCAAGACTCCCCTTGAGTGCAGTCTAAAACTGAAGCTCTCAAGTGTACTCCTCTCTCTTGTCGAGACTTACAAACCAAACTTGATGTTAACTGAACCCCTCTCTCTAATTTTTTAAATGAACATGAAACTGCACTGAATCAAGACAATAAAACACACAAATTGCTTAAGTATATTTTCTTAGTTCAGAGGTATCATATGTGTACTAACTAGTAGTTAGAACAGTTTCTTCTTTCTACTTGTTTACATGATCAGCAGGAAATTCTTTAAGAAATACCACAAGTGAGGCCAGTTAATCAGTCAAAATTAACAACTGAAGAATCAAGAAATGAGTGACGGAGAATAAGAGACGGAGGTAAAAACTGAGATAAATTGGGGAAATGAAGAAAAAAACAAAACTGAAGAATCAAGAAATGAGTGACGGAGAATGAGGGAGAATGAGAGACGGAGGTAAAAACTGAGATTTAACTCAAGACAGAGACACTGATGAAATCATACTTAAGAAAACTTAAGAAATAGTGAACAAACTGAAGACTTAAGAAGGAATGACTGAAAATTAAGCAAACTGAAGTAACAGGGTTACAGTCTAAGAAATGAAAAATGAGGGTATCTGAGACACACTGAGAGCTCAAGTAGAGACACTGATGAAATCTGAGACAGAGATAAACTGAAGAAAAGACCGCGCGTCCGGGAATGCAATATGTCTAAGACTGAGCTAAATAATTTAAGACTGATCTAAAAAATGATAGCAAATCAAGAAATACGAGCTAGAAATAATTAATAAAAATGAGCAAAACTGAGAGAATGAAAGATGGAAAATGAGAGAGAAAAATAAGGGACATTGAAAATGAATGACAGAATGAGAGACAACTCATAAAATGGTGAAACCTCCTCCTTTACCCGGCTTGGAACCGGCTACCAACTTATAATTTTTTTTTGGCGTAGGCGGAGTTACCCCGCCAAATCCAGCGAAAAAGGAAAATGCAAAAAAAAGCAATGAAAACAACAAAAAGGTGCAAACGCAAGAAACATATGGATCCCAGATAAAAAAGCGAGAAAATATTAGTGAAATAAAAGGAAATGAAACTCCATTGTTTCGCTTAAAACGAACACTCTTTTCGTCACAAGTAATGTCCAAGCATGCACAAAAAGCTATTACTAGAATTTAAATCTCATGCTATTGTTCGTTAGTGCCTCTACAGTACAAACAAACGTAACTTCTTTGCCGTAGCTTTTAGTCGAAAATAAAGTGCATGTTGCTATTCACTAACCGCTTGACCATCTGCGACTGCCTTGCTGTTCACCAACCGCTTGACCATCCACGGCTACCTGCATTTGACACCTCCGATACACTCAGGGATGAAGCTGGTGAACAAAATCATCCTAGACAAAAGCAAACAACACAAAAACCTATTTTATTCATATCAAAGAGAAAGAATGACTAACTAAAATCAGACCAAACTGGAGAGAACACAAAAACAATGTAGTACATTACAGTATTGTACATCAGCAGTGGCGCTTCACAAATCAAGACCACAAAAAAAGACGCCTATCAAGGCCTAACAGCATCACCAAAACATGATACTGAAACTACATTACACAGTGGATGAATTAACCAAAAAAGCTATACACCACAGACCCTATGCACTGAAGATTAACAATCAGTGCTCGACAATGCAGCAGGGTCGGCTGTTCAGAACAAAAGAACAAGATAATTAAATTCAATATTTTTAAGTTTTCAGTGGCAGCAATTTCATACCATCTGCAGCTTGCAAAATTCGACATCCAATTCAGAACTTTACTCATATCATGAACGATGAAACAAATAGTAATCAAGATGAAATGTTACTATTATAACCTAATCCTGCACTATCATACCCTGCAATCAATTGAACTACATATGAGCAGACTGTCTAGATTAGACAGGGTGCCTACTGAAATTAACCAAAAACTAGGTAAACAAATCAGTTCGACAAAAAGCAGAGTAGGGTTGTTCAGAACAAAGAACACTATAATACAGTTCAGAATATATTTTAAGTATTTTAAGTTGTCAGTAACTGCTTTTTTAGAAGCTCGGGCTGTTGTGGTAATGATACTAGAAACTAGACAAAAATCTAGAACAAATGAACTAAATGGCGCTCAGGCCGTAAACACCTAAACATAGGGATCGATCACCATAAACACCTAAATGAACTGCATCAAACATAGCACCACAGATCTACGCATGGACGAGAGTTGCAGGGGTGTAGATGAACTCAAAACAAAATCAGGAGAGCAACAAATTGAGAGAAGCATACCAATCTCGCCGGCAACGCATCCTCCTACATCCTCCTCGAAACAGTGGCAACTCGCTAGAAGCTTCGCCATGGACGACGGGAGCTCCTCTGCCTCCGCGCAAGCCCATAGTTCGACTTGAACAACTCCGGCCTCCTGCTCCGTGGCGAAAACTCCAGCCACCGCCCCGCCGTGGAAGGAAGCCTCGCCTCCCCGCAGCAACGCCGCCCCGCTGCCCTGCCACGCCCGAGTGACTTCGGCCTCGCCGTGGAAGGAAACAGAGCCGCACCGCAGCCCCGCCTCCCCGCAGCCCCGAGTGACCTCGACCTCGCTGTGGAAGAAAAGCCCCGCCGCCTCCGCCGCCCCGCGACCTCGGCCTCTCCCCTCTCCCAGTGAGAGAAAACGAAGGAAAAGAAAATGAGGAAAGTGAGAGATGCCTCAGGATAAAAGGGCACGGACGCCGAAATTCAAAAAACCCAAAAAAAACCAAACCGAACCAGCTAAAAGAACCAGACACGTGGAGTACAAATGAGCAGACGCGGGACACAATCCAGAAAAGAGAAACGTGCGCCAAGATTGGTGAAAAGAAACGAAATGAACGGACAAGGATCTGACTTAGACCGAATTGTGTTTTCATCTAGCTGAAAATTAGGAGGGGTGAAGATTAAAATGCGGTGACGGAAGCCGAAACTGCCAGTCCGGTTATCAAGGAAGGTTAATCTGAAATTTGCTGACATTGATTATCTGAGACCTTAGAGCACTATTTATTTTGAGAAAAAAAAAGTATGAGTACTAGTACTAGCCTAGCTGAGCTTGCAGTTCTAGGATTTCCAAGCTGATCGGCAAATTTGCAGCATAGTGGGAAACCCAAGTGGTATATAGATGTCATCGGCTCGCCCTAAAGTGGATAATTTTTTTTTTTTGAACAAGTAAAGTGGATAATTGAAACTGGTATAAAGGATGCGACGGCGGAGCTCTTGACCGGCAGTCGCAAATCTGAAATTGTTTCTTGTAAAAAAAAAACTGAACTTTGATGGGGAAGGCAAATGAGGTCCGGTAACACGGTGTGACGCGACCACGATCTGAGGAGCGTTCCGCGGCGGCCGAGAGCCGGAGCCGGGAATTGTTTAGGGTGAGGAATTTTGGGATTAGAGAACAAACCTTCCAAAAAAAAAAAAACAGAAGAATCGACATCGATTTTGGCCTAAAACAGAAGAACCGAGATGTGTCGGAGAGCATACGTATTGCAGGACTATGGAGTTTCCGCAGCCGATGCCGTGTCCTGCGCACTGCGTCGTCGATTGCCGCCGAACGGGATCTCGCGGTGCGAGCCTGCGAGTGGTTCTAGCAGCACGTAGCGACGTGAACCTAGTTAAACCTTCGAGTCACCCCGCGCTGAGCAGTTTTACTACTAACCCAGATCATAAATACATTTTCACGACAGACAACCATAGACAACTCCCAAGGTGACATTTATTTTCAAAAAATCTTGTAAACATTGTTTGTATGTCCTTGTATTCACTACGCCGTCGAATATCATTAAGAACTTGTAAAAAATTATTATTGTTATATTGTGATTTAATTCATAAAAAAATAACTTCTGACGTGTGGAGCGAGGATGAAAACGTCTCGCCTTGCCATGGACACCACCGTTTATATATACCTCTTATAAGTCGCTGGCTAGGCTTTGATTGCCTCATGAAAAACCAACGACGTTGTGTAAACACTTCTCATATAGTGAAATTTGGGTTGATTTAAGTTCGTAAAATATCTTGATACTCACAAGTGTAGGGAATCGCTGAGTGTAAGTAATAGTATCGATCCATGAAGAGTTGAAGGCTAAGTATTTTATTCCTTCAAATTGGAATGTCATTGTTCTAATTATATATGTACTAAACAAACTAGGATGGTTTCTTTGAAGAGTTTAAAACTGAAGTAAAGATGTAGGATAGTGTGCTGGAAATTAAAGAGAGCTTGTTGTTTTGAGAGAAAGCAGAGGATCAAAACGAGGGCATATGGTGACCAATGGGATATTGCATAGATGAGATCACTGATGTAATAATGAATCATTGCTATTGTACCTTTCTCTAGTAAGGCTGAAAGTATACATGTGTCTCATATGTACGACCCGGACGTTTGGGACCAGGTAACGCGTGAGGTTGACATCTCGTCCACTCATGCATGCATGGCGATTAACACTTAATATAGCAATTATCTTATACGGCGTTTTCCTGTGATTTGGTTAGGTCTATACGGTGCTTGTACATACGGCGACGCCCATGCATCCGCGCATGCTTTAAATGCAACTTTGGTACATGGTGCAAGCTCCATTTAAAGCCTATCTCCATCCCACCAACCGTGACCTCTCACAGCTCCACCTAATCCTCTCTCTCTCTCTCTCTCTTGCTCATAAACACGACCGTGGAGGGAAACGGAGCACGGCAAGGCAACGGAGTATGGGAGGAAGTGCGATGTTATTCGCCGGTGAGGACCTGGATGATCCACTGAAGTCCATGCCTTCACGCTTGTGCCTCCAGAAATTTCCCGATTCCCCATCCATATTGTGACTTATACACAGGTGTGCTGCCTCTTCTTCTATTTAGCATGGGGAGCAGTGGTGGCCTGCAGCAGTGGGCGGCGGAGGCGGTGGCCGGCAGCCGACGCTCCTCTCTAGTTCGACGGCCGGCGGTGGCCCGTAGCCGACGCTCATTCTCTCTACCTAGCTGGCGGCGGAGGCGGTGGCTGCAGCCGATGCACATTCTCTCAGATTTTCTGCCTTCCATTTGATCTCTTCGTGAAGGCAACTTCCTCTATTGTGATTGGAGTATAAGATCTGATGGGTTCACATGGTGTTCATTCCTTTAGAATATTTTTTCATTTGCACGGATCTTACTTCAACCTGTGCATTGAATTTTGTTTGCAAATTGATTTCGGAATCATGCCTATTTTTCTGTTTGTCTAATCTATCAGTAATTCATGTGTTGGGATTCTAGTGAGATGCATCATGTCGATATCTCATCGGTGAGGATTTGACTCGATTTACTATAAATTTTTGGTTGGTTGTCCTTTTGCATTCATTTTGGTAGTATTTTTTTTTCTTCAGAATTTGGCTCGTTGATGATTATCCACTGAACTTGTTCTGAATTATTGATGAAATCATGTTGATTCTTGGGGCTGTTGGGTGAATAATTGAGTTTGCCGAATATGATATTCCATTGAATTCATTTTAAATGATGGTCAATGACAAAATTAACTGTGATACTGGTTCACGTTGATTTTGGAAATTCAAAGACCTACGTTGTGTAGGCACTGAAAGTTATATTCAGTTGAATGAATGTTAATTTACAATTGAGCTGGATGAAGCTATTTTCATTATGAGAAAAGATCCTTGTGTTCTTGTAATCGGAACACTTGGT
The DNA here is from genome assembly GCF_022539505.1 of Lolium rigidum. Taxonomy (NCBI): domain Eukaryota; kingdom Viridiplantae; phylum Streptophyta; class Magnoliopsida; order Poales; family Poaceae; genus Lolium; species Lolium rigidum. The sequence continues at coordinate 330,756,790 of NC_061510.1, forward strand.
AATTCTTTTGTCTCGGAGATATCCTGAAATCTTTCAAAATGACCTAAGTAAAATTCAAAAACTTTGTATGCAGATTTTTAAAATCCAGCAAGTAAAGTAGTACATCATTTTTACGGGGGCGTATCAGGTGAAAACAAGCAGATCCTGAAAATCTGAAAATGGATGCTGTGTGCTGTTGGATCCTGTACTAGCGGTTCAGATCGTCTTCCTGTCAATTTACAAAATAACGCCCGCAGACACAAGTTCCAGTTTGCAATGAGGTCCTTCTCAGGTGTTCTCGTTGAAGAATCACACCCTCTAGTACAGTTCCTACGTTGCGTTCCTGTACCTTCCCTCAAACTTCTTGTGCCACTTCACTTGTTCGTTGTTCCTAGGATTTTGGCACAAAATGCCCAGATTTTTTGTATCGTTCATAATATTGACTATACTTAGAGTTTGAACGTACGTGATAAATATTTGCTTCAGTCAATGTATGAACATTTTTGTCAAGGTGTAGCACTAATTTTGTTGGCCCACACAGAATTATTGTATCGATGTAGAACTGAATAATCACAAAGGAAAGCATTGCATTAATCTTCAATGCATACGTAAAAAAAGTAATATCAGTTAATCAGATGTCTGTTTTACATTTTCTGAAACGAACGTGTGGATCCAATGCAGCATGGCATGAGCCATCAGGGCTTGCATTCGGCTTAGTTCCTAAAAATATAAACTGTACATAACTTTAGATAATATATACATTTTTTAAATACTGTAGTAGAACTACAATCCATCTCCTTCTGAATGAACCTAGGGAGTGCATTGATGTTCTTCAAATATCTGCAGTTAGAGTGCACAAGTTTAGTGAGAAAACAATGACAGAACTAGAAATCCTTTAAATTCCAGGAAATTTTCTATGTGACTTGCAGAAATAATGAAAATGTTAAGTAGCATGTATTATGAGCCAGCAAATATCTTACGGAGTATTTAAGTCTAAAAAAGGATAACACGATGGGATTAAGTCTGTAGACATATTCTCCAATCTGTGAACAAATTCAATTAAAGACATTCTACATGAAGTCACCGCTGTACCATTTCGAAAAAACATGTGTAGCTTAACACTAGCAAATAGTGAAGACTAGTTCACTCAGAAATCAGAATAGTTTAAAGAAGATTTTTAATAAATGGAAGGATGTCAACAAGTAAACAAGGAGTATATATATGATGAAATTTAGAGCATGCTTCTAACTTCAGAGTTCAATGGTAAAACTGTAGAAATGCAAATTCAGCTTTCATACACTTCAACAAAACAATACATAATTCACCCGAACACTTGCTGGTAGTGAACAATAGCTCTGATTGTTGTTGTCGACTCCCAAAAATTGCCTTTTCCGTAGCAGCTATAAATTTCTCTGTTATATATTAGATGACCAGGAATCCCACAAAAACTGCTAATGTTCTTTCTCTCAACACATCAGCTCTGCAGAAAATGCAAGTATTTCAAGCTTCTGGTGTTATGAAATTTAGTTAATATTTGCAAATAATGAAATACTAAAAGTTGACCTGATATGGTAAACTGATATCAAAATTGACAGCACCATCAGGACACAAGCAATTAACTTAGCTTGTATGGAGCAAAGAACAAGTATTTTGCTTTTCCTTGAACTATATTAAACTGACCTCGTTGTAGTCTCTAGTACGAACAGAAATAAGAAACCCTAGATTTAGGAGCTCCACACATACATCCTGCAGGTCAACGGAGAGGATCTTTGTGCTCAATGAAAATGGACCACCCTGCTTCCTAAGGTGGGCGCATCTAACCAGGAGGCAGCGGGCGTTGTGAACCAACCGCGCTCTGGAGGAGGCAGAGGAACGAGGATTTGGACAACGTCGAGCGCGAGCCTGGCGGCGCACGGAGGCGGAGAGATGTGGCTACGAGCTATCGAAAACCTGGTGCAGCGGTAGCGTGCTGGAGTAGATCGGCTTGGGCGGCGTAGCCATGGTGCTATCCTGCTCGATCTCAGATCGGGAATAGGGAGCTTTTTTTTTTTTGAGATGGGGAATAGGGAGCTGAGAAGGAGGGTGCTGTACCAAACGTCCAGACACAGCGAAAGGGGACTGAAGAGGCATAGAATTGATGTCCAGGGGGGTCTCTACAAATTGCATGGTGGGTAACAAGAAACTGAGAAGTGTCCCTTCATAGGAAATCCGATGGCGCCGATGAGCATTTGCAGATTTGCAGGATGTAGTCCATTTTCAGCTGATACGTTCCCTCATTTTTACACGGCAGCCGGAGAGGACAGGTTGGTGAAATGGTTTGTGAAAGGAGAGCTGCCGGGAGGACAGGTTGGTGAGAGTTAATGTGAATGCATGTTGTCAGGATATGATGGAAATACGGATCATATACCTGACTGAAATACGTATGTTGTCAGACGCGTGTTGCTATCTGATTGGGTAGTTTTCATCCTCGCGCGTTGCCAGGTTCCGTTCGCTATTTTCGCTCATATGTAGTTTTATATACCAATCAAGAGAATATGGGCAACATCTATTGTCTTACCTATCCATTTTATCGGGGCTAACTTGGCACTATAGTAATTAAGACCCATCTTTTCAAGTAGCCTAGCACAATGCATTAACACTCCATAAACATATGAACTATTCAAATTATAACATCTCCCCATTTTGGTTTGGTCGTATTAAGTCTGGGATCGAAGTACTTAATTTGGAGATGCCTGTCGACATGAAGAAAAACTACATCTTCCCGTGTTCGCTTTTGTCTGATGAGGCAGTTGCTATTGGAGATATGCCCAAGAGGCAATAATAAAAGTGGTTATTATATATCTTTATGTTTATGATAAATGTTTATATATCATGCTATAATTGTATTAACCGAAACATTGGTACATGTGTGTTATGTAAACAACAATGAGTCCCTAGTAAGCCTCTTAACTAGCTTGTTGATTAATAGATGATTAGTTTCATAATCATGAACATTGGATGTTATTAATAACAAGGTTATATCATTATATGAATGATGTAATGGACACACCCATTTAAGCGTAGCATAAGATCACGTCATTAAGTTATTTGCTATAAGCTTTCGATACATAGTTACCTAGTCCTTTCGACCATGAGATCATGTAAATCACTTATACTCGGAAAGGTACTTTGATTACATCAAACGCCACTGCGTAAATGGGTGGTTATAAAGGTGGGATTAAGTATCCGGAAAGTATGAGTTGAAGCATATGGATCAACAGTGGGATTTGTCCATCCCGATGACGGATAGATATTCTCTGGGCCCTCTCGGTGGAATATCGTCTAATGTCTTGCAAGCATATGAATAAGTTCTTAAGAGACCACATACCACGGTACGAGTAAAGAGTACTTGTCAGGAGACGAGGTTGAACAAGGTATAGAGTGATACCGACTATCAAACCTCGGACAAGTAAAATATCGCGTGACAAAGGGAATTGGTATCGTATGTGAATGGTTCATTCGATCACTAAGTCATCGTTGAATATGTGGGAGCCATTATGGATCTCCAGATCCCGCTATTGGTTATTGGTCGGAGAGAAATCTCAACCATGTCTACATAGTTCGCGAACCGTAGGGTGACACACTTAAGGTTTGATGTTGTAATAGTAGAACTTGAATATGGAATGGAGTTCGAAGTATTGTTCGAAGTCTCTGATAGGATCCCGGACATCACGAGGAGTTCCGAATGGTCCGGAGAATAAGATTCATATATAGGAAGTCATATTCCAAGTTTGGAAATGATCCGGTGTATTTATGGAAGGTTCTAGAAGGTTCTAGAAAAGTCCGGAAGAAATCACTAAGGAAGGAAGAGTCCCGGAGGGACTCCACCTCCCCATGGCCGGCCAACCCTAGAGGGGGAGTCCAAGGTGGACTCCACCAAGGGGGCCGGCCACCCCCCTTCATGGAAGGGTGGGAATCCCACTTGGGTGGGAGTCCCACCTTGGGTAGGTTTCCCTACTACATGGAAGGTTTTGGGTTGGGGTCTTATTCGAAGACTTGTAGTCCAACACTTAGGGTTCCACCTATATAATGAGGGGCATAGGGGAGGGGGCCGGCCACCACAAGCCACCAAGCTGGCCGCACCCCATAGAGGCCGGCCACCCCCTCTCCCAAACCCTAGCCGCCCCTCTCTCCTCCACCTCTCCCGCACGCTTAGCGAAGCTCCGCCGGAGTTCTCCATTGCCACCGCCACCACGCCATCGTGCCGCCGGAGTCAAGGAGGAGCTACTACTTCCGCTGCCCGCCGGAACGGGGAGAAGGACGTCGTCTTCATCAACGCCGAACGTGTGACCGAGTACGGAGGTGCCGCCCGATCGTGGCACCGTGATCAAGATCTTCTACGCGCTTTTGCAAGCGGCAAGTGATCGTCTACCGCAGCAACAAGAGCCTCATCTTGTAGGCTTTGGAAATCTTCAAGGGTGAGTCTCGATCATCTCCTCGTTGATCCCGTCTTCTAGATTGCATCTTGGCTTGGATTGCGTTCTCGCGGTAGGAAATTTTTTGTTTTCTATGCAACGAATCCCTACAAAGTGGTATCAGAGCCGTGTCTATGCATAGATGGTTGCACGAGTAGAACACAATGGTTTTGTGGGCGTTGATGCTTTTGTTGTCTTTAGTTTGAGTACTTTGCATCTTTGTGGCATAGTGGGATGAAGCGGCTCGGGCTAACTTTACATGACCGCGTTCATGAGATTTGCTCCACGCTCGACATGCAACTTGTATTGCATAAGTGGCTTTGCGGGTGTCTGTCTCTCCTAATATAGTGAAGATTCAATTTACTCTTCTATTGACAACACTAGTATCACCGTTGTGGTTCATGTTCGTAGGTAGATTAGATCTTACTCGAAAACCCTAAACCACGTAAAATATGCAAACCAAATTAGAGACGTCTAACTTGTTTTTGCAGGGTTTGGTGATGTGATATGGCCATAATGTGATGATGAATATGTATGAGATGATCATTATTGTATTGTGGCAACCGACATGAGCCTTATGGTTGTCTTTAAATTTCATGTTGAGTAGTATTTCAAAGAAGTTGTAATAGTTGCTACATGGGAGAACAATCATGAAGACGGCGCCATTGACCTTGACGCTACGCCGACGATGATGGAGATCATGCCCGTTGATGATGGAGATCATGTCCGTGCTTTGGAGATGAAGATCAAAAGGCGCAAAGACAAAAGGGCCATATCATATCACATATGAACTGCATGTGATGTTAATCCTTTATGCATCTTATTTTGCTTAGATCGTGACGGTAGCATTATAAGATGATCCCTCTCACTAAAATATCAAGATAATAAAGTGTTCATCCTTAGTAGCACCGTTGCCAAGACTTGTCGTTTCGAAGCATCTCGTGATGATCGGGTGTGATAGACTCAACAAGTGCATACAACGGGTGCAAGCCAGTTTTGCACATGCGGATACTAAGGTGGCCTTGATGAGCCTAGCATGTACAGACATGGTCTCGGAACACATGATACCGAAAGGTAGAGCATGAATCATATGATTGATATGATGAACTCTTTGAGTGTTCGCCATTGAAGTTACATCTTGTCTCGTGATGATCGGACTTGGTGTGGTGGATTTGGTTCATGTAATCACTAAGACAATTCGAGGGATATTGTTTTTGAGTGGGAGTTCACCTAGTTTTTTAATTTTGTTAAATTAAAATTTGAACTCAATTTGTCATAAACATTAGTCTAAACTATTGCAAATATATGTTGTAGATATGGCGTCCTCAATCAATTTTAACCAGTTCCTAGAGAAAGAAAAGCTTAAGAGCAACGGTAGCAACTTCACCGACTGGTTCCGTCATGTGAGGATCTTCCTCAATGGCGGAAATCTGCAATATGTGCTTGATGCACCGCTAGGTGACCCTCCTGTAGAAACTGAAACCGATGAAGTAAAGAACGTTTACGAGACTCGGAAAACTCGGTACTCTCAAGTTCAGTGTGCCATCCTATGCAGTCTGGAAGCCGATCTTCAAAAACGTTTTGAGCACCACGATCCTCATGAGTTGGTCAATGAGTTGAAAACTATCTTTGAAACTCATGCGGCCGTGGAATGCTATGAAGCATCGAAACACTTCTTCAGTTGCATGATGGAAGAAGGCAGCTCCGTTAGTGAGCACATGCTCGCCATGACCGGACATGCGAAGAAACTGAGTGATTTGGGAATAGTGATTCCTAACCGACTGGGGATTAATCGTGTCCTTCAATCACTGCCACCTAGTTACAAGAACTTTGTGATGAACTACAATATGCAGAACATGAACAAAGAGTTACCTGAACTCTTCTCCATGCTGAAATCTGCTAAGATTGAGATCAAGAAAGAGCACCAAGTGTTGATGGTCAACAAGACCACCGAGTTTCAAGAAACAGGGCAAGTCTAAAGGAAAATTCAAGAAGGGTGGCAAGAAAGCTGCCACGCCTCCTGTGAAACCTAAGACCGGCCCTAAGCATGATGTTGAGTGCTATTACCGCAAGGAGAAGGGACACTCGGAAGCGTAATTGCTCCAAGTATTTGGCGGATCCGAAGAGCGGCCTTGTCAAGAAGAAGAAAGAAGGTATATCCGATATACATGTTATAGATGTTTATCTTACTCGGTTCTCGTACTAGTACCTGGGTATTTGATACTCGGTTCGGTTGCTCATATTTGTAACTCGAAACAGGAACTAAAGAATAAACGAAGACTATTGAAGGATGAAGTGACGATGCGCGTTGGAAATGGATCCAAAGTCGATGTGATCGCTGTCGTCACACTTCCTCTACATCTACCTTCGGGATTAGTTTTAAACCTCAATAATTGTTATTTTGTACCCGCGTTGAGCATGAACATTATATCTGGATCTTGTTTAATGCAAGACGGTTATTCATTCAAGTCTGAGAATAATGGTTGTTCTATTTTTATGAATAATATCTTTTATGGTCGAGCACCTGAAAAGAATGGTTTATTTCTATTAGATCTCGATAGTAGTGATACACATATTCATAACATTGATGTTAAGCGAATTAAATTGAATGATAATTCTACTTATATGTGGCACTGTCGTCTTGGTCATATTGGAGTGAAACGCATGAAGAAACTCCATACCGATGGATTACTTGAATCACTTGACTTTGAGTCACTTGATAGATGCGAAGCATGTCTAATGGGAAAAATGACTAAGACTCCATTCTCTCGGTATTATGGAGCGAGCTACCGACTTATTGGAAATCATACATACCGATGTGTGCGGACCAATGAGTGTAGCATCGCGCGGTGGTTATCGTTATGTTCTAACCTTCACGGATGATCTGAGTAGATATGGGTATATCTATTTCATGAAACATAAATCCGAAACTTTCGAGAAGTTTAAGGAATTCCAAAGTGAAGTAGAAAATCAACGTAACAAGAAGATTAAATTTCTACGATCTGATCACGGAGGTGAATATCTCGAGTTATGAGTTTGGCATGCATTTAAAGAAATGCGGAATACTTTCACAATTGACACCGCCGGGAACACCTCAACGAAACGGTGTGTCCGAACGTCGTAATCGAACTCTCTTAGATATGGTTCGTTCTATGATGTCTCTTACTGATTTACCATTATCATTTTGGAGTTATGCATTAGAGACAGCCGCATTCACTTTAAATAGAGCACCATCAAAATCCGTTGAAACGACACCGTATGAATTATGGTTTAATAAGAAACCTAAGCTGTCGTTCCTAAAAGTTTGGGGTTGCAAAGCCTATGTAAAAAAGTTACAACCGGACAAGCTAGAACCCAAAGCGGAGAAATGCGTCTTCATAGGATACCCTAAGGAAACTATAGGGTATACTTTCTATCACAAATCCGAAGGCAAGATCTTTGTTGCTAAGAATGGAACCTTTCTTGAGAAAGAATTTCTCACTAAAGAAGTGACTCGGAAGAAAAGTAGAACTCGATGAGATTGATGAATCTTCACTCATTGATCGAGTAGCGCGTCGAAGATGTTCGTGCGCCTACACCGTCAACGAGGAAGCTAATGATGATGATCATGAAACTTCAAACGAGATAGCTACGAACCTCGCAGACAAGGAACGTGCCACTCCGATTGGTATGATCCTTGTCTAAATGTCATGATTGTGGACAACAATGATGAGACCGATACGTCTCCGACGTATCGATAATTTCTTATGTTCCATGCCACATTATTGATGATATCTACATGTTTTATGCACACTTTATGTCATATTCATGCATTTTCCGGAACTAACCTATTGACAAGATGCCGAAGTGCCGCTTCTCGTTTTCTCGCTGTTTTTGGTTTCAGAAATCCTAGTAACGAAATATTCTCGAATCGGACGAAATCAACGCCCGTGTTCCTATTTTGCCCGGAAGCATCCGAACACACGAGAGCCGCCAGGAGGGGGCACGAGCCCACCAAACCACATGGCCGGCGCGGCCTAGGGGTGGCCCGCGCCACCCTATGGTGTCGGCGCCCCTTCGACCTTCCGCGGCGCCTCTTCGCCTATATAAAGCCCCCGGATCGAAAACCTCGATACGTTCGACGAAAGCCACGTACGAGAAACCATCCAGAGCCGCCGCCATCGCGAAGCCAAGATCTGGGGGACAGGAGTCTCTGTTCCGGCACGCCGCCGGAACGGGGAAGTGCCCCCGGAAGGCTTCTCCATCGACACCGCTGCCATCTCCACCACCATCTTCATCACCGCCGTTGTCTCCCATGAGGAGGGAGTAGTTCTCCATCGAGGCTCGGGGCTGTACCGGTAGCTATGTGGTTCATCTCTCTCATATGTGCTTCAATACAATAATCTCATGAGCTGCCTTACATGATTGAGATTCATATGATGATGCTTGTAATTTAGATGTCATTATGCTAGTCAAGTGGGTTTTACTTATGTGATCTCCGGAGACTCCTTGTCCCACGTGTGTAAAGGTGACGAGTGTGTGCACCGTGTGGGTCTCTTAGGCTATATTTCACAGAATACTTATTCACCGTTATGAATGGCATAGTGAAGTGCTTATTTATATCTCTTTATGATTGCAATGTGTTTTGTATCACAATATATCTATGTGCTACTCTAGCGATGTTATTAAAGTAGTTCTATTCCTCCCGCACGATGTAATGGTGACAAGTGTGTGCATCCGTGTTAGTACTTGGCGTATGCTATGATTATGATCTCTTGTAGATTATGAAGTTAACTATTGCTATGATAGTATTGATGTGATCTATTCCTCCTACATAGTGCATGAAGGTGACGAGTGTGCATGCTATGTTAGTACTTGGTTTAGTCGTATTGATCTATCTTACACTATAAGGTTACTAAAATATGAACATTGAATTGTGGAGCTTGTTAACTCCGGCATTGAGGGTTCGTGTAATCCTACGCAATGGTGTTCATCATCCAACAAGAGTGTAGAGTATGCATTTATCTATTCTGTTATGTGATCAATGTTGAGAGTGTCCACTAGTGAAAGTATAATCCCTAGGCCTTGTTCCTAAATATCGCTATCGCTGCTTGTTTACTCGTTTCATCGAGTTACTACTGCTGCAATACTACCACTCATCAACTACACGCAGGCAAAGCTACTTTTTGGTACCGTTGCCACTGCTCATATATATTCATACCACCTGTATTTCACTATCTCTTCGCCGAACTAGTGCACCTATTAGGTGTGTTGGGGACACAAGAGACTTCTTGCTTTGTGGTTGCGGGGTTGCATGAGAGGGATATCTTTGACCTCTTCCTCCCCGAGTTCGATAAACCTTGGGTGATCCACTTAAGGGAAAACTTGCTGCTGTTCTACAAACCTCTCGCTCTTGGAGGCCCAACACTATCTACAGGAAAGGAGGGGAACGTAGACATCAAGCTATTTTCTCGGCGCCGTTGTCGGGGAGGAAAGGTAAAAGGCACTCATACTCCGGATCTCGGCTACTAAGCTATTCTCCTGCGCCATTGTGTTAATGCTCGAAGCTATTTCCTTTAGATCCTGCAATTGCATCTTTTTGTTTCTTGTTTACACTAGTTTGGCATAATGGAAAACAACAAAGATATGAGTCTTCTTTATGATCTATTATCTTGATTTAAAACATGGATGTGTTTGAAGCGAAAATTAAAAAACCTATGGAATCTTATTTGCATGCTAATGGTAGTAATATTAGTATGAACGCTTTGAACACCATTATTGCTAATAATATAGAAAGTTCTAAGCTTGGGGAAGCTGGTTTCGATGAGCATGATCTTTTTAGTCCCCCAAGCATTGAGGAGAAAATTTTCTTTGATGATACTTTGCCTCCCATTTATGATGATTATAATGATAGTGGTCTTTTGGTGCCACCTACTATGGAGGAGTAAATTTTGATTGTGATTATACTATGCCTCCTACACTTGATGATGAGAATAATAATGATAGCTACTTTGTTGAATTTGCTCCCACTAGCAACTAATAAAATTGATTATGCTTATGTGGAGAGTAATAATTTTATGTATGAGACTCATGATAAGAATGCTTTATGTGATGGTTATATTGTTGAGTTTGCTCATGACACTACTGAAAGTTATTATGAGAGAGGAAAATATGGTGGCAGAAATTTTCATGTTACTAAAACACCTCTCTATGTGCTTAAAATCTTGAAGCTACAGCTTGTTCTAGTCTTTCTATGCTTGTTACATTATGCTCTTCATGAACTTGTTTATTTACAAGATTCCTATGCATAGGAAGCATGTTAGACTTAAATGTGTTTTGAATTTGCCTCTTGATGCTCTCTTTTGCTTCAACTACTATTTCTTGCGAGCGCATCATTAAAACTGCTCGAGCCCATCTTAATGGCTATAAAGAAAAGAACTTCTTGGGAGATAACCCATGTGTTATTTTGCTACAGTACTTTGTTTTTTATTTGTGTCTTGGAAGTTGTTTACTACTGTAGCAACCTCTCCTTATCTTAGTTTTGTGTTTTGTTGTGCCAAGTAAAGTCGTTGATAGAAAAGTTCATACTAGATTTGGATTACTGCGCAGAAACAGATTTCTTTGCTGTCACGAATCTGGGCCTAATTCTCTGTAGGTAACTCAGCAAATTATGCCAATTTACGTGAGTGATCCTCAGATATGTACGCAACTTTCATTCAATTTGGGCATTTTCATTTGAGCAAGTCTGGTGCCACTTTAAAATTCATCATTACGAACTGTTCGTTTTGACAGATTCTGCCTTTTATTTCGCATTGCCTCTTTTGCTATGTTGGATGAATTTCTTTGATCCACTACATGTCCAGTAGCTTTATGCAATGTCCAGAAGTGTTAAGAATGATTGTGCCACCTCTGAATATGTTAATTTTTGATTGTGCACTAACCCTCTAATGAGTTTGTTTCGAGTTTGGTGTGGAGGAAGTTTTCAAGGATCAAGAGAGGAGTATGATGCAACTATGATCAAGGAGAGTGAAAGCTCTAAGCTTGGGGATGCCCCGGTGGTTCACCCCTGCATATATCTAAGAAGACTCAAGCGTCTAAGCTTGGGGATGCCCAAGGCATCCCCTTCTTCATCGACAACATTATCGGGTTCCTCCCCGAAACTATATTTTTATTCCATCACATCTTATGTGCTTTGCTTGGAGCGTCGGTTTGTTTTTGTTTTTGTTTTGTTTGAATAAAATGGATCCTAGCATTCACTTTATGGGAGAGAGACACGCTCCGCTGTAGCATATGGACAAGTATGTCCTTAGGTTTCTACTCATAGTATTCATGGCGAAGTTTCTTCTTCGTTAAATTGTTATATGGTTGGAATTGGAAAATGATACATGTAGTAATTGCTATAAATGTCTTGGGTAATGTGATACTTGGCAATTGTTGTGCTCATGTTTAAGCTCTTGCATCATATGCTTTGCACCCATTAATGAAGAAATACATAGAGCATGCTAAAATTTGGTTTGCATATTTGGTCTCTCTAAGGTCTAGATAATTTCTAGTATTGAGTTTGAACAACAAGGAAGACGGTGTAGAGTCTTATAATGTTTTCAATATGTCTTTTATGTGAGTTTTGCTGCACCGCTTCATCCTTGTGTTTGTTTCAAATAACCTTGCTAGCCTAAACCTTGTATCGAGAGGGAATACTTCTCATGCATCCAAAATACTTGAGCCAACCACTATGCCATTTGTGTCCACCATACCTACCTACTACATGGTATTTCTCCGCCATTCCAAAGTAAATTGCTTGAGTGCTACCTTTAAAACTCCACTCATTCACCTTTACAATATATAGCTCATGGGACAAATAGCTTAAAAACTATTGTGGTATTGAATATGTAATTATGCACTTTATCTCTTATTAAGTTGCTTGTTGTGCGATAACCATGTTTCGGGGACGCCATCAATTATTCTTTGTTGAATTTCATGTGAGTTGCTATGCATGTCCGTCTTGTCCGAAGTAAGAGCGATCTACCACCTTAATGGTTAGAGCATGCATATTGTTAGAGAAGAACATTGGGCCGCTAACTAAAGCCATGATCCATGGTGGAAGTTTCAGTTTTGGACATATATCCTCAATCTCAAATGAGAAAATTATTAATTGTTGTTACATGCTTATGCATTAAAGAGGAGTCCATTATCTGTTGTCCATGTTGTCCCGGTATGGATGTCTAAGTTGAGAATAATCAAAAGCGAGAAATCCAAATGCGAGCTTTCTCCTTAGACCTTTGTACAGGCGGCATAGAGGTACCCCATTGTGACACTTGGTTAAAACATGTGCATTGTGATGATCCGGTAGTCCAAGCTAATTAGGACAAGGTGCGGACACTATTAGTATACTATGCATGAGGCTTGCAACTTGTAAGATATAATTTACATGACTGCATATGCTTTATTACTACCGTTGACAAAATTGTTTCATGTTTTCAAAATCAAAGCTCTAGCACAAATATAGCAATCGATGCTTTTCCTCTTTGAAGGACCATTCTTTTTACTTTTATGTTGAGTCAGTTCACCTATTTCTCTCCACCTCAAGAAGCAAACACTTGTGTGAACTCGTGCATTGATTCCTACATACTTGCATATTGCACTTGTTATATTACTCTATGTTGACAATTATCCATGAGATATACATGTTATAAGTTGAAAGCAACCGCTGAAACTTAATCTTCCTTTGTGTTGCTTCAATGCCTTCTACTTTGAATTATTGCTTTATGAGTTAACTCTTATGCAAGACTTATTGATGCTTGTCTTGAAGTGCTATTCATGAAAAGTCTTTGCTTTATGATTCACTTGTTTACTCATGTCATATACCATTGTTATTGATCGCTGCATTCACTACATATGCTTTACAAATAGTATGATCAAGATTATGATGGCATGTCACTCCGTAAATTATCTTGTGTTATCATTTTACTCGCTCGGGACGAGCGAGAACTAAGCTTGGGGATGCTGATACGTCTCCGACGTATCGATAATTTCTTATGTTCCATGCCACATTATTGATGTTATCTACATGTTTTATGCACACTTTATGTCATATTCATGCATTTTCCGGAACTAACCTATTAACAAGATACCGAAATGCCGCTTGCTCGTTTTCTCGCTGTTTTTGGTTTCGAAATCCTAGTAACGAAATATTCTCGGAATCGGACGAAATCAACGCCCGGGTTCCTATTTTGCCCGAAGCATCCATAACACCCGAGAGCCACCGGGGAGGGGGCACAGGCCCACCAAACCACATGGCGGCGCGGCCTAGGGGTGGCCCGCGCCACCCTATGGTGTGGGCACCCCTTCGACCTTCCGGCGCCGCCTCTTCGCCTATATAAAGCCCCTCGGATCGAAAACCCCGATACGTTCGACGAAACCACGACGAGAAACCTTCCAGAGCCGCCGCCATCGCGAAGCCAAGATCTGGGGGACAGGAGTCTCTGTTCCGGCACACCGCCGGAACGGGGAAGTGCCCCCGGAAGGCTTCTCCATCGACACCGCTGCCATCTCCACCGCCATCTTCATCACCGCTGCTGTCTCCCATGAGGAGGGAGTAGTTCTCCATCGAGGCTCGGGGCTGTACCGGTAGCTATGTGGTTCATCTCTCTCATATGTGCTTCAATACAATAATCTCATGAGCTGCCTTACATGATTGAGATTCATATGATGATGCTTGTAATCTAGATGTCTTTATGCTAGTCAAGTGAGTTTTACTTATGTGATCTCCGGAGACTCCTTGTCCCACGTGTGTAAAGGTGATAGTGTGTGCACCGTGTGGGTCTCTTAGGCTATATTTCACGAATACTTATTCACCGTATGAATGGCATAGTGAGGTGCTTATTTATATCTCTTTATGATTGCAATGTGTTTTGTATCACAATTTATCTATGTGCTACTCTAGCAATGTTATTAAAGTAGTTCTATTCCTCCCGCACGATGTAATGGTGATAGTGTGTGCATCCGTGTTAGTACTTGGTTTAGGCTATGATCATGATCTCTTGTAGATTATGAAGTTAATTATTGCTATGATAGTATTGATGTGATCTATTCCTCCTACATAGTGCATGAAGGTGACGAGTGTGCATGCTATGTTAGTACTTGGTTTAGTCGTATTGATCTATCTTACACTATAAGGTTACTAAAACATGAACATTGAATTGTGGAGCTTGTTAACTCCGGCATTGAGGGTTCGTGTAATCCTACGCAATGGTGTTCATCATCCAACAAGAGTGTAGAGTATGCATTTATCTATTCTGTTATGTGATCAATGTTGAGAGTGTCCACTAGTGAAAGTGTAATCCCTAGGCCTTGTTCCTAAATATCGCTATCGCTGCTTGTTTACCTGTTTTATCGCAGTTACTACCGCTCGCAATACTACCACCATCAACTACACGTCCCAGGCAAAGCTACTTTTCTCGGTGCCGTTGCTACTGCTCATATATATTCATACCACCTGTATTTCACTATCTCTTCGCCGAACTAGTGCACCTATTTGGTGTGTTGGGGACACAAGAGACTTCTTGCTTTGTGGTTGCAGTGGTTGCATGAGAGGGATATCTTTGACCTCTTCCTCCCTGAGTTCGATAAACCTTGGGTGATCCACTTAAGGGAAAACTTGCTGTTGTTCTACAAACCTCTGCTCTTGGAGGCCCAACACTGTCTACAGAAAAGGAGGGGGAACGTAGACATCAACCGCCTACACCGGCAACAGAGGAAGCTAATGATAATGATCATGAAACTTCGAACGAGATAACTACTGAACCTCGCAGATCGACAAGGGAACGTGCCACTCCTGATTGGTATGATCCTTGTCTAAATGTCATGATTGTGGACAACAATGATGAAGACCCCGCGACGTATGAAGAAGCGATGATGAGCCCGTATTCCAACAAATGGCAAGAAGCCATGAAATCCGAAATGGGATCCATGTATGATAACAAAGTGTGGACTTTGGTAGACTTACTCGATAGCCGCAAGGCTGTCGAGAATAAATGGATCTTCAAAAGAAAAACAGATGCCGATGGTAATATTACTCGTCTATAAAGCTCGACTTGTCGCAAAGGGTTTCCGACAAATTCAAGGTGTTGACTACGATGAGACTTTCTCACCTATAGCGAAGCTAAAATCTGTGAGGATTTTGTTAGCAATAGCTGCATTTTTCGATTATGAGATTTGGCAGATGGATGTCAAAACGGCGTTCCTTAATGGAGACATTGAGGAAGAGTTGTATATCGTACAACCCAAAGGTTTTGTCGATCCTAAAAATGCTGACAAAGTATGCAAACTTCAGCTGTTCAATTTATGGACTCGAAGCAAGCATCGAGAAGTTGGAACCGACGCTTTGATAAGGTGATCAAAGACTTCGGGTTTATACAGGTGTCATGGAGAGGCCTCGTATTTACAAGAAAGTGAGTGGGAGCTCCGTAGCATTCCCGATATTATATGTAGATGACATATTATTGATTGGGAATGATATAGAACTATTAAGCAGATGTAAAAGGTTATTTGAATAATAGTTTTTCAATGAAAGACCTTGGTGAAGCATCGTATATATTAGGCATCAAGATTTATAGAGATAGATCAAGACGTCTAATAGGGCTATCACAAAGTACATACCTGGACAAGATTCTAAAGAAGTTTAGAATGGACGAAAGTAAGAAAGGATTCTTACCTATGTTACCAGGCAAGGTCTTGAGTAAGACTCAAGGTCCGGCTACGGCAGAAGAGAGAGAAAGGATGAGTTAGATCCCCTGTGCCTCGGCAGTAGGCTCTATCATGTATGCCATGCTATGTACTAGACCGGATATAACACATGCTGTTAGTTTGACTAGCAGATATCAAAGTGATCAAGGAATGGAACACTGGACAGCGGTCAAGAATATCCTGAAGTACTTGAAAAGAACTAAGGATATGTTTCTTTGTTATGGAGGTGACCAAGAGCTCGTTGTAACAAGTTACACCGATGCAAGTTGGAACACTGATCCCGATGACTCTAAGTCACAGCTCTGGGTACGTGTTTATATTGAATGGTGCTGCAAGTAGTCCGGGCAAGCTCGAAGCAAGTGCACGGTGGCGAAGTCTTCAACAGAATCGGAGTACATAGCGGCTTCAGAGGCTTCATCAGAAGCGGTATGGATGAAGAGGTTCATTGTAGAGCTTGGTGTGGTTCCTAGTGCATTGGACCCACTAGTCATTTACTGTGACAACATGGGTGCCATCGCCAATGCACAAGAACCAAGGTCACACAAGAGGCTGAAGCATATCAAGCTGCGTTATCATTCGATTTGCGAGTACATCGAAGATGGAGAAGTAAAGATTTGCAAAGTACACACTGATCCGAATGTAGCAGATCCGTTGACTAAAGCTCTCCCTAGGGCAAAGCATGACCAACACCGAATGCCATGGGTGTTAGGTACCTTACAATGTAATCTAGATTATTGACTCTAGTGCAAGTGGGAGACTGTTGGAGATATGCCCAAGGGGCAATAATAAAAGTGGTTATTATATATCTTTATGTTTATGATAAATGTTTATATACCATGCTATAATTGTATTAACCGAAACATTGGTACATGTGTGTTATGTAAACAACAATGAGTCCCTAGTAAGCCTCTTAACTAGCTTGTTGATTAATAGATGATTAGTTTCATAATCATGAACATTGGATGTTATTAATAACAAGGTTATATCATTATATGAATGATGTAATGGACACACCCATTTAAGCGTAGCATAAGATCACATCATTAAGTTATTTGCTATAAGCTTTCGATACATAGTTACCTAGTCCTTTCGACCATGAGATCATGTAAATCACTTATACTCGGAAAGGTACTTTGATTACATCAAACGCCACTCGCGTAAATGGGTGGTTATAAAGGTGGGATTAAGTATCCGGAAAGTATGAGTTGAGGCATATGGATCAACAGTGGGGATTTGTCCATCCCGATGACGGATAGATATACTCTGGGCCCTCTCGGTGGAATGTCGTCTAATGTCTTGCAAGCATATGAATAAGTTCTTAAGAGACCACATACCACGGTACGAGTAAAGAGTACTTGTCAGGAGACGAGGTTGAACAAGGTATAGAGAGATACCGATGATCAAACCTCGGACAAGTAAAATATCGCGTGACAAAGGGAATTGGTATCGTATGTGAATGGTTCATTCGATCACTAAGTCATCGTTGAATATGTGGGAGCCATTATGGATCTCCAGATCCCGCTATTGGTTATTGGTCGGAGAGAAAGCTCAACCATGTCTACATAGTTCGCGAACCGTAGGGTGACACACTTAAGGTTTGATGTTGTAATAGTAGAACTTGAATATGGAATGGAGTTCGAAGTATTGTTCGAAGTCTCGGATAGGATCCCGGACATCACGAGGAGTTCCGGAATGGTCCGGAGAATAAGATTCAATATATAGGAAGTCATATTCCAAGTTTGGAAATGATCCAGTGTATTTATGGAAGGTTCTAGAAGGTTTTAGAAAAGTCCGGAAGAAATCACTTAGGAAGGAAGAGTCCCGGAGGGACTCCACCTACCCATGGCCGGCCAACCCTATGGGGTGGAGTCCAAGGTGGACTCCACCTAAGGGGGCCGGCCACCCCCCCCATGGAAGGGTGGGAATCCCACTTGGGTGGGAGTCCCACCTTGGGTAGGTTTCCCTACTACATGGAAGGTTTTGGGTTGGGGTCTTATTCGAAAACTTGTAGTCCAACACTTGGGGTTCCACCTATATAATGAGGGGCATAGGGGAGGGGGCCGGCCACCACAAGCCACCAAGCTGGCCGCACCCCATAAAGGCCGGCCACCCCCTCTCCCAAACCCTAGCCGCCCCTCTCTCCTCCACCTCTCCCGCACGCTTAGCGAAGCTCCGCCGGAGTTCTCCATCGCCACCGCCACCACGCCGTCGTGCTGCCGGAGTCAAGGAGGAGCTACTACTTCGCTGCCCGCCGGAACGGGGAGAAGGACGTCGTCTTCATCAACACCGAACGTGTGACCGAGTACGGAGGTGCTGCCCGATCATGGCACCGTGATCAAGATCTTCTACGCGCTTTTGCAAGCGGCAAGTGATCGTCTACCGCAGCAACAAGAGCCTCATCTTGTAGGCTTTGCAAATCTTCAAGGGTGAGTCTCGATCATCTCCTCGTTGCTCCCGTCTTCTAGATTGCATCTTGGCTTGGATTGCGTTCTCGCGGTAGGAATTTTTTTGTTTTCTATGCAACGAATCCCTACAGTTGCAAGTTCAATTCAGTCTCTTCGCCTCTTGGCTTGCGATTTCCATCCCACGTCAACTCTTGGCCTTCTGCAAAGATTGAAATTTTTGAATCTGGCTCTTGTCAACGTTACTGAGGATGGATTAGGGAACTTGCTATTGAAATCTTCCACCCTGGAGCGTATCACTACGCTGCAGGGTATCACTAGGGTATCCCAGACTTAATACGACCTTCATGTCGACAGGCATCTCCCCATTATTTTTCCTAGGGTATCACTACAGGGTTCCCAGGTTCTACAAACTAACAGGTAATACGACCTGCAGTAAGGACCAAACTAATATATATGATGGAGCAATAAAGTTTAGTACCAAAATCATGTTATTCGGGCCATAGTAACAAGGATTAAGAACAACAAATTGCATTAACAATCATGCACAAACATCAACAAGATAGGCATCTAAAATTATGATATATATTCATCATTGCATAAGAAATCTCATCCAAATCCATTAAACCCCACACCTACAAAGGGAATTATTCACACATGGCCATGAGGGCCACATGCTTGATGAAGTGGTTGATGACAAAGAGCAGCCTCAACGGATGAAGTGGCGTATGCGGCGATGGCAACCCCCGCCGGTGCGGGTGAAGAAGGGCGGCAGCCCTTGCACCCCTTATTCGTTGGAGATGGTGTTGGTGTGGAGGACATCCTCCCCCTCTTGGCGGCTTCCAAGGGAGAGGAAAATTCGTGACAATGGATGGTCTAGAGTTTCCCCTCAATATATAAAGTTGAAGATGCAATCTAGGCTATAGGTTCCAACCCCCTTTAATCCAAGGGATTTTGATCACCTCTAGAATCTTTCTATGGACCCCTATCTATCCCCACAAGTCCTCGTGGCTTGGCCTGATCCATCATATATGGCAATAATTTGAGTCAATCACGGCAACAACATTCGGAATTTCGAAACTGCTTAAGTACCCTCTAGTAACATTGGATTATCTGGAGCATCCGAACACAGAATTTGATGAAGTTTATATCTAGAATTATGACAAGAAAATTACATAGAACTATCATTTCTTTTTTGAATTCTGGGACAATAAATTCCCAGCCATTGCTAGGCTGAGCCATGTTAGCAAAGAATGGTTTCTCCAACAATATGAGGATAAATCCCTTACTAAAATGGTAGTGGTCACAAACCCCTTCCGTGTACAATTGAAAACATTAACAATACGAAAGCAAGAATCATCATTTATACTGGGAATGCCTTCCTCTACCAAAAGAGAAAGAGTTGAAGATAACGAATGAAAGTGGGTGGATACAAAACCAGTTCAGTTTTTGAAACTTTCACCATTTTTAATAGAATTTTATGACTTAGTGCGGGATGCATTCATTTTGGGTCTGAACACTAAATAAAGCACACAAAAAAAGAAATTAGACACGATGATAAAAGAGAAACTAAAGACACATGCACAAAACCTCTTATAGGAATACACAAGGAAATAATACAATTGGTCAAAATGGATAATGAGGCACTCGCAAGTGAGAACCTCAAACCTCCTTCCTCACTTATTGATAATGGAAAAATACAATGTTCATTGCTTCCTCAAAACAAGACACGGGCGATTTTTAAGAAACTCGAGATGGCCGTCTCCTGTCCCCCTGCTCGTGGGGAATCCGCTCCCGGGGCGTCGCTCTGCTGCGTCTGGCCCGTCCTCTAGGCACCTTTGGAGGGCGGGGAGTGTGACAACGTACACGCTTCCCTTTACTCCATAGGGCCTTTTCCTCAGTTGCAGGGTTTGGTGGCCCGAAATTGACTTGGCTTCGCCAAAAGGCCTCATCTCCAAAGCCCGGCTCGCGAGGCGTCCCTCTCGCTGTAGGGCGGCATCACGTAATTTTCATTTGACTTCATCTTCGAGGCTTCACGAGACAATTTTTAAAAGTTGTTCTGCGGAGACAGATTTCAAGAAACTCCAATTAGGACTCCTTTCTATATTTGTGTAATCTACTACAAAATAAAGTGTACATAAACGTGTGCACTTTTGCAACTGTTGGTAGGTTAGTCACAACAAATGTACTGAAATTGCTAAATATTTAGGGTTTTAACAAAATAAATTTTAAAAAACATGTATGCATTTTACATGCATCAGGTGCCCCAGACTTTGGACTACTTTAAGATCATTCATAAAAGTCATACACGATGATCCATTGTTGGAGGGAGCTCCCCCAAGTGGATCGTAGGCTATGAGGCCTACAAAAAAGTCTCAAGAATGACAACCTTAGTGTCTTTCCATCTCGGCCAAGGGCCTCAAAGCCACCAAGGTTGATCTCAAGTGTGATACTTCCACACTTGCATTGAGTGAGACCGTGAAGATGATGATGACGGAGAAGGAAAGGAGGAGGCGCTAGCCAAGAGGGATGAAAAGTGGCACCCTGAGAAAGAGGCCGGCATGTCCTACCTTCATAGACCCCACACAGAGAGCTATGGAAATCCAAACCATTGAGACCGATGCCAAGTTGCTCACGGAGGAGAGCCGGATCATGCTTGCCTACTTGATCCTTATGGAGGCGGAACAAAGGGCTTAGTTCGAGGAAAAGCAAATCATCATCCGCCAACGTGATTTGTGATCGTACATATCTATCATAGTTTTATATTTCCTATGAAACTTATGTCTTTTTACACTTTCTTTCGGTACTTATTTGTGTAGATTATGTGATTAGCTAAATTAGCCAAAATAGAAAAAAAAAAAACAAATCAACATGGCTAGAGCGGACTAAATGCGTTGGATCGTTGGGTTGTCCCCGACCCGTGCGGACAAAGATGGTTGAGCAGCCATTTTCATGTCTATGGCATTTTCCAAACGAATAAAAACAAGCACATTTAATATTTGATGCCCCAAATAGATTGGGCCGCTGAACTATGGTAGCCATAGAAGCTGTTCTACGTGCGCAGGTTGGAGGTTCACGACGACTACACAAAGCACTTTGCACCAAAACTTTGCAAAATGTTCAACTTGTGACATGTCGTGTACTAGTCACTTTACAGAGTAGCTGCAACAAATGGAACACTAGCCATGTAGCCCCGAAAATTTATTTTTAAAGGCAACTGTATGTGTAGGAGTGTCATCTACCGCAGATTAGCTTTGAGATTGGTGAGACTACTTATGTCCTTTTTAACAAAACTGAAACATAATTGAAATAGATTTGAATAGTAGAAAACATTTCACAAGTTTCATAAATACGTGTGCAATAATTGTGAAACTTTGTGAAACATATTTTGAATAGTAAATATTTTTTCACATGTTTCAAACATGTTTCACAAATTTTAGACATATTTCACAAATTTTTAGAAACTAAATTAACACATGGATGACGTTAGCACACTGCTGTACCTACCGGCGCCAGTAAATTCGCTACGTTCCCATGTAGCCCCAGCAGTTAGGGCATCTCCAACCGGCTGATCCAAACGGATGCGCTGGGCTGTCCGTTTTGGACCATTTGGGTGGCCGAGCGGACACCCGGACAGCGGCCCGCGTCCGTTTGGGTCGCACGCCGCGCCCAACGCGCGGACGCATCACAAATGTAATAAAAAAACATAAATGAAAATGAAAAATAAAAACAACGACAAATAAATATAAACTACTGGTTAGTTAAACTTAGCCCTATTTTGGGCAATTTTTACACAAAAGAAAGCCCTATATGGGCTTTAAACTAAAAAAAAAGAAACCCTAGACAGGGTTTGCGAGCACGGTGACCGCTGGCAGTACTACCCCCAGTAGTACTCGTCATCGGCGGCGTCAATGACGACGACGCCCCCCGGCGGCGACGCGCTGTTCCGGCTCGAAACGGCGCCCGGCGGCCCCATAGCGAACGGCACCGGCGCGACTGGCCGTGGCTGCCGGCCTCATGGTCGTTGGCGGACGGCTCGAACTCGCGCTTCGGGACCATGGCGGCGCGGAAGCTTCGAGCTCGCGCGTGCGGCCGGAGTGGAGAGTGGGGACTGGATACGGACAGTCCCCTTCCCCAGTCCATATTTAATAGGACTGGGGCACCGATAGGTGGGCCAGCCACGCGGACCAGGCGAACATGCGAGGACGCCGCGTGCCATCCGCAGCCACGCAAACCCGGCCCAGATTTGGGTCGGGTTTGCGTCGTTCCGGACGCCGCGGCCGTCCGCTTTTGCGGTGCGTCCCCGTGTTGGGCCGGGATTTTGTCCGGATCGACGCGGCCGCGGGATGGATCGCCCCGTTGGAGATGCCCTTAAACTCTTCTTGGCTTCCGCAGTTCCGCTAGCTAGTTGCCTAGTTGTGACTGGCTTGTCTGCCTAGATTGAGATGAACAGACCAAACTTCGTTCAGTAATCACCAATGAGGCAAGTCTTGATGCGAGACCGTGTTCAAAAGGCGAGGAAATTAGTAACTTGAATACTTGATGCCTTAAAACGTCCGTACGGCATCAACTGCATCTTAGTGCTGAAATTAACATGTGCATTGCTCGGCTGTTCGCAGCCGAGATTAAGCTGTCGTACAGAACCGGATTCAAAGTGGTATTTTGATGCTAAAGTAGTACAGTACTACAGGTCTACAGCGATTTTTAAAAGTTCTACAGATATTTGCTTGGACGGATAGAGCGCGCGAACGAATATGTCCTACTACATCTTTTTCACAAGTACTTGCTTTCGCTCCGGGTACATGGATGCCGGTCATCGCCTAGGCACGCCGTTTTCCTCCGTTCGCGTAGCAAGTCCAAACTTGGAAGAAAAAAAGGTTATGCCTCGCTTTAGTTCCAGTCTTTCAGATCAAGCTCCACTAACCTGAAGCAATAAACTGAGCGCTTAAAAAACAAGTGAAAATCACCCAAGGGGCATTGTTCTTCATCCCTCACGCTCGCTCGGCTCCTCGCTCTCTCAGGCTGATTGAGATCACGGAGCTTCAAAAACGTATGTGCATATCCAACGCGGTGCTCATTTCTTCTCATCTATACTACCTGGCTTGTATAGTTGTATTGCTGCAGATGAAACGTTAGTTCGGAGAAATATTTTCGCATAGATGAACTAATTTCAGACGTCTCCTGTCTCAAAGCTCCCTAGCTCCAAGCATGACACTGTTGAATTTTAGGGGTCTTGGCCCCTGTACGTAGATTATCAAATCTTGAAATCTTAAAAGTTTCATCAACTTGAGAGCTGCAGAAAGTGGCAGTAAGTTTAGTCTTATAATGCTAGTGAAGAGAGAACTTGAGGGACGGAGATTTGGTGCACATGGGCACCAGTGCTCTTATTATTAAAAAAAATCAAAACTCATATTTATAGTTTTTAAAAAATTCTAAAAATAAATCATGATATAGCTAGTAATGTATCTCATAATCATGAAAATTTTCAATTGAAAATACTGTGTATTTTGAGCTACACAAAAATAACAAAATTGTACATCTGAGCATAGGGATTTCAAATCTCTAAAAATGACAGACTATGTCATTTTTGTGCAAGTCAGAATACAAAACATTTGAAGTTGAGATTTGGCATGTTAGTGGGACTAGTAGAAGGTACGTGCTATGCACGTCAAGTTTTAAGATAAGATTGCGAATATAGTTTAAAAATATTGTGCATGCTTTACAATTATGATCCCCAGAAAATCAATTTGGCTCCTGGGTACATATGCTCTCTACACCAAAAAATAATATTTTGAAGTGTCAAAAAAATTTGACAAAAAATGTACAAGTACGTACTTCTCCACAATATGTGTGTGTTCGTCAAGTTTCATGAAAAAACAATATTTTTTGTGGTCTATGTAAAAAAAAGAGAAACATTATCTAGTGATTTTTTATTTTTAGCACTGAATTTTGTATTTTTTTACTCACGCCACATAATAAATCGATTTTTCATGAAACGACTCGGTGATCGTGTATCACGTAGAGATGTGTGCGAATTTTATGTTAGTTTTTTGAAATTTTAAAATATGTGTGAGATGCATTTCAAAATAAAGGGAGCATACGTCTCCATGTTCCAAAACACCAATCTCGATGATCTCGAAAGATTAATAATACAAGCAAAATTCGTTTATGAAAGCAGCTTTTTTTAGGAGCTATTCGCCTCATTACCAGCCATTTTGGTCGAGTCTTGCGAAAGATCGGTGATAGTTTGTTGTTATTGATTTGGCTAAACTTTTAAAGTTGATTATGCGGACCTGAAAATAAATAGAGCTAGATCAAACAATTTTGTTGCAAAAACTTTGTTACCGATTAGTGGCAAACGCTGAAAAAATTAGAGGCTAGACACACCTTAACTTTTTTTTTGCGCTCACTCAGTGATAATAAAAGTATAAAATCGATAAATAAAACAACACATATATAAGATACTCATTGCTATTTATAAACAAAAATCTTCAATTCTTATTTAGGGGTACAACAATACCAGACATTGACTTGAGAGTACACACAAAAAATGAGGCAATGTGCTGAACTGCTGTAAGAGCAAGTGCAGTCGTTTATTCAGTTTTTGGCCTAGTAAAAAGCTCTACAGAGTTGGCCGTCTCGTGTACTGGATCCAGGCAGAAAACAACTGTATTTCTCTGTCTCTTCCTCGGCATCTTCCGATGAAATCGAATCAAAAAAAATCCTCTGCCGTTTCTTCTTAACCTCACAGGATATTGCCAAATCAAGCCATGGAATCAGCGAATTGTTGTGTGCATTGCCGGCTGAATGCCCATGCAGGGATGGGGGTGGGGTTGCAGAGATATATGGAAGGCTAAGAAACGGATCTGAATCTCCATAGATCGAAGGACCAGGACAACTTATGGCTACGGATGGCTCGATCTCCGGCCGGAGCACCCGGACGACCGGCGGATGCGGCATCTCCTCCGACGGGCAGCCTCGAGCTTGGGCCTGCAGAGGACCCGGTCCGCCGGCGGATGCTGCGTTGCTCTGACGGACAGCACCAATCTCATACTCAGCTTCGATGGCAGCTCTGGCCGGAGTTCTGCTCTGCGAGCTGCCCATCCATGCAACTGGGTCTTCGAAGGTGGTTTGATGC
Source organism: Lolium rigidum (assembly GCF_022539505.1). NCBI lineage: Eukaryota > Viridiplantae > Streptophyta > Magnoliopsida > Poales > Poaceae > Lolium > Lolium rigidum. The sequence goes on from NC_061510.1 coordinate 330,782,487, forward strand.
AGCGTTGCAGCTAGCGCTGCTCCTGCGCTTGCTTTTTGCGTGCAGCAGCCGAGCGGCTCTGCGACTGGGTCGGCGAGAATTGGGGGATGGCAGAGGGAGCAGGCAGACCCACGATAAGTCTAGAAAGTCCTACAACTTCTTGATTGGCGCGTGTCCGTACAAAGCGAATCCACGAAATTTCAGCCGTTAGATCAACTGGGTTGTATACTGATGGATGGTAGATATTCACCCAACGGGGCAAATCAACGGCTACTATTTGGTTCTGTATGGTTGTAGATGGCTAATCCAAATTCAAAAACTCGTGTACTATAGTAGTAGAGATATATCATCATCTACTTTTAGAATTTCGTTCCATAATTTTATAAAACCTATAAATATAATTTTTAAATTTTTTTCTAATACGGCGAGAGCATTAGTGCTCGTGAGCCAAAATGACTCGAAACTTGAGCAGTTTACAACTACTACCACTGAGTGAGTGTATAGGAGCAGTTCACTCGCTCCTCCTCTGTTCCCCAACTGGCCTCGCATCACACGCAGGTCGCATGAATCGAGTTTGAAATCAAGAAAGTATAGGTGGAAGATTAGATATGCGATTGGTGCACCAATATTGTGTTGGTGTGCGTGCCTTGCTTCTTTCACCACGTGGCACTTGCATTTTCTTCATGTCGTCGTTGGACTCTACAAGATAGAACAAACGTACAGATGTAGAACACTCACGAGAACTCTCTCTTCATTGTCAAGTCTTTTTTTGTTGTGTTGTTTTTATGCTCCATCTCGGCGACCACATGCACAATTCTCAGGAAAAGCAGGCCTTCGAAACCTTTTTTTTGACAATCAATACCACATATATTCATAATAACAAATAGTACATGGTAGAGATACACGAGCTGTCTCCAGCAATTACAAAATAAAGTCTAAAAGATACTAGCAAATCTTCGAGGTCTTCAAACTCTTTCTTCTTCCAAGACATAATCTTGTACTTTCCCGAAGGCGACCAAAGATAGATAACAAACTATAGACCTGTAAATACCAATGAAAGTTTTCCCATAATTTTAATTTGAGTCACAATGCCAAGGCTACGTGTATGCGCGCAACCATTAAAGTAGTTAATCAATATCGGCAAGAGTACCAACACTAATATGTTAGGGAATAACAACCGATCAGCCTTGTCGATGTTGATGGAGAGCCGAGAGTACGAATCACCATTATCGAGGACGTAACAATCGGGACAAAAACTGCGAGGATAATCCTCCTCGTGGCAACCATGAGAAAAGATCCAAGATCGATCTGGCGAAGCAAGATCTGAACACCCATACCTAGATAATTGTAATCTTTCAACACCACCATTGACGTCGGGAAGGAGATCTCGTTGTGGAACGAAAGGCCGAAGATCACTTATTGCAGACGATGCCATCTCCATTGCGGGGAAACCAACAAGAAAACGGCGACCAAAACCCTAGCATAGACTACTAAAAAAACTACTTTTATTACGAACTCCACGCATAGATCGGGTTCCCCGCTCCTCCCGACGCCGGTGAAGCCGACCGGAGGAGGGGGAATCGATCTATGGAGGAAGCTGAAGTGGAGGCGGCTAGGGCTTTTCCTTTAGAGGCGGCGGCTTCAGGCCTTCGAAACCTTGTTTCTTGAGGTTTTGCATAGAAAGAGAGCCAATAAGATTTTTAGTGAACATCTTGGTGCCACCGTTTGACTATTTCCACGCTGACTGAAACACTACCACCGTCAGGCGTACAAATAAACCCTATTCACTAACATTGGCGACAATGACAATGCTGCTGCTGCAATGACAACCTTTCCGATCAACACATATGTGTTACTTATTTCTTTGCTGGCACTAGTATTTGGGCCTTATACAGATGTGCTAGATATATCTAGTCCATCGTATGACTTTACTACTGCATCAGCAATGCTGCTTCCGTTATTTAACTCATCGAAAAATTGCTTAATATTCTAATAGGCATCCTAAGTAAAATTTGGAAAGTAAACGTGAACTGATCACTTCCGTTCAAAAGATTCTTTTTTTTTTTACGTGTTTCAAAAGATTCTTTGGCACACGAAACCTGCCATTGGACAACAAACAGAATATAGTTGGCTTAGTTTGCTTGGTGGGCAACTCCAACATTGCCATACAAACTTGCACAACTCTCCTGCCGGCACATGTCGCCCCTTCCTCAACTCCTCAAGTGGGCAGCTGACTATATTTACAAGTATCTGCGAGTAGTCGCTCCCCTAAAACACAGCCTATTTTATAAAAAAAAATGGAAATTTTGATGTCTACATCGAAGTGAGGCATACGCTATTTTCTATAAAAAAAAATGTAAAAGGATCTGGTTTACTCAAAAATGGGATCTTGTGAGCATTACATATGTCCGAATTCTTTGGCACGTGAAATGGTATGTATATATATGGATGTAGAGATCGAAAAGTTCTTTACACATGAACTCCAGTGATCTCCATATTAAAATTTTCAAAAAAAAAACACATCCGCATGTTTTAGAAAAACTTGAAAACAATACTGAACTTTGGCAATGATATAACCTCCAAGGATGCAAAAACGTAATGCAAAACAATTTTTATTATGGGCTACTACACACAATAACAAAATCTAATAATTTTTGGATATTTTAAAATGTGATGCTCAGATCCACACTTTTGTGTAGCCCAATAATACACATCATTTTCAATTGATAGTTTGCATGTTTATAGGATACATTAGCAGTTACATGTTTTTTTCCAGATTTTTCGAAACTTGGAAATGCTTATTTCAAGGAAAAATGATCACAGGCCGGGCATCTCCGATCCAAAGGATTTTAAAAGTCCAAGAATACGGAAAACATGGGAGTAGTATGTCATGGCATGTGTGATCCTACAAATACATAAAACACTACATAAACTAGTTTTAAAAGGTCGTTTGGTTGCTCCACAGAAAAAAAAACGTATAAGATTCTTAAAGAGATTGAGTACATATGTTATACTTGCATAGACACGCATGAATTTTCTTTAAGAGATCTAACCTCTTGCTAAAAAGATTCTTTTGGGATGGCAGTGTACAAAGGCAGTCCATAAATTTTTGGATGTTCAGTCCTTTGAATCAAATGGCCTAAGAATCCTACAAAATTTCTGTGCAAGTCTTTCGAGTGAAACGGGCTCTTCGACGACGAAGGTTGCTGATGATTTGATCTAGGTTGGCACACAAGTTATTGCACGAGAAGGTACACTGGCTACTGACATATCCCTGCCTCCTTGATCATGCCTGTTGCCTGCATCATCAATCAACGAGGCGACGTTCAGATCGAAAACGTCACGGCAAATCTACCACACGTCAAAAAGTAACTAAAACCAGTTGAGGAACCACTCACTCTCCGTCTCTCGTAGGGTGTCGAAGGTCGAATCCCGGTTGGATCTCATTTTTAATGTATTTTCATTTTTATAGTTTAAAATTTTGTGTCAATTTACACTAGAACAAATAAAATAGACTATAAGTGAGACTTACTGGTAGTATCTCCGTTTGACGCACCCTAGTCTCTCGACACCACAGTAACAGTGACGCATAGCGGTAACGGCTCTCTCTCCCCTCTCCCGAGGGAGCGAGCCCATCGCCGGCGATGTTAACGAGAATTCACTGGGCGAGGAAAAGCATGGAAGGTCAAACTATTTTACTGACTAACTCTTTTTTTATGGGTAAAAGAGGATTTTATTAATCAGGTAGGGCTACAATACGCTCGAGATCTAGCTCCTGTACCATGATATCAGGGCCAGACCCAAGCCATACAAAAGTACGATGCTCTGTCCTTGCAAAATTTGCAAGACAGTAACTAACCCTAACCTGTAAGCGATTCACTTTTACAATTTTGCATAGTCTAGACTGTCGGACAAGTCTCTTAATTTCTGACACTAAGTGCATGAGGGTGGACCGATCAGGGCCGGGATCCGAGATCAGTGACACCAGCTGTAGGCAATCTGTGTCCACGATGATGGGGAGCTGACTATGTTGTAGAGTCAACTCTATACCTTCAAGACATGCTCGAACTTCAGCTTCTAAGGCTGGTGCCAACGCGGGCGGCAGCGCGGGCGGTACCGCCCGCCGCCGGGCGAGAGAGGGGCGGGAGTGGGGCGGGACGGACGGAGCGCGGGCGCCGCGGGCCGGGCGCCGGGCGGTGACCGCCCGCCGCCGCCCGGCTACCGCCCGCGTTGGGGGCGACAGCGCGGCGATAGGCGGGGCGGCGCGGTGGCGGGGCGGGGCGAGAGAGGGGCGGGCGACAGCGCGGGCGAGAGCGGGCGGTAGGCGGGCGGGAGTGGGGCGAGATGCGGGCGATAGGCGGGCGAGAGCGGGCGAGAGAGGGGCGGTAGTAGCCGAGGTGGCGCGATCTGATTCGTCCACCTCAGCTAGCCGTTGGGGTAGCCGTTGGTACTTCAAAAACCCTAAAATTTCATCCCCCCTATAAATACCCCCATATGGTTTCACTCACTCCACACCCATTTCATCTCCTCCACTCTCCATTTCCACTCCTCTCAACGCCATGTCTTCGTCCGGCCGAGTTCGAGCGACGGAATAGAGGGTGATCCGATCGATGCATTCCAGGCGGAGTACGAGGAGGAGATGCTGAACGAGGAGGAGGAGCCAAGACGGCCGCGACGCCGCCGAGAGTTCATCAGACGTGATCGTCTGGGTGCAAGCGATCGGCTCTTCGAGGACTACTTCACCGACGACTGCAACTATCCTCCGAGCTTCTTTCGGCGAAGGTATCGGATGAGGCGATCCCTTTTCCTCGCGCATTGTGGATAGATTGGGTGAATACTCTCCGTATTTCACCCAAAGAGTTGATGCTCTCAACCGTCCCGGTCATTCTCCCATACAAAAGTGTATCGCGGCTTTGCGTCCGTTAGCTTATGGAGCCTCGCAGATACAATAGATGAGTGGCTTAAGTTAGCTAGACAAACTACATCAGATTGTCTAGATAGATTCCGTGGAAGGCATCATTGCCTATTACGGGGAGACGTTTTGCCGTCGACCAACTCGTCGAGGATACTCGGCGTCGTTAGCGAAAGCCGAGGAGCGTGGCTTTCCGGGATGTTAGGGAGCATCGATTGCATGCATTGGCAGTGGAGGAACCGCCGGTGGCTTTTGCCGGTCAATTCACAAGGGGAGACATCAAACACCCTACCATAATCTTAGAAGCCGTTGCGTCGTATGATCGCCGGATCCGGCATGCCTTTTTGGAGTGGCCGGGTCCAACAACGACCTCAATGTACTCAACCGGCCGCCATTGTTCACGGATGTGCTTAGGGAGAAGCACCCGTAGTGAACTTCACGGTGAATGGACACGAGTACAACTATGGTTACTACCTTGCCGACGGCATCTACCCCTCCCGACCGGTGTTCATGAAAGGTGTTACTCTTCCACAAAGTGAAAAGCAGCCGAATGTTCACCGTCGCTCAATCAGCTTGGCGCAAAGATATCGAGTGTGCCTTTGGAGTGCTCGAAGGCTAGGTTCAACATTCTAGCAGCTTCCGGGACGCTCCTACTCGAGGCGTACTCTTGGGTTGATCATGCGTGCATGTGTCATTCCGCACAACGTGATCATCGACGATGAGCGTGGTACAAATTTGGAGCACACCTATGAGACCGTTGAGTCCAATGTCGGCCCTGCAATACACCACCATGCACCACCAAGCCTAGCAGCCAGGATTCAGATGGACAACGAAATGAGGGACTCACCGGTGTATACACAGCTTCAGCAAGATTTGATAGAGCATGTGTGGGCTCATAATGCCTAGATTATGTATTTTTTTCAAATTTTTATGTAATTTCTTTTTATGATGTAATCGGTAACAATTTTAGTTCAATAAAATAATTTCCTTGCATTATTTTTAATGTTGTAATCTGAAAAAGAAATACTAATGTCGAGGAGAGAGAAAAGCTGATGTGGAAGAGAGAGAAGTGAGAGCTCTCACTATAGGTGGGGTGAGAGTAGGGTGAGAGTGGGATGAGAGTGAGGGAAAAAGCTGACGTGACGGGTGAGAGTGAGGCTATGCATTGGCACCAGCCTAAGGCACTTTCACACAGCAAGAGATTACGGCAGGCTGAGAACACAATATTCCCATTCGTATCACGCAAAATCATTCCAGCCCCAGCCGAACCATCCTCTACTTTGAAGGACCCATCAATAGTGAGCTTTACCCAGTTCAGATCTGGAGGCTCCCATGGCTTGATTTGTACTTTTTCATGACGTTGGATGGCTGATGATTGTGGAGCATCTACTGCTACCATCTTGCCTTTGAGGATAGTCTCTGTTGGCAGCTCATGTGTGTCCCTCAATGATTTTAGATAGCTGCACAAGAACCTCTATTGACTAACTCTTTTGTGTGGTACTCTTTTGAACGGATCCACACTTGTCTGTGTGACGTCCATGCGAACGGCGCCACACATCTAGACCGACGTGGCGCGGTTGACACTGCGTCCGTTGACTAGCCGACGTGGCAGGATGTACGGTGCCGTTCTCATGAGCGCCACACATGGAAGGTGGATGGGTGGCTTCGGCCGCCACACATAAGTGGATGTGTGGTGCCTTTACAGCGCGACATGTGTGGCGCTCATAGGAACGGTACGCAGCATCGATCACACCACGTCAGTCTGGATGTGTGGTGTGGTTCGCATGGACGCCACACTCTGTAGCGCCGACTACAAGAGCGCCACACAAAAAGAGGGTATTTTCGTCAAAATCGCCCCCATCGTCGTGTGCCTCTGAGCATCCTGTTGGAATGGTCCTAGGAAAGACTACGTACGAGAAATCATAACTTGCATCCGGGGAGTTGAAGAACTTTTAGCAGCTTCAGGTTACCAATCTCTTCTGGAATGCTTTTTTTTTTGCTGCGAACATAGGTCGGTTTTACGCATTCGAGAAGGCACACCGGCTGGATCAGAATTCTATCGGTCGCGGAGTCAGGCAGTTTAAGACGGCTCTGCTCCCCATCTTCCAACAACCGATGATCCATATAAAGGATTCTATCGGGCAGGTCGTTTAGGGCAAGCAGTTGAGCTCAAGTTAGCTTCGGCTATTTTAAGTGCCTGTTGAGCTTCTTCCGGATCAATATCACTACCCAGTTCCGCATCATTTCCTAAAATGATGATTTCATTATTAACTACTCTCGCAAAACCGCTCCACAGAACCGCCGTCCTTGTCGGAGCGCGCCTCCCGTCTCCCGCCGCCGCACGTGGCCACAGCTCAGCGGAGGTACTACTACGTCTCCTTCCAATTCCAAATCCCAAGCCCCCGTTCCACACCCAATACCTTGCCTGGAATCCGCCTCCATCCATGTGGCCACACGCCACGCAACGCCGGTCGCCTACCACCGTAGTAGGTCCGGCTAGGCCGCTCGCGTACGAGCACGCAGCATATGATTCTTGGGTGCTTTGCTCGGCTACGCTTCCTCCGTTTCGTTTTAACTGACGGACTCCAGTCCCACGCTCACTCTCTCACTCGCCCGCTGCTGTTCTGGTTCTGCCTTTCTTCCCCCTCTCGCTTTCCGGTCTCTGACTGACACACTCCAAATCAGAGCGCTGCGAACAATCAGCATCAATGGAGGCGGAGTCGCGAAAGCTCCTGCTCCTCGCGCCCATCCTGCTCTGCTGCTTCCTCGGCATATCCGGTAAGCAAAGCTCGCTTTCCCCCGCTTTTCCAGCAAATCTCCATCGCCAGACCCCAGAGCCTGTGGATCGAGTGACGCACCGCCAGCTTTTCATCAATCCATAAAGCGCAGCGATTTTATGACCTTTCTGGGCAGTCAATTGACTGTATATAGCGCGCGATACATTTGTTGCCTGGTTGATGGATGGCTGAATTTGGTCCGGTCCTTCCTGCAGCGGCGGAGCCCTACATCGGCGTCAACTACGGCGAGGTGGCGGACAACCTGCCATCCCCAGACGCCACGGTCCGGCTCCTCAAGTCCACCGCCATCTCCAAGGTGCGCCTCTACGGCGTCGACGCGGGGGTCATCCGCGCGCTGGCCGGCACCGGCATCTCGCTCGTCGTCGGCGTGGCCAACGGCGAGATCCCCGCCATCGCCGCCGACCCGGCGGCCGCGGCCGGCTGGCTGGCGGGCAACGTGCTCCCGTTCATCCCGGCCTCCGCCATCTCCGTCGTCGCCGTCGGCAACGAGGTGCTCGAGTCCGGCGACGCCGCGCTCGCCGCCGCGCTGCTGCCCGCCATGCAGAACCTGCGCGCGGCCGCCGTCGCCTCCGGCGTCGCCGCCGCCGCGGCCATCAAGTTCTCCACCGTCAACACCATGGCCGTGCTGGCGCAGTCCGACCCGCCCTCCACGGGCGCGTTCCACGCCGAGGTGGCCGCGCAGCTGCAGCAGATCCTCGGCTTCCTCAGCAGGACCGGCGCGCCCTTCATGGTCAACCCCTACCCCTACTTCGCGTACCAGTCCGACCCGCGCCCCGACACGCTCGCCTTCTGCCTCTTCCAGCCCAACGCCGGCCGCCTCGACGCCGGCTCGAAGATCAGGTACGCCAACATGTTCGACGCGCAGGTGGACGCCGTCAAGTCCGCGCTGGGGCGCGCCGGGTACGGCGGAGTCGACATCGTCGTCGCGGAGACCGGATGGCCCACCAAGGGCGACCCCACGGAGGCCGGCGCCACGGTGGACAACGCCAGGGCCTACGTCTCCAACCTCGTCGCGCACCTCCGCTCCGGCGCCGGCACGCCGCTCATGCCGGGGAAACCCGTCGACACCTACCTCTTCGCGCTCTACGACGAGGACCTCAAGCCCGGCCCGGCCTCCGAGCGCTCATTCGGGCTCTACCACACAGACCTCAGCATGGCCTACGACGCCGGCCTCACCTCGTCTGGCGGCGCGGCGACCCCGAGCAACGGCGCCGGCGCGTCGGTGCAGCCCAAGGGCGGGTCCGGGTGGTGCGTGGCCAGCGCCGGCGCCACGGACGCGCAGCTGCAGACCGACATGGACTACGCCTGCTCCCAGGTCGGCGTCGACTGCGCCGCCATCCAGCCCGGGGGCGCCTGCTTCCAGCCCAACACCGTGCGCGCCCACGCCGCCTACGCCATGAACCAGCTCTACCAGGCCGCCGGCGGGCACCCCTGGAACTGCGACTTCCGCCAGTCAGCCACGCTCACCTCAAGCAACCCCAGTAAGTACAATACTACATACGCTCTCTCTTTTCTACCGTTGGTAACTTGGCCATCGCTCATTCACCCGAATCATTTCGCCATGGCGACTGGCGAGTGGTACCATGAATTGCAATGCAAGCATCATTTCGCGCTGCGTTGCGCACATCACACTAGTAGAAAACCTCTCATCCATCTAAGCCATAAATACCGGATCCCTTACGAACCGGTACTAAAGGGGGCATTAGTACCGGTTGTATTGCCCAAGCCTTTAGTACCGGTTCGTATGGACCTTTAGTACCGGTTCGTGACACGAACCGGTACTAAAGGGTTAGCGTCAGCCGAAAACCTTTAGTACCGGTTTGTGACACTGAACCGCATGTTAAAGGTAGACTTTAGTACCGGTTCGTGTCACGAACCGGTACTAAAGGTTTTTCCCCCCGTGGATCGCCTTTTTTTGCTCTGTAAAATACAAATGAAAATGATAGAAAATTCAAAAAAATAAAATGTTTTCAGATTCTCATATGTTATGCAATCTACTATTCGGTGAAATTAAGAAATTAGAATTTTGACTTGTTTTGCAAAAAAAGTTTGAAAAATGGTAAAACCGCATTAACTTTTGCATACGACGTCGGAAAAAAACGTATAATATATCAAAAAAATCCTGGGAAAAAGTTACATCCGAATTCAATTTTTAGATTCTCAAAATTCCAAATGAAAATATGAAAGCAGGATGATTTTAGTTTTTTCCCAAAAATTTAGAATTTTATATTTTCTTTATTTTTTAAAAATTAAAATTAATAATTATAAGATTTTTTGAATCCCAGAATATTACTATTACTTTTAGCAAATTATAAGATTTTCAAATTTTCAGGTTTAAGGTTTGGCAAAAAAAATATTAAAAATTTAAAAAATAAATAAAAATAATACAAATTAAAAAGTTAATTTTATTTATTTATTCAACATTATTATTACATCATTACTTTTGTTTATTAAAAAAATTATTTGCAATACAAATAATAAAGAAGTGTGACATTGACCGACATGTTAATAGGATTGATATGATAGTACTATCAACAACATGCACGCGAAGCACTTGGAAGTGGGATGAAAGGAACTCGAAAGTTAAGCGTGCTAGTGTTGGAGTAGTGTGAGGATGGGTGACCGACCGGGAAGTTTGACCAAGGGTATCTAATTGACTAGAGATTAAGTGTAGTTAGAGACTAACGGAAATATTAGAAATTGTGAAAAAAAAGGGAGTGAAAAATAATTAGAAAAAAATGGATAAAAAAAATTAAACGAAATAGCCTTTTTGTGAAAAAAAAAATAAAATAAAAAGATCTGCAGCCCCGCGGGCACCTTTAGTACCGGTTCGTAAGGAACCGGTACTAAAGGTGGGAGCCTTTTAGTACCGGATAATTAGTACCGGTTCCAAAACCGGTACTAAAGGCCCTTTGGAACCGGTACTAAAGGGGGGGTTTTCTACTAGTGATCACATGTGCACGAGTACGAAAATGATGTCAGCTTTCTTATGTTCCTTCATTCACTCATTTGTCCATGTGCCGGCTGACAATGCCTGGTGCGCCCACGTACATTGACGCAGGATTCCCCGAATACTTCAGTCTGTGCCGCAAAAATACTTCAGTACGACAGTACCTCAGTCTTTGCCAAAAAAAAAAATACTGTTATAGCGCGAAAATCACTAGCAGCTCCGGGGCACCATTGCTCTCGTTTTTTAAAAAATTCAAAAACTTCATTTTAGGTCTCCAAATATTCTGCAAAAACAAAACATGTGCATATACATGCCTAGTATGTATGGCCAAAGTTTCATCGAAATATCTTTTCATATGAGATCTGTGCAACAAAAGATAAATGTGGGGAGAATAATGAGTTATTTTTCTTAATCTTTTCAGAGCACGATTTTGCCGATTTTTGTGTAGCCTGTTATACAACGTATTATCTTGTGAAACTCTGCAGTTATCCGGATAAGATATGTATGTATGCACATAGATTTTGTTTGATTTTTAAAACTTCAAAATACCATTTTTTATTTTTTTTAAGTGGCAAGAGCATTCGAGCTCGGGAGCCGAAACACCTCATACATCGTCATATGGAGACTACATACACATAACTGTTAGTAATTTGTACTCCCTCGGTTCCAAATTAAGTGTTGCTTCTTTAAAAGAAAATACTCCCTCCATACTGGATTACAGGATTTTACGCATTTCAAGAAAAAAATTGAGTACTAAAAATTATATCATTGAAAATATTTTTTGAATTTGAATTCAATGGTATAATTTTTGTTACATACATCTTATATTTTGCTGACCAAATTAATGATTAAAGATTTTTCTCAAAGTGTGTAATACCCTTATAAACCGGTATGGAGGTAGTAGGGAACCTACAACACCAAAATGTGTCTGGATATCTGTATCTAGATCAAATCTCCGACACTTAATTTAGAACGGCGAAAGTGGTATTATAGACTTGCTAGTGATGTGGTAGTGCACAAGTTTGTCTTGCTTACCGTAGCAGGTCTTACCATCACGTCTGTGAAGTCATCTGGGTGTCTACATTTCGTTGATTTATGCCAGATTGCAATGCTGACAAACATGATTGCACAAGCCCAGAACTTCTTGCACAGCTCTTTATAGTTACATGATTAATAATTGTTTTCCTCGACTCAGATAGTGATATGTTTTGAATCAACGATGTACACGAGCGCAACCTTTTCTGTTTAATTATCTCCGGAGCAGTTAAACAGTCGTTCTCTTTAGTTATAACCATCGTTCTATTTGGTTTCTGCAGGCTACGGCTCATGCGTGTTCACGGGAGGCCAATGATGCAACGGACGGTTGTCGATCCGCACAATTCTTTCCGCGAGTACCATGATTTGATCCTCGAATAAAGCCACAAATAATGTGGCGGTGGTTGAGTGTGGGGATGCATTCGTGCATAGGCATCTCCTAGCAGTCTAGCAGTACTAGCAGATATGCCCATTTTTCATCTTGTTTTTTCTTCTTCTTCTTCTTCCTTTTTGTTGTTGTGTTGGTGTGTACATCGCGGCTCTTGCGTGCTTATTAGCGCGGTTTGGGACAGTTCAGTAGTACTGACTCCGTGTAAAGATGTGTGAGTTGTTGTCAGGGTTGATATTGCTCGGGCGGTGTCTGTGTAAAGAAGCTAATTATTTATTCTGAGCATTGAGCAGTTGGATCTTGTTGCCATTTCGAGCATATTGTTGCTGTTTCGAGCCTGGTATCTGAATTTAGTCGGCCGTCAGAAGGGAAAGGTCACTGCTGGCGTGCACTGCCATTTGCTGGCTGATGGTGTGGAGTTGATTCGAGGGATAACGTTTGGTAGGTCTCAACTTTGACCAACTGTTTTTGTCGGGTTTACACCCACCAACCGGGAGGCACGTGATTGACACCTTGGAACATCGTCTCTTTCCCGACAGCTTGTTTGTTAGGTACAGTCAGATTGCTGAAGGAAAAAAAAGAGCTGCTACACTCAAAGACTAGTGATTGTTCACTAGCCCTTAACCAGCCTTGTAATAGTGTAATCGGCTGGCTGGGAATGAAGCCCCATCACTCAACTAGAATGGACTCATTGTTCCTATAACGAGCATTGTTTGGGTTTTAGAACATGAGCGAACAAGTTGCCCGTCGTTGGATTTCGCAAGCGACGGTGGATGGCAACTGTTAGGTTCCATCTTAGACCATCTCTAACAGAGCCCCTATTTTTCGGAACCGAAAAAAGCGAGTTCAGTCTCCCGAAAAACAAATTGGTTGCGGATTTAGCGACGGCGCAGATCAGAAACCGAAAACGTGAACCGAACTCAATGAAATCAAACGTCGCGAGAAACCAAATTTTGCGCTCGCACTCGATTTCATCGGATGAAGCTAAATTCGTTCATAATTTGTACAATACTAGGCAAAATACATGCATATTGCACGTGCATTACGAACTAGGGACCTAAATTAAACTAGAATTAGTCCCCGAAGTGACTATAATGTCACCGGGGCGCTAATGTCGCCGGTGGAGGGTTTTTGCTCGCCGGATCTTCCTAGGCGACGACGACCGCCGCCACCTCGACGACTGCCGCCTCGGAGGTGCTCCCGCACGGTAGAGCCGTCCCGGCGGCGGCGTCGTCGTCGTCGTCGTGTGGGGGCAGCGGCAGCAGAGGAGGGTTGCACGCGCCGGTAGCGGGGGTGATATGGGCACGGAGGCCTATGTGGAGCCCCGATTCAAGACTCCACCAGCTTAATTATATTAGTTTATGTAATTATCATATATGGACAAATTAGGGATTTTTAATAGATCGAGTCAGTCTTGGTTTGGGCCTGTCCAACCAAGTTAGGGAGGCCCATAGTGGGGCGCCCAGCCCAATAGGGGCTGGCCGGCCACCTCTCTCTCATATAAGGAGGTGGGGCGGCTAGGGTTAGAGATAGACAAGTTTAGACTAAATATTAGGGTTTTCCCCATTGTGTGTGTTCACGTGTATCATCCCTCCGGGGGTACGGCGCTGCCGTTTATCTATCATTATCCGCTGCGAAGGTTCTTGTGTTCATCAAGGATTATCTAGCTCTTGGTTTGAGGCGGTCGTTCATCGATCCGTTGCTTGCTGGATTCGTTCCCTCTTCTCCAGGCTGCGTTCATCGCGTTGTTGGGAGGATTCTCTACCCCAGGTTCTCGCTGTGAAAGATCGGGCATCAATCAAGGTGGATCGGCTTGGATTCACCGTTCGACTTCAAATTGTGCAACTGGATCATCAATAGAACTCCAGCTCGCCAGCCAACGACCGTTGCCGTCTCGCCCGACGACTGAAAGTAAAAACACGCCAGATACTCTCGTCCCCTCTGCAGATTAAGATCCAGCAGCAACAACAAAACCTTCTCCGACAATACAACTTGCACCGTGATCAACCTGGCGCTCTGATACCAAGAGCGCTACTGTGACTGTTGAGGATGATGTACCATTGAGCGGGCTGAATATGCAACTCAAGAAGGTACAAGATGATGCTTGCAAGACAGTTGACAAGGTTCAGCGGTGGAGTTTGTTTCAGACTCAGTGCATTATCAAGGGCAAGGCTTGCAAGTTGATTATTTATGGTGGTAGCTGTACTAATGGCATTAGCAAGGCGATGGTGGCGAGCATTGGGGTTGTCTACATGGCGTCTTCCTGAACCTAAGCGTCTTGAGTGGTTGAATAGGCGTGGTATGCTTGAAGATTACTCACAAGGTGCGTGTGCCATTTACAGTTGGTGATTATGTTGATGAGATCGATTGTGATGTGTTGCCATTGGAGGTGTGTGGATTGCTCCTTGGGCGTCCTTGGCAGTATGATCGCAATGTGACACATGTTGGGCGAGCAAATACATATTACTTTATGCATGGTGGCAAACAGCGGACTTTGAAGCCTATGGGCGAGCAAATATCATATCAAGTCCGATGTGGAGTTAGTGGTGCGTAAAGAGAAGTTGCACAAGAAAGTGCAGCGTAAGGTGCATGATGTTCCGAGCATTGATGTTGGTGATGTTTCAGTCAAGCCTGTAGATGATAAGCCAGTTCTTGTTGGTGACAAGCCGGATGAAGCTACACTTGTTGTTGATGTGCACTGTTCCGGCATGTGCTACAGTTCCGGTTTGTGTTGATGTTAGTACACGGTGCGATGATGGGTGCGGCTGATGGTGTTTCGAGTGCATATGGCGCGAGTGCGCGTGGGAGGAGTGGGAGGCGAGCGCGTCGGTGGAGACGGTGGGCGGTGGCACTACCGTGCTAGAGTACTCGCGATCCGGTTTACCACGACACCACGGATGCATCGAGGCAAGGATGGACGTGTGAGACAACTATGTGGCCCAGGAATTACACATCTTGTGCAGGGTCATGTGCAGCGTCACAGGGGTCCATCAAAACCTCGCAAGAAGAAGGAGTTGGCGCCAAAGTACAAGCTCATATGGAGACGGAAGGAGGCGGCAAGTGTTGTATCAAGTCAAGCAGGCCGCGAGGGAGGATGTGGTGTGGAAGGAAAGCAAGACTTGAAGACGGCGAGGACGTGTCATGTTCATATCACGTCACCTTTTCCAGAAGACCCTCACGTGTTGGGGACAACGCTTCTTGAAGGAGGGGAGGATGATATGGGCACGGAGGCCTATGTGGAGCCCCGATTCAGGACTCCACCAGCTTAATTATATTAGTTTATGTAATTGTCATATATGGACAAATTAGGGATTTTTAATAGAACGAGTCAGTCTTGGTTTGGGCCTGTCCAACCAAGTTAGGGAGGCCCATGGTGGGGCGCCCATCCCAATAGGGGTTGGCCGGCCACCTCTCTCTCATATAAGGAGGTGGGGCGGCTAGGGTTAGAGATAGACAAGTTTAGACTAAAGATTAGGGTTTTCCCCATTGCGTGTGTTCACGTGTATCATCCCTCCGGGGTACGGCGCTGCCGTTTATCTATCATTATCCGCTGCGAAGATTCTTGTGTTCATCAAGGATTATCTAGCTCTTGGTTTGAGGCGGTCGTTCATCGATCCGTTGCTTCTTCGGATTCGTTCCCTCTTCTCCAGGCTGCGTTCATCGCGTTGTTGGGAGGATTCTCTACCCCAGGTTCTCGCTGTGAAAGATCGGGCATCAATCAAGGTGGATCGGCTTGGATTCATCGTATCAGGGGGGCGCCTCCGCTTCTCCTTCCGGCGCCTCCTCCACGCGTGCTTGGAGGTACGCCATCATCTCCGGCCACTTCCGGACGGCCCTCTTCCATGCGTCGTCGGAGCGCCTACGCCTGGCGAGCCGGCCGGAAGTGGCCGGAGATGATGGCGTACCTCCAAGCACGCGTGGAGGAGGCGCCGGGAGAAGCGAGTGCCCTGATACGATGAATCCAAGCCGATCCACCTTGATTGATGCCCGATCTTCGCAGCGAGAACTGGGTAGAGAATCCTCCCAACAACGCGATGAACGCACTGAGAAGAGAGACGAATCCAGCAAGCAACGGATCGATGAACGACCGCCTCAAACCAAGAGCTAGATAATCCTTGATGAACACAAGAACCTTCGCAGCGGATAATGATAGATAAGCGGCGACGCACTCGGAGGATGATACACGTGAACACACGCAATGGGAAAACCCTAATCTTAGTCTAAACTTGTCTATCTCTAACCCTAGCCGCCCACCTCTATATGAGAGGAGGTGGCCGACGTCCCTATCAGGATGGGCGCCCCACTATGGGCCTCCCTAACTTGGTTGGACAGGCCCAAACCAAGACTGACTCGTTCTATTAAAAATCCCTAATTTGTCCATATATGACAATTACATAAACTAATATAATTAAGCTGGTGGATGATGGCGTGTAACTCACACGTTCGTTGGGAACCCCAAGAGGAAGGTATGATGCGCACAGTAGCAAGTTTTCCCTCAGAAATTAACCAAGGTTTAATCGAACCAGTAGGAGCCAAGAAGCACGTTGAAGGTTGATGGTGGCGAAATGTGATGCGGCGCAACAACAGGGATTCCGGCGCCAACGTGGAATCGCACAACAAAACCGAGTACTTTGTCCCAACGAAACAGTGAGGTTGTCAATCTCACCTGGCTTGCTTGTAACAAAGGATTAAATGTATCGAGTGGAAGATGTTTGCAAAGAAAATAGTAAAACACAATTGCGATAGATTGTATGCTATGTAAAGAATAGGACCGGGGTCCACGGTTCACTAGAGGTGTCTCTCCCATAAGATAAAAGCATGTTGGGTGAACAAATTACGGTCGGGCAATTGACAAATAGAGA
The DNA here is from genome assembly GCF_022539505.1 of Lolium rigidum. Lineage (NCBI taxonomy): Eukaryota > Viridiplantae > Streptophyta > Magnoliopsida > Poales > Poaceae > Lolium > Lolium rigidum. The sequence continues at coordinate 330,799,411 of NC_061510.1, forward strand.
AGAGCATAACAATGCATATACATGATATGATAAATATAGTGAGATTTAATTGGGCATTACGACAAAGTACATAGACCGCCATCCAAGCTGCATCTATGCCTAAAAAGTCCACCTTCGAGGTTATCATCCGAACCACATTCGGTATTAAGTTGCTAAGCAACAGACAATTGCATTAAGTATGGTGCGTAATGTAATCGACAACTACATCCTTAGACATAGAATCAATGTTTTATCCCTAGTGGCAACGAGCACAACACAACCTTAGAACTTTACGTCCATTGTCCCAGTGTCAATGCGAGGCATGAACCCACTATCGAGCATAAATACTCCCTCTTGGAGTTAAGAGTACAAACTTGGCCGAGCCTCTACTAATAACGGAGAGCATGCAAGATCATAAACAACACATAAACAATAGATTGATAATCACCATAACATAGTATTCTCTATCCATCGGATCCCGACAAACACAACATATAGTATTACGGATAGATGATCTTGATCATGTTAGGCAGCTCACAAGATCCAACAATGAAGCACAACAAGGAGAAGACGACCATCTAGCTACTGCTATGGACCCATGGTCCAGGGGTGAACTACTCACTCATCACTCCGGAGGCGATCATGGCGATGAAGAGTCCTCCGAGAGATGAATCCCCTCTCCGGCAGGGTGCCGGAGGCGATCTCCTGAATCCCCCGAGATGGGATTCGCGGCGGCGGCGTCTCCGGAAGGTTTTCCGTATCGTGGCTCTCGGTGCGGGGGTTTCGCGACGGAGGCTTTAAGTAGGCGGAAGGGTAGGTCGGGGGGCTCACGAGGGGCCCGGATGACGGGCCGCGCGGCCGGGGGCCGGGCCGCGCCGCCACTCGTGGTCCGGCCACCTCGTGGCCCCACTTCGTTATCTCTTCGGTCTTCCGGAAGCTTCGTGCAAAAATAGGACCACAGGCGAAGATTTCGTCCAATTCGAGAATATTTCCTTACTAGGATTTACTGAAACCAAAAACAGCAGAAACGACAAGCGGCTCTTCGGCATCTTGTTAATAGGTTAGTTCCGGAAAATGCATAAATATGACATATAATGTGCATAAAACATGTAGGTATCATCAATAAAGTAGCATGGGACATAAGAAATTATCGATACGTTGGAGACATATCAGGCATCCCCAAGCTTAGTTACGCTCGTCCCGAGCGGGTAAAACGATAACAAAGATAATTTCCGAAGTGACATGCCATCATAATCTTGATCATACTATTTGTAAACATATGTAATGAATGCGGCGATCAAAACAAAGGTAATGACATGAGTAAACAAGTGAATCATATAGCAAAGACTTTTCATGAATAGTACTTCAAGACAAGCATCAATAAGTCTTGCATAAGAGTTAACTCATAAAGCAATAAATCAAAGTAAAGGTATTGAAGCAACACAAAGGAAGATGAAGTTTCAGCGGTTGCTTTCAACTTGTAACATGTATATCTCATGGATAATTGTCAACATAGAGTAATATAACAAGTGCAATATGCAAGTATGTAAGAATCAATGCACAGTTCACACAAGTGTTTGCTTCTTAAGGTGGAGGGAGATAGGTAAACTGACTCAACAATAAAAGTAAAAGAATGGTCCTTCAAAGAGGAAAGCATCGATTGCTTGTATTTGTGCTAGAGCTTTTATTTTGAAAACATGAAACAATTTTGTCAACGGTAGTAATAAAGCATATGAGTTATGTAAATTATATCTTACAAGTTGCAAGCCTCATGCATAGTATACTAATAGTGCCCGCACCTCGTCCTACTTAGCTTGGACTACCGGATCTTTGCATGCCATGTTTCAACCAAGTGTCACAAAGGGGTACCTCCATGCCGCACTGTACAAAGGTCTAAGGAGAATGCTCGCATTTTGGATTTCTCGCTTTTGATTATTCTCAACTTAGACATCCATACCGGGACAACATGGACAACGAGATAATGGACTCCTCTTAAATGCATAAGCATGTAGCAATGATTATTATTCTCATATGAGATTGAGGATATATGTCCAAAGCTGAAACTTCCACCATGATTCATGGCTTTAGTTAGCGGCCCAATGTTCTTCTCTAACAATTTTGCATGCTCCAACCACTAAAATGATAGATCCTTCGGACAAGACGGACATGCATAGCAACTCACATGATATTCAACAATAGTTGATTGGCGTTCCCCGTAAGCATGGTTATCGCACAACAAGCAACTTAATAAAATATAAAGTGCATAAGTACATATTCAATACTACGATAGTTTTTAAGGCTATTTTGTCCCATGAGCTATATATTGCAAAGGTGAATGATGGAATTTTAAAGGTAGCACTCAAGCAATTTAATTTGGAATGGCGGAGAAATACCATGTAGTAGGTAGGTATGGTGGACACAAATGGCATAGTAGTTGGCTCAAGGATTTTGGATGCATGAGAAGTATTCCCTCTCGATACAAGGTTTAGGCTAGCAAGGTTATTTGAAGAAAACTCAAGGATGAACCGGTGCAGCAAAACTCACATAAAAGACATATTGTAAACATTATAAGACTCTACACCGTCTTCCTTGTTGTTCAAAACTCAATACTAGATATTATCTAGACCTTAGAGAGACCAAATATGCAAATCAAATTTTAGCAAGCTCTATGTATTTCTTCATTAATGGGTGCAAAGCATATGATGCAAGAGCTTAAACATGAGCACAAAAATTGCCAAGTATCACATTATCCAAGACATTTTAGAATTACTACATGTAGCATTTTCCAATTCCAACCATATAACAATTTAACGAAGAAGAAACTTCGCCTTGAACATTATGAGTAAAGCCTAAGGACATATGTGTCCATATGCAACAGCGGAGCGTGTCTCTCTCCCACAAAGTGAATGCTAGGATCCATTTTATTCAAACAAAAACAAAAACAAAAACAAAAACAAACCGACGCTCCAAGTAAAGAACACAAGATGTGATTGAATAAAAATATAGTTTCGGGGGAGGAACCCGATGATGTTGTCGATGAAGAAGGAGATGCCTTGGGCATCCCCAAGCTTAGACGCTTGAGTCTTCTTAAAATATGCAGGGGTGAACCACGGGGGCATCCCCAAGCTTAGAGCTTTCACTCCTCTTGATCATAGTATATCATTCTCCTCTCTTGACCCTTGAAAACTTCCTTCACACCAAACTTCAAGCAAACTCATTAGAGGGTTAGTGCACAATTAATAATTCACACATTCAGAGGTGACACAAACATTCTTTACACTTCTGGACATTGCATAAAGCTACTGGACATTAATGGATCAAAGAAATAAATCCAACATAGCAAAAGAGGCAATGCGAAATAAAAGCAGAATCTGTCAAAAACAGAACAGTCCGTAAAGACGAATTTAAAGCTGGCACCAGACTTGCTCAAATGGAAAAACTCAAAACTAATGAAAGTTGCGTACATATCTGAGGATCACGCTCGTAAATTGGCAGATTTTTTAGAATTTTCTACAGAGGCCTGTGCCCAGATTCGTGACAGACAGCAATGCTGTTTCTGCGCAGTGATCCCAAATATAACATCAACTTTGACATAGAAACTTTACTTGGCACAAAAACATGATAAGGAGAGGTTGCTACAGTAGTAAACAACTTCCAAGACTCAACAAAACAAAAAAAATTCTGTAGTAAAAACATGGGTTGTCTCCCATAAGCGCTTTTCTTTAACGCCTTTCAGCTAGGCGTAGAAAGTGCAAATCAAGTATTATCGGATGGTAGTGCATCATCCTTACCTTGGGCTTTATCCTTACCTTTCTTGTTGTTTTCCTTTCTCTTTGATTTAGGAAATGTATGATTTCCCCCTGGTATAGAGGTGAAATCCAAGATGCCTTCTCCCACATCTATGATCTGCTCCCAATAGTTTTAGCAGGGATCTTCCGAGTGTGACCTTTCCTGTTCCTACACATTCAATAACAAGATAATCAATGGATATTGTTCTTCCAAGAATGGTCGTATGCACACCTGCGGCTATTCCCTTAGGAATTATAACAGAATTATCAATGAGAGTTATTTCTTCTCCTCCTTCATCAACTCCCCATAGTTCCAAAGATTTATAAATGCTCTCAGGCATAAGGCAAAATTCAGACATAATATCACAGTTGGCACGAAGAGTTTGATCACCAATAACAATTTTAACAGTAGGATCCCATAATGAAGGTTTAGAGTTCACTAAAATTTGTTCAAGACGATTACGAACACAGTGATAGTTGTCATTCAAGCGAGATGTACTTATCTCGAGATTGTTCAATCTATTATAAATGCTAATAAGGGCTGAATCAAAGTTATTAGCTGAATCATGTGATGCAACCAATTTTTTTATGGCATTAAAAGCTTGATCCCCATTACAATGAAGGAAATCTCCTCCTACTAAAGTGTCCAAAGCATATCTATAGCGAACCATAAGACCAAAGTAAAAATTACTAAGGAGCAAACTTAGAGTCATTTGAGGTTCAGTTTTACTATAAGAAGTAAAAATTCTAGACCAAGCATCTTTAAAACTTTCCTCATTCCCTTGTTTAAAAGTAAAAACTAATTCCTCAGGTGAAGAAGTAACAGGTGTAGAGCTAGACATGGTAGTAAAAGTAAACTAGATAAAGTAAATGCAAGTAACTAATTTTTTTGTGTTTTTGATATAGAGAGCAAGACAGTAAATAAAGTAAAACTAGCAACTAATTTTTTTTGTGTTTTGTTTAGGTGCAGCAAACAAAGTAGTAAATAAAATAAAGCAAGACAAAAACAAAGTAAAGAGATTGAGAAGTGGAGACTCCCCTTGCAAGCATGTCTTGATCTCCCCGGCAACGGCGCCGGAAAAAGAGCTTGATGGCGTGTAACTCACACATTCGTTGGGAACCCCAAGAGGAAGGTATGATGCGCACGGTAGCAAGTTTTCCCTCGGAAAGAAACCAAGGTTTAATCGAACCGGTAGGAGCCAAGAAGCACGTTGAAGGTTGATGGTGGCGAAATGTGATGCGGCGCAACAACAGGGATTCCGGCGCCAACGTGGAATCCGCACAACAAAACCAAAGTACTTTGTCCCAACGAAACGATGAGGTTGTCAATCTCACCGGCTTGTCGTAACAAAGGATTAAATGTATCGAGTGGAAGATGTTTGCAAAGAAAATAGTAAAACACAATTGCAGTAGATTGTATGCTATGTAAAGAATAGGACCGGGCTCCACAGTTCACTAGAGGTGTCTCTCCCATAAGATAAAAGCATGTTGGGTGAACAAATTACAGATCGGGCAATTGACAAATAGAGAAGAGCATAACAATGCATATACATGATATGATAAATATAGTGAGATTTAATTGGGCATTACGACAAAGTACATAGACCGCCATCCAACCGCATCTATGCCTAAAAGTCCACCTTCAGGTTATCATCCGAACCCCATTCGGTATTAAGTTGCTAAGCAACGAGACAATTGCATTAAGTATGGTGCGTAATGTAATCGACAACTACATCCTTAGACATAGAATCAATGTTTTATCCCTAGTGGCAACAAGCACATCCACAACCTTAGAACTTTCGTCACATCGTCCCGGATTCAATGGAGGCATGAACCCACTATCGAGCATAAATACTCCCTCTTGGAGTTAAGAGTACAAACTTGGCCGAGCCTCTACTAATAACGGAGAGCATGCAAGATCATAAACAACACATAAACAATAGATTGATAATCACCATAACATAGTATTCTCTATCCATCGGATCCCGACAAACACAACATATAGTATTACAAATAGATGATCTTGATCATGTTAGGCAGCTCACAAGATCCAACAATGAAGCACAACAAGGAGAAGACGACCATCTAGCTACTGCTATGGACCCATGGTCCGAGGGGTGAACTACTCACTCATCACTCCGGAGGCGATCATGGCGATGAAGAGTCCTCCGGGAGATGAATCCCCTCTCCGGCAGGTGCCGGAGGCGATCTCCTGAATCCCCCGAGATGGGATTCGCGGCGGCGGCGTCTCCGGGAAGGTTTTCCGTATCGTGGCTCTCGGTGCTCGGGGGTTTCGCGACGGAGGCTTTAAGTAGGCGGAAGGGTAGGTCAGGGGGCTCACGAGGGCCCGGATGACAGGGCCGCGCGGCCGAGGGCCGAGCCGCGCCGCCACGTGGTCCGGCCACCTCGTGGCCCCACTTCGTTATCTCTTCGGTCTTCCGGAAGCTTCGTGCAAAAATAGGACTCCGGGCAAAGATTTCGTCCAATTCCGAGAATATTTCCTTACTAGGATTTCGAAACCAAAAACAGCATGAAATCGCAATCGGCTCTTCGGCATCTTGTTAATAGGTTAGTTCCAGAAAATGCATAAATATGACATATAATGTGCATAAAACATGTAGGTATCATCAATAAAGTAGCATGGAACATAAGAAATTATCGATACGTTGGAGACGTATCAGTGGAGTCCTGAATCGGGGCTCCACATAGGCCTCCGTGCCCATATCATCCTCCCCTCCTTCAAGAAGCGTTGTCCCCAACGCGTGAGGGTCTTCTGGAAAAGGTGACGTGATATGAACATGACACATCCTCGCCGTCTTCAAGTCTTGCTTTCCTTCCACACCACATCCTCCCTCGCGGCCTGCTTGACTTGATACAACACTTGGCGCCTCCTTTCGTCTCCATATGAGCTTGTACTTTGGCGCCAACTCCTTCTTCTTGCGAGGTTTTGATGGACCCCTGTGACGCTGCACATGACCCTGCACAAGATGTGTAATTCCTGGGCCACATAGTTGTCTCACACGTCCATCCTTGCCTCGATGCATCCGTGGTGTCGCGGTAAACTGGACTGCAGTACTCCTAGCACGGTAGTGCCACTGCCCACTGTCTCCACTGACGCGCTCGCCTCCCACTCCTCCCACGCGCACCTGCGCCATATGCACTGAAACACCATCAGCGCACCCATCATCAGTCTGTGTACTAACATCAACACAAACTGGAACTGTAGCACATGCTGGAACAGGCACATCAACAACAAGTGTAGCTTCATCCGGCTTGTCACCAACAAGAACTGGCTTGTCATCTACAGGCTTGACTGAAACATCACCAACATCAATGCTCGGAACATCATGCACCTTACGCTGCACTTTCTTGTGCAACTTCTCTTTACGCATCACTAACTCCACATCGGACTTGATATGATATTTGCTCGCCCATAGGCTTCAAAGTCCAGTGTTTGCCACCATGCATAAAGTAATCATGTGCCAGGCATGACATGCCCCCTCTGCAAAACGTTCGCTATTGATATCCTTGCTTCTTAGTAGGAACAATGAGCTGAAGTCAAAATATCGATATTTTGGTCGGTCCACTTTAAGTTAACCATTGTCCATACACACACAATTAATCCACATTACAAAATACACACAATCCATGTTTTTTTTCTTTTGTGCTCGCCTGTCAACCACGGAGCTCATTTGCGATGAATGGTCCGTGAGGGCATGCTTTTTTCCAGCTTGCAAATCCTAGTTACCTCCTCTATTTTTTCTCTTGTGAGTTTGATTTGTCTATTTCTTTAAAAATTAAATTGGTCAAAATAGTTGTTTGTGAATATGCGAAATATAGCTTATGTGATAGCCATCTACAACCTGAGTTTTAGAGGATGTGCAACTCTTAAAATGCCATTTAGATAATGAAATGGGTCAATAAGCCGAATTACACATTTGGTATGGCAGCGATCGGTGTAACATGCAATATCCATCAGTCCTAGGCTTAGGGTCATGCTTTGTTAGAGCATCTCCACTCGTCTCCCCGAGAAGCCCCCACGAGCCATTTTTTACATCCGGACGGCGAAATCCGGCCCAGTCGCGCCCCCGGTTCCTCGATTTCGTCCGGATTTGGGCCTAAATTCATCCGGCGATCCCACGCCATCCCCGGCCCCCCGGGGAGCGCTCGGGGACTCCGGATGGAGCAAAACCAACCGCCCACGCCCACGTGTCTCCTCTTTCGTCCGGACTCCCCGGGCCATCCTCTTTTTCCCCGAGAAACGCCGCTTGGGGAGCACACGACTGGAAATATACTGCCCCCCCATGCCAAAAATTGATCCAATCCGGACGAAAATTTCGCCGGATTTGGGTGTGGGGAGCGCCAACGAGTGGGGATGCTCTTATAGACAATCCCAGCTCAACGGGCTAACCTTACAAACCCGGCCATCGAGTTGGACTCGAGCTCCACTTTTCTATCTTAATCCTGGCTTGAAAGCACCAAAAGATGTGAAATGCTTGTTTTAATAATCTTGACAGCTATCCCGGCCTGGCAGAGGGGATTGATCGGTAGATCGGGGAGGCTTATACTGATCAAGGCAGTGGTGAGTGCGAGACCTATCCATCAGTTGTTGGTAATGGAGGCTCTGGTGTGGCTGCTGGATGAGATTGATCGGTGGACCCGAGCCTTTTTTTGCAGGGAAAGAGAAGGTTGCGGGTGAACAATGGTTGGTGGCATGGCAAATGGTGTGCAAGCCACTTTGCTTCGGAGGGCTCGGAATCAAAACTTGCGGCTTCAAGGTCTAGCCTTACGCGTGCGGAATGGTTGAAAAGGACGAAGCCTAATAGGTCTTGGCAAGGGCTGCCTGGTCTGAAGGATGTCGAGGTTGCTGATACTTTCAACAGCCTAGTGTCGATCACAGTAGGAGATGGAGTGCAGACATGGTGTCGAGGGTGCTCCTCGGCAATGCCCTCCGATAGGGGCTTAGGGTTGATGGAATCCTGTAAGCTGACACGAGACATCGGTTCACAAACAAGCGGGGAGAGTGATTTACCCAGGTTCGGGGCCCTCGATGAGGTAAAACCCTTACGTCCTGTGATACGTCTCCAACGTATCGATAATTTCTTATGTTCCATGCTACATTATTGATGATATCTACATGTTTTATGCACATTATATGTCGTATTTACGCATTTTCCGGAACTAACCTATTAACAAGATGCCGAAGAGCCGATTCTGTTGTTTTCTCGCTGTTTTTGGTTTCGTAAATCCTAGTAACGAAATATTCTCGAATTGGACGAAATCAACGCCCGGGGTCCTATTTTTGCACGAAGCTTCCGGAAGACCGAAGGAGAGTCGAAGTGGGGCCACGAGGTGGCCGGACAACGGGCGGCGCGGCCCAGGCCCCGGCCGCGCCGTCCCGTCATCTCGGGCCCCTCGTGCCGCCTCTTGACCTGCCCTTTCGCCTACAAATAGCCTCCGTCGCGAAACCCCCGCATCGAGAGCCACGATACGGAAAACCTTCCGCAGACGCCGCCGCCGCGAATCCCATCTCGGGGGATTCGGGGGATCGCCTCCCGCACCACTGCCGGAGAGGGGATTCATCTCCCGGAGGACTCTTCATCGCCATGATCGCCTCCGGAGTGATGAGTGAGTAGTTCACCCCCGGACTATGGGTCCATAGCAGTAGCTAGATGGTCGTCTTCTCCTTATGTGCTTCATTGTTGGATCTTGTGAGCTGCCTAACATGATCAAGATCATCTATCCGTAATACTATATGTTGTGTTTGTCGGGATCCGATGGATAGAGAATACTTGTGTTATGGTGATTATCAATCTATTACTTATGTGTTGTTTATGATCTTGCATGCTCTCCGTTATTAGTAGAGGCTCTGGCCAAGTTTTTGCTCTTAACTCCAAGAGGGAGTATTTATGCTCGATAGTGGGTTCATGCCTTCATTGACACTTGGGACAGTGACAGAAAGTTCTAAGGTTGTGATGTGCTGTTGCCACTAGGGATAAAACATTGATTCTATGTCCAAGGATGTAGTTGTCGATTACATTACGCACCATACTTAATGCAATTGTCTGTTGCTTTGCAACTTAATACCGAATGGGGTTCGGATGATAACCTGAAGGTGGAATTTTTAGGCATAGATGCAGTTGGATGGCGGTCTATGTACTTTGTCGTAATGCCCGGATTAAATCTCACTATATTTATCATATCATGTATATGCATTGTTATGCCTTTTCTATTTGTCAATTGCCCGATCGTAATTTGTTCACCCAACATGCTTTTATCTTATGGGAGAGACACCTCTAGTGAACTCGTGGACCTCGGTCCTATTCTTTACATCGCATACAATCTATCGCAATACTTGTTTTACTTGTTTTCTTGCAAACAATCATCTTCCACACAATACGGTTAATCCTTTGTTACGAGCAAGCCGGTGAGATTGACAACCTCACCGTTTCGTTGGGGCAAAGTACTTGGGTTGTGTTGTGCGGGTTCCACGTTGGCGCCGGAATCCCTGTTGTTGTGCCGCATCACATTTCGCCACCATCAACCTTCAACGTGCTTCTTGGCTCCTACTGGTTCGATTAAACCTTGGTTTCTTTCTGAGGGAAAACTTGCCGCTGTGCGCATCATACCTTCCTCTTGGGGTTCCCAACGGACGTGTACATCTACGCGCATCAAGCACTTTTTCTGGCGCTGTTGCCGGGGAGGAAAGGTAAAAGGTACTCACACTCCGGATCTCGGCTACTAAGCTATTCTCCGGCGCCGTTGTAAGTACTCGAAGCTATTTCCTTTAGACTCTGCAATTGCGACATTTGGTTTCTTGTTTACACTAGTTAGGCATAATGGACAACAATGACCTTCTTATTCTATTTCCTGATTTAAGACATGGATGGTTTGATGCGAAAATTAAAAAACCCATGGAACATATTAATATGAATGCTTTGAACACTATTGTTGCTAATGATATGGAAAATTCTAAGCTTGGGGAAGTCGGCTTTGATGAGCATGATATTTTTAGTCCCCCAAGCATTGAGGAGAAAATTTACTTTGATGATACTTTGCCTCCTATATTTAATGATGAGAATAATAATGATAGCTACTTTGTTGAATTTGCTCCCACTACAACTAATAAAATTGATTATGCTTATGTTGGGAGTAGTAATTATTTTATGCATGAGACTCATGATAAGAATGTTTTATGTGATAGTTATATTGTTGAGTTTGCTCATGATGCTACTGAAAGTTATTATGAGAGAGGAAAATATGGTTGTAAAAATTTTCATGTTACTAAAATGCCTCTCTATGTGCTGAAATTTTTGAAGCTACACTTGTTTTATCTTCCTATGCTTGTTACTTTGCTCTTCATGAACTTGTTTATTTACAAGATTCCTATGCATAGGAAGCATGTTAGACTTAAATGTGTTTTGAATTTGCCTCTTGATGCTCTCTTTTGCTTCAACTACTATTTCTTGCGAGTGCATCATTAAAACTGCTGAGCCCATCTTAATGGCTATAAAGAAAAGAACTTCTTGGGAGATAACTCATGTGTTTATTTTACTACAGAAAATTTTGTTTTGTTGAGTCTTGGAAGTTGTTTACTACTGTAGCAACCTCTCCTTATCATGTTTTTGTGCCAAGTAAAGTTTCTATGTCAAAGTTGATGTTATATTTGGGATCGCTCGTGCGTGAAACAGCATTGCTGTCCGTCACGAATCTGGGCACAAGTCTCTGTATAAAATTTGAAAAAATCTGCCAATTTACGAGCGTGATCCTCGGATATGTACGCAACTTTCATTAGTTTTGAGTTTTTCCATTTGAGCAAGTCTGGTGCCATTTTAAAATTTGTCTTTACGAACTGTTCTGTTTTTGACAGATTCTGCCTTTTATTTCGCATTGCCATATTTGCTATATTGAATGAATTTCTTTGATCCACTAATGTACAGTAGCTTTATGCAATGTCCAGAAGTGAAAATAATGTTTGTGTCACCTCTGAATGTGTGAATTATTAATTGTGCACTAACCCTCTAATGAGTTTGCTTGAAGTTTGGTGTGAAGGAAGTTTTCAAGGGTCAAGAGAGGAGTATGATATACTATGATCAAGAGGTGTGAAAGCTCTAAGCTTGGGGATGCCCCCGTGGTTCACCCCCGCATATTTTAAGAAGACTCAAGCGTCTAAGCTTGGGGATGCCCAAGGCATCCCCTTCTTCATCGACAACATCATCAGGTTCCTCCCCTGAAACTATATTTTTATTCAGTCACATCTTGTGTTCTTTACTTGGAGCGTGATGTCTACGTTCCCCCTCCTTTCCTGTAGACAGTGTTGGGCCTCCAAGTGCAGAGGTTTGTAGAACAGCAGCAAGTTTTCCCTTAAGTGGATCACCCAAGGTTTATCGAACTCAGGGAGGAAGAGGTCAAAGATATCCCTCTCATGCAACCCTGCAACCACAAAGCAAGAAGTCTCTTGTGTCCCCAACACACCTAATAGGTGCACTAGTTCGGCGAAGAGATAGTGAAATACAAGTGGTATGAATGAATATGAGCTGTAGCAACTGTGCCAGAAAATAGCTTGCTGGCGTGTAGTTGATGGTGGTAGTATTGCAGCAGTAGTAACACGAAGAAACAAGAAACAAGCAAGTAGTAACTCAGCAGCATTTAGGAACAAGGCCTAGGGATTACACTTTCACTAGTGGACACTCTCAACATTGATCACATAACTGTAATAGATAAATGCATACTCTACACTTTTGTTGGATGATGAACACATTGCGTAGGATTACACGAACCCTCAATGCCGGAGTTAACAAGCTCCACAATAATGCTCATGTTTAAGTAACCTTAAGTGTAAGATAGATCAAAACGACTAAACCAAGTACTAGCATAGCATGCACACCGTCACCTTCATGCATATGTAGGAGGAATAGATCACATCAATATTATCATAGCAATAGTTAACTTCGCAATCTACAAGAGATCATGATCATAGCATAAACCAAGTACTAACACGGTGCACGCACCGTCACCTTTGCACACATGCAGGAGGAATAAAACTACTTTAATAACACATCACTAGAGTAGCACATAGATAAATTGTGATACAAACACATTGCAATCATCAAGAGATATAAATAAGCACTTCACTACGCTCTTCAACAAGTGAATAAGTACTTCGTGAAATATAGCCTAAGAGACCCACACGGTGCACACACTCGTCACCTTTACACACGTGGGACAAGGAGTCTCCGGAGATCACATAAGTAAAACCCACTTGACTAGCATAATGACATCTAGATTACAAGCATCATCATATGAATCTCAATCATGTAAGGCAGCTCATGAGATTATTGTATTGAACTACATAGGAGAGAGATGAACCACATAGCTACCGGTACAGCCCCGAGCCTCGATGGAGAACTACTCCCTCCTCATGGGAGCAAGCAGCTGTGATGAAGATGGCGGTGGAGATGGCAGCGGTGTCGATGGAGAAGCCTTCCGGGGGCACTTCCCCGCTCCGGCAGGGTGCCGGAACAGAGACTCCTGTCCCCCAGATCTTGGCTTCGCGATGGTGGCGGCTCTGGAACTTTTCTCGTATCGTGGCTTTCTCCCTAAGGGTTCTCGATGCAGGGGCTTTAAATAGGCGAAGAGGCGGCGCAGGGGGGTCGAAGGGGCGCCGACACCATAGGGTGGCGCGGGCCCAGCCCTGGCCGCGCCACCATGTCATCTGGGGCCCACAGGGCCCCCCTCTGGCGGCTCTCGGGTGTTCTGGATGCTTCCGGCAAAATAGGAACCCGGGCGTTGATTTCGTCCAATTCCGAGAATATTTCGTTACTAGGATTTCGAAACCAAAAACAGATAGTAAAATGAGAACCGGCACTTCGGCATCTTGTTAATAGGTTAGTTCCGTAAAATGCGTAAATACGACATATAATGTGTATAAAACATGTAGATATCATCAATAAAGTAGCATGGAACATAAGAAATTATCGATACGTTGGAGACGTATCAGCATCCCCAAGCTTAGTTCTGCTCGTCCCGAGCAGGTAAAACGATAACAAAGATAATTTCTTAAGTGACATGCCATCATAATCTTGATCATACTATTGTAAACATATGTAATGAATGCAGCGATCAAAACAATGGTAATGACATGAGTAAACAAGTGAATCATATGAGCAAAGACTTTTCATGAATAGTACTTCAAGACAAGCATCAATAAGTCTTGCATAAGAGTTAACTCATAAAGCAATAAATCAAAGTAGAGGTATTGAAGCAACACAAAGGAAGATTAAGTTTCAGCGGTTGCTTTCAACTTATAACATGTATATCTCATGGATAGTTGTCAATATAAAGTAATATAACAAGTGCAATATGCAAGTATGTAGGAATCAATGCACAGCTCACACAAGTGTTTGCTTCTTAAGGTGGAGGGAGATAGGTAAACTGACTCAACAATAAAAGTAAAAGAATGGTCCTTCAAAGAGGAAAGCATCGATTGCTGTATTTGTGCTAGAGCTTTTATTTTGAAAACATGAAGAGAGCATAAAAGTAAAGTTTTGAGAGGTGTTTGTTGTTGTCAACGAATGGTAGCGGGTACTCTAACCCCCTTGCCGTACAAACCTTCAAAGAGCGGCTCCCATTTTATTTTATTTTTGGGTGGCACTCCTTCCAACCTTTCTTTCACAAACCATGGCTAACCGAATCCTCGAGTGCCCGCCAACAATCTCATACCATGAAGGAGTGCCTTTTTATTTTAGTTTTATTTATGATGACACTCCTCCCCACCTTTGCTTTCTCAAACCATGGCTAACCGAATCCTTCGGTGCCGTCCAACAATCACATACCATGGAGGAGTGTCTATTTTTGTTAATTAATTTGGGACTCGGGAATCCCATTGCCGACTCTTTTTGCAAAATTATTGGATAAGCGGATGAAGCCACTAGTCCATTGGTGAAAGTTGCCCAACAAGATTGAAAGATAAACACCACATACTTCCTCATGAGCTATAAAACATTGACACAAATAAGAGGTAATAACTTTTGAATTGTTTAAAGGTAGCACTCAAGCAATTTACTTTGGAATGGCGGAGAAATACCATGTAGTAGGTAGGTATGGTGGACACAAATGGCATAGTGGTTGGCTCAAGGATTTGGATGCATGAGAAGTATTCCCTCTCGATACAAGGTTTAGGCTAGCAAGGTTATTTGAAGCAAACTCAAGGATGAACCAGTGCAGCAAGACTCACATAAAAGACATATTGTAAACATTATAAGACTCTACACCGTCTTCCTTGTTGTTCAAACTCAATACTAGAAATTATCTAGACCTTAGAGAGACCAATTATGCAAACCAAATTTTAGCATGCTCTATGTATTTCTTCATTAATGAGGTGCAAAGTATATGATGCAAGAGCTTAAACATGAGCACAACAATTGCCAAGTATCACATTATCCAAGACATTTTACCAATTACTACATGTAGCATTTTCCAATTCCAACCATATAACAATTTAACGAAGAGGAAACTTCGCCATGAATATTATGAGCTAAGAACACATGTGTTCATATGAACCAGCGGAGCGTGTCTCTCTCCCACACAAGGATGAACTTATTCAGAGAACTAAGATAACAAAACAAAAACAAAAATAAAAGCACACAGTACGCTCCAAGTAAAGTACATAAGATGTGACCGAATAAAAATATAGTTTCACTAGAAGAAACCCGATAAGTTGTCGATGAAGAAGGGGATGCCTTGGGCATCCCCAAGCTTAGATGCTTGAGTCTTCTTGAAATATGCAGGGATGAACCACCGGGGCATCCCCAAGCTTAGACCTTTCACTCTTCTCGATCACATTATATCACCCTCTTCTATTGACCCTTGAAAACTTCCTTCACACCAAACTTCAAGCAAACTCATTAGAGGGTTAGTGCATAATCAAAAATTCACATGTTCAGAGGTGACACAATCATTCTTAACACTTCTGGACATTGCACAAAACTTCTGAAAGTTAATGGAACAAAGAAACTCATTCAACTTAACAAAAGCGGCAATGCGAAATAAAAGGCAGAATCTGTCAAAAACAGAACAGTCCGTAAATACGAATTTTAAAGCTGGCACCAGACTTGCTCAAATGGAAAAACTCAAAACTAATGAAAGTTGCGTACATATCTGAGGATCACGCTCGTAAATTGGCAGATTTTTTCGAATTTTCTACAGAGAACTGTGCCCAGATTCGTGACAGACAGCAATGCTGTTTCTACGCAGCGATCCCAAATATAACATCAACTTTGACATAGAAACTTTACTTGGCACAAAAACATGATAAGGAGAGGTTGCTACAGTAGTAAACAACTTCCAAGACTCAAACATAAAACAAAGATTACTGTAGTAAAATAACACATGGGTTATCTCCCAAGAAGTTCTTTCTTTATAGCCATTAAGATGGGCTCAGTAGCTTTAATGATGCACTCGCAAGAAATAGTATTTGAAGCAAAAGAGAGCATCAAGAGGCAAATTCAAAACACATTTAAGTCTAACATGCTTCCTATGCATAGGAATCTTGTAAATAAACAAGTTCATGAAGAGCAAAGTAACAAGCATAGGAAGATAAAACAAGTGTAGCTTCAAAAATTTCAGCACATAGAGAGGTATTTTAGTAACATGAAAATTTTTACAACCATATTTTCTCTCTCATAATAACTTTCAGTAGCATCATGAGCAAACTCAACAATATAACTATCACATAAAGCATTCTTATCATGAGTCTCATGCATAAAATAATTACTACTCCCAACATAAGCATAGTCATTCTTATTAATTGTAGTGGGAGCAAATTCAACAAAGTAGCTATCAAATATAGGAGGTATATTGTCCTCCATAACAGGTGGTAACAAAAGACTACTATCATTATAATCATCATAAATAGGAGGCAAAGTATCATCAAAGTAAATTTTCTCCTCAATGCTTGGGGGACTAAAAATATCATGCTCATCAAAACCAGCTTCCCCAAGCTTAGAATTTTCCATAGCATTAGCAACAATAGTGTTCAAAGCATTCATATTAATATAAGTTCCATGGGTTTTTTAATTTTCGCATCAAACCATCCATGTCTTAAATCAGGAAATAGAATAAGAAGCTCATTGTTGTCCATTATGCCTAACTAGTGTAAACAAGAAACCAAATGTCGCAATTGCGGAGTCTAAAGGAAATAGCTTCGAGCACACACACAATGGCGCCGGAAAATAGCTTAGTAGCCGAGATCCGGAGTGTGAGTGCCTTTTACCTTTCCTCCCCGAGCAACGGCGCCGTAAAAGTGCTTGATGTCTACGTTCCCTCCTTTCCTGTAGACAGTGTTGGGCCTCCAAGAGCGGAGGTTTGTAGAACAAGCAGCAAGTTTTCCCTTAAGTGGATCACCCAAGGTTTATCGAACTCGTGGAGGAAGAGGTCAAAGATATCCCTCTCATGCAACCCCGCAACCACAAAGCAAGAAGTCTCTTGTGTCCCCAACACACCTAATAGGTGCACTAGTTCGGCGAAGAGATAGTGAAATACAAGTGGTATGAATGAATATGAGCAGAGTAACTGCGTGCTGTAAAATAGCTTGCCAGGCGTGTAGTTGATGGTGGTAGTATTGCAAAGCAAGTAGTAACACAAGTAAAACAAGAAACAAGCAAGTAGTAACTCAGCAGTATTTAGGAACAAGGCCTAGGGATTACACTTTCACTAGTGGACACTCTCAACATTGATCACATAACAGTAATAGATAAATGCATACTCTACACTTTTGTTGGATGATGAACACATTGCGTAGGATTACACGAACCCTCAATGCCGGAGTTAACAAGCTCCACAATAATGCTCATGTTTAAGTAACCTTAAGTGTAAGATAGATCAAAACGACTAAACCAAGTACTAGCATAGCATGCACACCGTCACCTTCATGCATATGTAGGAGGAATAGATCACATCAATATTATCATAGCAATAGTTAACTTCGCAATCTACAAGAGATCATGATCATAGCATAAACCAAGTACTAACACGGTGCACGCACTGTCACCTTTGCACACATGCAGGAGGAATAAAACTACTTTAATAACACATCACTAGAGTAGCACATAGATAAATTGTGATACAAACACATTGCAATCATCAAGAGATATAAATAAGCACTTCACTACGCCATTCAACAATGAATAAGTACTTCGTGAAATATAGCCTAAGAGACCCACACGGTGCACACACTCGTCACCTTTACACACGTGGGACAAGGAGTCTCCGGAGATCACATAAGTAAAACCCACTTGACTAGCATAATGACATCTAGATTACAAGCATCATCATATGAATCTCAATCATGTAAGGCAGCTCATGAGATTATTGTATTGAACTACATAGGAGAGAGATGAACCACATAGCTACCGGTACAGCCCCGAGCCTCGATGGAGAACTACTCCCTCCTCATGGGAGCAGACAGCGGTGATGAAGATGGCGGTGGAGATGGCAGCGGTGTCGATGGAGAAGCCTTCCGGGCACTTCCCCGCTCCGGCAGGGTGCCGAACAGAGACTCCCGTCCCCCGCATCTTGGCTTCGCGATGGCGGCGGCTCGGGAACTTTTCTCGTATCGTGGCTTTCTCCCGTAAGGGTTTTCGATGCAGGGGCTTTAAATAGGCGAAAGGGCAGCGCAGGAAGGTCGAAGGGGCGACGACACCATAGGGGGGCGCGGCCCAGGCCCTGGCCGCGCCACCATGTCATCTGGGGCCCACAGGGCCTCCCTCTGGCGGCTCTCGGGTGTTCTGGATGCTTCCGGGCAAAATAGGAACCTAGGCGTTGATTTCGTCCAATTCCGAGAATATTTCGTTACTAGGATTTCTGAAACCAAAAACAGCAGAAAACAGTGAACTCGGCACTTCGGCATCTCGTTAATAGGTTGGTGCCGGAAAATGCATAAATACGACATATAATTTGTATAAAACATGTAGATATCATCAATAATGTGGCATGGAACATAAGAAATTATCCATACGTCGGAGACGTATCAAGCGTCGGTTTGTTTTTGTTTTTGTTTGAATAAAATGGATCCTAGCATTCATTGTGTGGGAGAGAGACACGCTCCACTGTTGCATATGGACAAATATGTCCTTAGGCTTTACTCATAATATTCATGGCGAAGTTTCTTCTTCGTTAAATTGTTATATGGTTGGAATTGGAAAATGCTACATGTAGTAATTCTAAAATGTCTTGGATAATGTGATACTTGGCAATTGTTGTGCTCATGTTTAAGCTCTTGCATCATATACTTTGCACCCATTAATGAAGAAATACATAGAGCTTGCTAAAATTTGGTTTGCATATTTGGTCTCTCTAAAGTCTAGATAATATCTAGTATTGAGTTTTGAACAACAAGGAAGACGGTGTAGAGTCTTATAATGTTTACAATATGTCTTTTATGTGAGTTTTGCTGCACCGTTCATCCTTGTGTTTGTTTCAAATAACCTTGCTAGCCTAAACCTTGTATCGAGAGGGAATACTTCTCATGCATCCAAAATCCTTGAGCCAACCACTATGCCATTTGTGTCCACCATACCTACCTACTACATGGTATTTCTCCGCCATTCCAAAGTAAATTGCTTGAGTGCTACCTTTAAAATTCCATCATTCACCTTTGCAATATATAGCTCATGGGACAAAATAGCTTAAAAACTATTGTGGTATTGAATATGTACTTATGCACTTTATCTCTTATTAAGTTGCTTGTTGTGCGATAACCATGCTTCCGGGGACGCCATCAACTATTCTTTGTTGAATATCATGTGAGTTGCTATGCATGTCCGTCTTGTCCAAGTAAGAGAGATCTACCACCTTAATGGTTGGAGCATGCATATTGTTAGAGAAGAACATTGGGCCGCTAACTAAAGCCATGAATCATGGTGGAAGTTTCAGCTTTGGACATATATCCTCAATCTCATATGAGAATAATAATTGTTGCCACATGCTTATGCATTAAAGAGGAGTCCATTATCCGTTGTCCATGTTGTCCCGGTATGGATGTCTAAGTTGAGAATAATCAAAAGCGAGAAATCCAAAATGCGAGCTTTCTCCTTAGACCTTTGTACATGCGGCATGGAGGTACCCCATTGTGACACTTGGTTAAAACATGTGCATTGCGAAGATCCGGTAGTCCAAGCTAATTAGGACAAGGTGCGGGCACTATTAGTATACTATGCATGAGGCTTGCAACTTGTAAGATATAATTTACATAACTCATATGCTTTATTACTACCGTTGACAAAATTGTTTCATGTTTTCAAAATAAAAGCTCTAGCACAAATATAGCAATCGATGCTTTCCTCTTTGAAGGACCATTCTTTTACTTTTATTGTTGAGTCAGTTCACCTATCTCTCTCCACCTCAAGAAGCAAACACTTGTGTGAACTGTGCATTGATTCCTACATACTTGCATATTGCACTTGTTATATTACTCTATGTTGACAATTATCCATGAGATATACATGTTATAAGTTGAAAGCAACCGCTGAAACTTAATCTTCCTTTGTGTTGCTTCAATACCTTTACTTTGATTTATTGCTTTATGAGTTAACTCTTATGCAAGACTTATTGATGCTTGTCTTGAAGTACTATTCATGAAAAGTCTTTGCTTTATGATTCATTTGTTTACTCATGTCATTACCATTGTTTTGATCGCTGCATTCATTACATATGTTTACAAATAGTATGATCAAGGTTATGATGGCATGTCACTTCAGAAATTATCTTTGTTATCGTTTTACCTGCTCGGACGAGCAGTAACTAAGCTTGGGGATGCTGATACGTCTCCGACGTATCGATAATTTCTTATGTTCCATGCCACATTATTGATGATATCTACATGTTTTATGCACACTTATATGTCGTATTTATGCATTTTCTGGAACTAACCTATTAACAAGATGCCGAAGAGCCACTTGTTGTTTTCTGCTGTTTTTGGTTTCAGAAATCCTAGTAACGAAATATTCTCGGAATTGGACGAAATCAACGCCTGTGGTCCTATTTTTGCACGAAGCTTCCGTAAGACCGAAGAGAGAGTCGAAGTGGGGCCACGAGGTGGCCGCCACACACAGGGCGGCGCGGCCCGGCCCTGGCCGCGCCGCCCTGTCGTGTGGGCCCTCGTGCGGCCCTCCGACTCTGCCCTTCCGCCTACTTAAAGCCTCCGTCGCGAAACCCCCGAGTGCCGAGAGCCACGATACGGAAAACCTTCCGCAGACGCCGCCGCCGCCAATCCCATCTCGGGGGATTCTGGAGATCGCCTCCGGCACCCTCGCCGGAGAGGGGATTCATCTCCCGGAGGACTCTTCACCGCCATGGTCGCTCCGGAGTGATGAGTGAGTAGTTCACCCCTGGACTATGGGTCCATAGCAAGTAGCTAGATGGTTGTCTTCTCCTCATTGTGCTTCATTGTTGGATCTTGTGAGCTGCCTAACATGATCAAGATCATCTATCCGTAATACTATATGTTGTGTTTGTCGGGATCCGATGGATAGAGAATACTATGTTATGTTAATTATCAAGTCTATTACTTATGTGTTGTTTATGATCTTGCATGCTCTCCGTTATTAGTAGAGGCTCCGGCCAAGTTTTTGCTCTTAACTCCAAGAGGGAGTATTTATGCTCGATAGTGGGTTCATGCCTCCATTGACACTCGGGACAAGGACGTAAAGTTCTAAGGTTGTGGATGTGTCGTTGCCACTAGGGATAAAACATTGATGCTATGTCTAAGGATGTAGTTGTTGATTACATTACGCACCATACTTAATGCAATTGTCTCGTTGCTTTGCAACTTAATACCGGAAGGGGTTCGGATGATAACCCGAAGGTGGACTTTTAGGCATAGATGCAGCTTGGATGGCGGTCTATGTACTTTGTCGTAATGCCCAATTAAATCTCACTATATTTATCATGATCATGTATGTGCATTGTTATGCCCTCTCTATTTGTCAATTGCCCGACTGTAATTTGTTCACCCAACATGCTTTTATCTTATGGGAGAGACACCTCTAGTGAACTGTGGACCCCGGTCCATTCTTTTACACTGAAATACAAATCTACTGCAATACTTGTTTTACTGTTTTCTTGCAAACAATCATCTTCCACACAATACGGTTAATCCTTTGTTACAGCAAGCTTCATGAGATTGACAACCTCACTGTTTCGTTGGGGCAAAGTACTTTGGTTGTGTTGTGCAGGTTCCACGTTGGCGCCGGAATCTCCGGTGTTGCGCCGCACTACATCCCGCCGCCATCAACCTTCAACGTGCTTCTTGGCTCCTCCCGGTTCGATTAAACCTTGGTTTCTTTCTCGAGGGAAAACTTGCCGCCGTGCGCATCATACCTTCCTCTTGGGGTTCCCAACGGACGTGTACATCTACGCGCATCATCCCGCCTCGTATGATCTTGATTATGAGAATATTGGATTACAATGGGGTGCCGAAGGGTTCGGCTGAGATCTCGTCGAGAGGCTAAGTGCTCGCTCGCAACCTAGCTCTCAGACTTCGAGTGGCTAAGATTGCTAAGATTAGCTCGTGCTCCCTCGGCGAGCCTCTCTCCCCGGCCTTTATATAGGAGGCCGGGTCTCAAGAGGTCTAGCCAGAGTACGACTAGATTTACAGTAGTTTCATCTCTCTAAACCTTCCATGTTCGGCTCCTTCCTTGTCTTGTCATCAGCTGAGTCTTCCGCTGCGCCATCCAAGTGGCCCATCTTGTCATCGAATACCTTCATGGGCCTCCGGCTAGGCTACCGTGTAGGGTAGAGCAATGTTTCGGTTACCCGAAGGGTAATGCCCACGTCACATGGTTTGGGAAGGACGAGATGGGGTTCGTGGTGCAGCTATCATAGACTTCACACGAGCGGTAGTTGCTTCGGCCGGCACCGGGAGGAAAACTCGGATCAGCTGATGTGGGGAGGGGTGGGACGGGAAGGCTTGGAGCGAGTGACTACACCATTTGTGTTCTTCTAAGTTCTTTTGCCATGGATGCTAACACTCTAGATAGCGTTTCACTGGCCATAGTCGCCCATTGATTCGCTATTCTACTCCGTCCACCTACATGATGTTGTGCATGGGAGGGCAAAGGTTTGAAGGGACTTCCTATGTGTGGCGTAAGCGGAGCACCGCTCAAGTGCAAGATCTTCGTGTGGCCGGCCACTCGCAGAGGAGATCGACGCGCAAGGCATGGTCTTCGGGACAACACCTCTGGTCCGTTTCACATGTTTCCCGGGAGCGAGAGACACGGTGGAACCATGTTACGGGCAGATGTGTGTTCTCAAGGCATGTGTGGCACCGGTGCTTGCATAATCCGGGCGCTGTGGGCGGACATCCCAACATCTAATGGCGAGTGGGACGAGTGGTGGCCGAGAACCGGAGTAAGAGTCGGGAACGAATGAGAGGAGGGCCTTTGACACTGCGGTGATCTCGGTGAGTTGGAGGCCTGGAAGCAAATGAATGCCGATTTTTTGACAATGTGAGAGGGCGAGTCCTCCATCGAGGGTTTAGTAGAGCAAGTGTTGGACGAGTGGGATCTTTAGACCAAGGCGAGGATTGAGAGGGTGCAATGCTTTTGTGAGAGTAGTTCACTAGGGTGTCGTAGTGGGTGAGCGGGGGGGGGTGGGGTTGTGACAACCGTTGGCTCAACGTGTTGTCTTTCTTGTAATACAACTTTCTGCCTTTCTACAAAAATAAGGTACGCAATTGCGTGTTCTAAAAAAGTTATGTTCCCTCCAGTTCTTAAAAAAGCCGCTCAACTTTTTCTAACACAAATGAGCTTTTTTTTTTGGGGGTGAAGGAAGTAAAATAAATCAAATGATTCAATTCTCATTTTTGTGAGAACTTGTAATTTTCATTATTTAGAAGATATTAGTTTCACATTTTGGTATGCAGAATGTTATTGGTTAAACGTTTTGGGCCAGGCCGGGCTCACCCGCAGCTTCCCGATGTCGAATTTCGCAAAGGCGGGCCCCAAACCCGGCCCAGTATGGCGCATGACCATCATGTCTGGCCAAAAACCATGTCAGGCGGGCAACGGTCACTCTCCGGGGTGGTCCGTTCCCATCAAAGCATCCCATGTTGCGCCATAAACCAACCCTATGCCAACTGGGCCCTACATGTCATGCAGCAGCAGTAGGTGACGGTTCACGCCT